>NC_050575.1:364718328-365035828 GCF_011100635.1 Trichosurus vulpecula
CAAAGCGTACACACTCATTCACAGAATATGATGAAATGAATTATCAGACATTTGTAGACCGAAATCTCTTTCAGATCCTCCTCAGCTGTGCACCAAACTCTCAGAGCACGCCTGCTATATAAAGTACCTTGCCTTAGTAATAAGGTTAAGGCAAGGAACAAGATGAAAACCAAGTCTTCAGCATCACTGTATTACCGTTACTGGCTTGTACAACAGATGCTTACTGCTTTCCATATCAAGGCACATCTAACAATGCTCCATCTGTTTTTGTTTGTTTGTTTGTTTGTACTCTCCTTCTACAATGTATCTCCAGTTGTGCTAGAAAACTACCTCTGCTATTTCAGTTTCTGAAATAGCTATGGATTTCACCAGATGTCTGTAGTCCAGTTGTTTATCTTGTGTCTTAGTTCAAAGATCCTTTACAACCAAGACAGGAAGTAGTTCATATGAATAAGTAGTATGCACTGACTAGCTAGAAAGAAATAAAATACTTAGAAAGAAATTTGATCCCTTTGAGGAGTAATGAATCTAGCAAATGGTGAATGAAGACTTAAGACCAGGAAAGAAAAATAGGTAAGTGCAAACCATTGTGGTAGAGTTCATTTTTAATATTATATAGGTCCCTTCGAGGATGGACAAAGATGACTTGTGTACCAACTCAAACCTGAGCCTAACCCTCTGTGGAAAAGTTAAATGATAACAAAATGAAAATGTGATTTTAACTTACATTTCAAAATTCTTGAACTTAAGCAATTCATTGCAAAAATGAATATGAAAAGCTTTCAACATTAGAACTGTTTTATTGAGTGACAATTCTATGCAAAATGCTTAAATCATAAAGTGTTGCTTTGCTTTGTATTCCAGGGCTATCATCACCATGGGGATGAAGGTTAACATTCTAGCTACATATAAGATAGATATAAAAAATTGCAAGCCATCCAATGAGTTAGTACCTATAAATAAGCCAATTTAAGTCAATAAGCATTTATTAAGCACCTGCTATGCACCTAACACTGTGCTGAATGCTAGGGATAACAAGAAAGGCAGCTCTTAAGGAACTAAAAATTTGATAGGTGAGGAAACATGAAAACAACTGTACATATAATATATATAGAGAGAGGAATTAAATTGGAGGTAATCTCAGAGGGAAGGTACTAACATTTAGAGGGACCAGGAAAGCTGAGATTGGGATTTTAGGTAGGAAACAAGAGAAGCCATCAGGCAGAAGACAGGAAAGAGCACATTTCAGGGGCAGCCAGTCAAAGGGCACAGAGTTAGGAGCTGGAATGTCAAGTTTGACAAACAGCAAAGAGGGCAGTGTCAAAGGATTATAGAGTATGGGGAAGCAAGTAAAAGGCAAGAAGAGTGGAAATACAGGAAGTAGTCATGGAATGAGGTGCTTTGAGATTCAAAGAGAGGATTTTATATTTGTTCTTGGAGGTAACAGGCAGCCAGTGGAGTTGGTTGAGTGCGAGTATGTGAAATGGTCAGATTTGTGCTTTAGAAAGTTCATTTCAGCAGTTAAGTGGAGAATGGAATGTGGTCAAGTCAGTATTGTGTATCTACTCTTTTTCAGGCACTGTGTTAAGCACTGAGGATACAAAAGCAAAGGAGATTCCCTTCTGTCAAGAAACTCACAGTCTAATGAAGGAGACAACTTGCAAACCGTTATGTTTAAACCAGATATATACAGAAAAATTGGAGAGAATCAATGGAAGGTACTAGCATTCAATGGAACTGGGAAGGTCTTCTCACAGAATGTGGAATTTTAGTTGGGGCTTTAAAAAGTCAAGGAAGTTAGATAAAGATGAGCGAGAGAATTTCAGACATCAGGAACAAACATAACAAAAGCATAAAGATGAGGGATGGAGTATCATGTGTGAGGAGCAGCGAGGAGGCCATTGTCACTTGATTTCAGAGTAAATAGGGGGGCAGGAGTGGGGAGAGAGTGAGGTGTAAGATAACAAGAACGATAGCAGGTGAGAAAGTAACAAAGAGCTTAAAAATCAAACAGAAGATTATATATTTGATCCTAGAGGTGACAGGGTCACTGGAGTTCATTGAATGGGAAAATTCTCTGTTATTGGGTGATTCCAGAGAGATCAGGTCTGAGTTAAGTATGGAGATAGATGGGTCTGAGCAGTTAAGAAGCAAAAGGAACTCTAGCAAGGGGACATTCATTGGATATAAGGGAGATGGGAGTTCACTAAATGCAAGCTATACTACTTTAGAATTTTGCCTCAGGCCAGCCCTGAAAGAAATGGCCCTTTTCTGTCTCTTCTGTCCATGGGAGGAGGGACATATTATAAAGAAGTTCAGCAATTTGTCCTTGGTATTATTTAGTCTATGAATAGATAGAAGATTGCAGTCTCTTGGGCTCCCCATCTGGCACTGTTCATGAGAGGAAAGTTCAATGACGACAAAATGAAAATGTCATGTTAACTTACATTTCAAAATTCTTTAACTTAAGCAGTGTTCTGTACCTTTGGAGGATGAATTTCACTTGCAAAACTGAAGATGAAAAGCTTTCAACATTAGAATTGTTTTAAAGTTTGAAGTAGTAGCAAACAGTGGACCCTTGAGAGTAGGGATCAGAAATCTAAACTAAACTTCACAGGGAAAAATATATAAACTGCTAAATGAACTCCCATACATCTATGCAATTATTCTTTTGGTTTGCTCATGGGGAAGCAATGTTGTATACTTGAAAGACTGTTGGAATCACAATCAAGAGAGACCTGGATTCAAAACTCATCTCGGTAGGTTATGCAACAATAGACAAAATATTTCACCTCTCTGAGACTCAGTTTTCTCATCTGTACATGTGGATGAATCATTGAAAAAACATTTATTAAATACTTACTGAATTTGACAATGTTAATTGCCCCCTTCTCATGAATACTCTCTTCTATAAGAATTTTTGTAATTTTACTTTATACTGTTTTTTTTTCTTACCTGTTTGACCACAGGTTACTCTCTTTTGTTGGAGAGTCACCCCTGTCATATGCTCTAGCTATGGGTGTTCACCAAGGTTCTGTCTTAGGCCCTCTTCTCTTCTCCCTATATATTCTCATGGTAACTTTATGAGTTCCCATGGACTTAATAATCATTTAAGTGGAGAAGATTCTTAGATCTATGTATACAGTTCCAATCTCTCCCCATGAGCTTTAGTCATTCATCACCAGTTGCCTATTGACCATTTCAAACTGGATGATCTTGGGGATATCTTAATCTCAACATATCTGAAACTGAACTCCTTGCTGTCTTCCACTTCCTTACATAATTCCCCCTTTTCTGATAAAGGCAACACCATCCTCCCAGTTTCTCAAGTTTGTAATCTTAATTTTGCATGGTACTCCTTACTTTTCCTTACCCTACACAGCCAATCATCAAATGCCAAATTTTGTCTTTTCTACCTCTACAATATCTCCTCCATCTGACCCTTTCTCCTACTCACACAGTTACTCCCTTGCTTCAGGTTCTTGCCCCACGTCACTGCCCTATATTATAACAACAGCTTCCCTTATTGTTGGTCTCCCTCCCTCTCTCACCACTCTAGTCTCTACTAAACATCAATGCAAAAGTAATTTTCCTTAAGTACAGATCTGATCATGAGACTCTCCATCTTGATCAATTTTAGTGGCTTCTTATTGCCTTCCCTGTTTAACTTTTACAACCAGGCACAATTTGGCCCTAACCTTTCTAGCTTTAGTGCATATTACTCTGACTCCTACACTATGAAATCTAGTCAAACTGGATTCTCTCACATGGAAAACTTCATTTCCAAACACACATATGCATAATCTAATTTGAAACATACACATGTATTTTCAGACTACACTGAGGTCCCAGTTGAGGTGAGAACATAGATCTGCAGTAAACACAGATGTATGATTATCTCTTACCTTACTTTACCTTACCTTACCTTAACTTATCTTACATTAACCAACTCATCCATAGAAGAATGGGGATAATGAGAGTAAGTTTTGAAAATACACACACTCTTACACACATGAACATATTTATGTTACTTCAAGGTTTGCAAAGCACTATATCTACAAAATATGCATATGCATATGCATATATACATGCAACTAAAAGCTAACATTTATGTAATGATTTAATGTTTGCAAAATATTTTACATGTATCATCCCATTTTATATTCAAAATAACCTTGAGTTTCCTAGGACATTGATCATTTAAGTAACTTCTCCAGGGTCATACAGCCAATGTGTAACAGAGGTAAAATATGAACCCAGATTTTCCTGGCTATGTGGCTAAATTTCTAGGCACTATGCCATGCTACCTTTCTCCCTTATGGATTACTACCACCACTCTGCTTCTGCTCTGTTGAATGGATCTAAAATAAGCCACATAGCTATACTCACTGAGCCTACTGGAATTTATGTTATCAAATTTCAATTGGACCTCAACTACAGCAAGACAATATTTTAATTGTTACAGTTTTTTTGAACTCACCAGAAGGGTTGTTCCTGACCTTCTCTTTTGCTCCTAACCTTCCCACAGCTCCTTTCCTTCAACTCTGTCAGCTATAAACCTTGCCTCATACTTTACTGAGAATATAGAGACCAAATATCCATGAACTCCCTCTCTTTGCTCTACATTCCACAGTTATCTGGTGTCATTTTTCATTGTCTTTTCATTTATTTTAGTCTGTAACAAAGTAACCTTATTTTTACCAAGGCCAATGGCTGTATGTCCATCTTTGACCTCATCCGCAACTATGTTCTCCAGCACACTGTCTTCACAACCATAGATTCCCTTTGATTTCTACCTATTCCTTGATTTTCCCCTATTTACTGGTTCATTCCCTGCTGCCTACAAATATGCTCAAGCCTTCCCCCTGTAACAACAATGCTGCTTGTTGCTACTGGGGCTGTGTAAGACCAATAACCCCAGCACACAGGAAGGCTGCTAGCACATGTTCTATGATCTGCTTTTGTAAGGAAAGCAACTTTAAAGGGTTAACAATCTCACTTTAATCAAACATACATATATCATTCACTTAGGGAAGGGGGAAAAGCCAGCACCCTGAACTTCAGAGCAAACACAAACAGAAATTACAAAGAGAGACAATATAAATAGAGCAAACACACAAAGTTATCAACAGACAGGCATCTAGCTGTCTGACCAAAGAATTACAGTTACCAGAGAGAGAGAGGCACCAGCATCTGGGTTTTCAAAGCTGGGGGTCTCCAGTGGGTACCCAGTCTCATCTGGTCAAATCACATGACACTCTTCCAGTGAGTAAGAGCCCCAAGCAAACCGCTAACCACTGAGTTAATATACCCTGTTCAGGGTCAAAGGGAGTCCTATGTGAACTAAGCTTTCCCTTAACATAAGCAGGCCATCAAAGTATCTTGATTTAATCAAAGAAACAAAGGCCAGACTCACCAAAGGCACTTGATCACCTAAGTGCTCCAAAAGAGAAAACAGTAAAAAAAAGTCCCACCTTAATGACCAATACAGCCCTATCATTTAAAAAAATACAAAACCAACAACCAAAAAGTTATATTGTTTACTAAAATAAGGTCAAAATGGGTATATGATTTAGCATAAAGTATGATATCATAAGCACATTAGAGGAGCATGGAAATTTTTATCTGTCAGATTTCTAGATATGGGAACAATTTATGACCCAACAAGGGATAGACAACCTTACAGGGTATAAAATAGATAATTTTGATTAAATTAATTTTTGAAAATTTTTTCTACAAACAAAACCAATGCAGCCAAGATTACAAGGAAAGCAGGAAACTGGGGGAAAAATTACAGCAAGTGTCTTTGATAAAGGTCTCATTTCTCAAATATGTAGAGAACTGAATCAAATTTATAAGAACATGAATCATTCCCCAATTGATCAATGGTCCAAAGATATGAACATGCAGTTTTCTGAAGAAAAAATCAAGGCTACATGTAGTCATATAAAATGCTTTTTATCAGTATTGATTAAAGAAATGCAAAAACAAAAACTTCCGAGTTGCCACCTCATAACTCTCAGATTGGCTAATATGATAGAAAAGGAAAATGAAGTGGAGGGAATGTGGGAAAATGACATGGAAGCACTGTTGGTAGAAAAATAAACTCATCCCATCATCCTGGAAAGTAATTTGAAACTACGTCCAAAAGGCTATAATTCTGAGCATACCCACCTTGATATCATTACTAGGTCTGTATCCTAAAGAGATAAAGTAAAAGGAAAATGACCAATGTGTGTGAAATATTTGTAGCAGCTTTTGTTGTGGTAGCAAAGAATTAGAAATTGACGGGATGCTATCAATTAAGGAATAGATGAACAAGTTGTGGTATATGACAGTAATGAAATATTATTGTGCTATAAGAAATGATGAACAGGATGGATTCATAAAATTTTGAGAAGATATATGAACTAATGCAAAATGAAGTGAGCAGAACCAGAACATTGTACATAGTAATAATAATATTACATGATGATCATCTGTGAATGACTTAGCTCTTCTCAGTAATACAATGATCCAAGACAATTCTGAAGGATATTTGATAAAAAAAAAAGCTATCCACCTCCAGAAAAGAACTAATGAAGTCTAAATGCAGATCAAAGCATACTTTTTTACTTTCTTTTTTTAACCTCTGTTTTCTTTTGCAATATGAAAGTATGCTTTGAATGACTTTATATATATAATCTATATCAAATTGCTTTCCTTCTCAAGATAGGAAGGACAGGAAACAAGGAGAGAATTTGAAACTAATTTTTTAATGAATGTAATGATTTTTTTACATATAATTGACAAAAATAAAACAAATAATATTGTAAAAAGTCTTCCCCATGCCCATCTGTCCCTTAAAGATATCTTCTAAGGCAACTCCTCACCATGCCACCTGGCCATCATACTCATCTCTGACACAACCCAGCTTTGGACTCTGCCCTTGGGTAGCCCAGTTATGATAGGTGAGCTTTCACTTTTTCAAAGAGCTGCTACTTCAGGGCCATTTCCATACTCTAGCCATCAATTTCCAAGTACTGGTTCAGCTTCCCTTAACATAATGGCTTTTTCATGAGTAAGACCCTTAAGGACAGGGACTGTCTGGAGCCCCACCATAATGCCACATATTGCCGTTAACAAATATTTAACTCTATGTGACTGCCCTCTGAGAATGTAATCTTCCAGAGAGCCATATTTAATCAAGTTTTTATATCTAACATGACATCCACAAAATCTGCAAAGCCCATTTTATTTTAAATGGATCCTGTTATTACAGCAACAGTTATTTTCACCTTAAGAATTGTACTGAGGCTGCTGTATTTATCTATATTGGGGCAAGAATGGGACCTTTGATTTCACTGGTAAGTAATTTCCTGAATGAAGAAATTCCCTTTAACAATGCACATTTTTACCTTCTCTGCAATTTATAGACTTAGAGTTTCTTAAAGGATAGAGAGGTTAAATGACTTGCTCAGAGTATGTGTTATAGGAAAAACTTGAACACCCAATTCTTCCTCACTCTGAATCCAGCCCTCTACACATAAGGGTGCGCACACACACACACATACACATACACACACACACACACAGGCATACATGCACTTAAAGTCTGCCCTAAACAGAAATACATAGTTAACTATATAATATGTAACTTTATATAAGTATACATAAATGTGTCTATGTATATGCATCCATGTACATATAGATGCATAGATGTTGTACTGCTACTTTTGCCATCTTTCTTAAGTACCTTTCTATTTCCCTTATATACTATACTGGGAAGTGTTAGGCTGAATCCAAATATGATGACTCCACTGTCATTGATGAAAAAAATACTTTATTTTAAAAGATCTTGGCAGGTATTTTTCACATAGCAGTCATGATGACATAATTAATACCACCTTCCTGAAGTCTAATTTTTAAGATTACATTGGAAAGAAATCACTAAGTAATATGCATATTTAGGGATTGTTAAATTATATTTGCTATTCCAAGTGCCAGAAATCAGCCAACTAAAGTCTGGGCTACATTTTCTACAATTTTTAAAAATTGATCTTGGGGGAAAAGTTTCAAATAAATACTTAAGATAATCCAATTTGGTTGTCATCAAAGCATGGAAAGATTTCAAATCCATAAGAGTGAAGAAAAAATAAGCATAAATTTTGCTGATGGCAGTAAGCAGCATTTTTTGTTATTGGCATAAGGAGTAATTTTAGTAGCTTTTATGAATTCATATTAACTACTGCTTCTCATTCTCAGTTTATATAAATCTTTATAAGAATCGGTATATTTCCATACCTTGTTTTTATTGTTGAGACAGCTCTGAGCTTACTCTACAATCTCACTTACTTTGGTGGTCATGTCCCTAGAAGATTAGTCTTCTCAGCATTCTAGGAGTGACCTCTAGGCTAGGGCCTGCAAGAGATGTTTAACAACTAATATTCATAAGCTTCTATTATTCATCGTGCTTCCCTATGTCACTTAACTAGTTGAAATTTCCCCAATATAAATTGACTAAATAACATAAATTAACTTTGGCAAAGAGATATTTACTTACAAAGTATAGCAAGGACCAAAAGAGAACATCACCACTAACTGGGGAAGCACTCTTCTTTCTACTAGAGGACCGGGGTCAAACTTAAGTGGGCTGCTATAAAATGTTGCTTACCTCTAACCTAAGGGTGAGGGGAAACCAGTTTTCTGTTTCATCAGTTAGACTATTCTTTTGATTTTTATTTTATTGATTACTTGCTTTATTTTCATGATTAAATTCTTTATATCACCTTTTAATGCATTAATTTCATGATTTTTCTTTTTTTCTCTTATGTTTTCTTTTTTCTCTGTCTGAAATAAGCATTCCTGGGATATACATTATCTTCTGAAGATTTATTTAATTGCATCATATATGTATATACATACATATATGTATTTATACACACACATATACACATGTATGCATACACATTTAAGTATATATTACTCATAACTTGAATATTAATCCATTTTTGTTTCTGAAATTTGTTCTTAATCCATGAACCATTCAGTAAGTCTCCTCTTTTTTTCCATAGACCTATATATTTTTCCTATTCATATTTTGATGTATTATTTTATTGCATTATGTAGCATTAAAAAGTTAAGCCATTTCTAATTTAAATACAATTTATTTGACCTCTAGATAGTTATCTTTGGAAAAAAATATGATCTGTATTTGAAAACCAAATGAATATTCACATGTTTCTTAAAAGTATTTTCTTCAATACTCCATTTAAATCAATGACTTCTTGTTTACTTGTTCACTTGATTTATCTCATTTCATTGATGGGATATTGGAATACCCAAGTTTTATTGGTTTTTTCTTTTCTTTTGTAATTCAGTTAAATTTTCCCTGATAAATTTGGTCACTATGCCACCAGGTAGAGAGAAGTCTAAAACTATTTTCTTACTGTAAATGGTCCTTTTGAGCATCATGCATTTTTCTTGCATCTTTCTTGATATTTTCTCATTCAAATTCAGCTTTGTCAGGTATCATTATGTTCTTTTGGATTTTTTGGAGAGAAATGAAGAATAATTAATTTTAATTCATTATACCACCTGAAATTCTTATATTTCATATATATAATATGAAACATAAGGCTGAAAATTGATTATTTAAAAATTTTAAATAATATTATATTTTTCTCATTTACATGTAATAAATAATATTATATTTTTCTCAGTTACCTGTAAAGATAATTTTAACTGATAATTTTTTCATCCCTTTGACAACCTTTTTTTAAGGATAATTGAAACCATTGTCCATGGTGGGTCCAAGTAGGCTTAAGAATACTTAATGACACATACAGAAGAAGTGATATAAGGGAAATAATCAAGGAAATGTAAGGTAAAAAAAAAATAAGGTTACATAGTGAGTATGAGGGTAAACATGGAAATCTCAGGAATTTCCAAGAGTTCCCCTGGTAGCCATATTGTAGTACAGCTAAAGGAAGACAAGATTAGAATTCAGTTTTGTGTTTAAATCCCTGAAATATTCTTTAATCTGTGAGACTAACCAGAAGTCACTTCTGGTCTTTGGCTTCATGTTCCTCTTCAGTTTAATGAAAGATGATCTCTAAAGTTCCAAATGTATAATCCTATGACACATTGAAAAAAGATTCAGAAAAAGGCCAAAAAGATTCATAGTAGATGGATGCTCTGTGAAGGATCTATGGAAGAACATGGCAATAGATGAGTGAGTTGGCAAAGATAATTTGCCTACTGCACAAATGGAGGGGATACTTTTGTTGATAAGATTAAATACTTATTGAAGTACAATCAAACCACTTATACTGTCTAATTACTAAATTTCACTTAAACTCTACTTTGCTCAATTATTCCTTTTCTCAGAAGGTGATATAATCTTTCTCCTCTCACTAAATCTTGTTTCCAATCTCAATAAATGTGCATGCATCTTAATGCACATCGATAACCAATTGATACAATTGTGACCCCACTAACAGCAAAGTTCCTCTACATTAGCATACAAATTCAATGTTTCCTTAAAAATTCCCCTCTGTATGTGGTTTAAGATAGGGGTTTTACTCTTGGGTTAGTCATCTCGTTTTCTACCTTTATTTCCATGATCTTTCCTCCCTTCTTTTATAAATGCTATAATGAACTCATTGGTATGTAGGATGTGTTCAAGGAAGACTAATACCTCTTGTGTGAGGGCTGCCAAGCCCTTTTCAGGGAAGTTTTCCACCTTTGTTGTCCACCTGATCACCCAGCTCTCACCTGTGGCTTCAAGTTTAGGACATACAACGGTCACACCCTGGTAAACCTTTTGAGCAGATGGGCTAAACCAGGTTAAGACTAACCATGGGGTCTCAAACCCTTTTGTAAGTTGGGGGGGTTTCTACCCCAAACATGTGAAGACCTCCCCTCATGGCATGGGTGGATAACTTATTCCAAAAGCCTTAAAGGCAGCTTAACCAGGTGCTGTAGAGCACTTTTAGCTTGGTTAGACATCAAAGACACCTAGGTCATCTACTTCATCTGGACCCATTACCAGTTGTCTTGACTTCTTTTTGCCACTGGACTGTGATGGCTCTGGAGGAGAGAGTCAGGTCAACTTTGTGCACCTCTGCCTCACTAAAATATAATTGATGTAAGAATCAAAAGACATAACCCATACCTATCATTTTTACCTATCTCAAAGTCTTATGGGGACAGGCAAGTGATGAAGTAGCAGGTGTGGATACACTGGGAGTGGTAGTCAAAACCCTGCACACAGTCAGCCCAGACCATAGGGTCATCTTCTCACTGGAAGCAGCCATGAGATTCAGCAGCCCCCTGGGTGTCTGACCAGTCTTTTGAGGACTGCACTGCTCACCTCCTGGCATGAGGAAGGGGCTGGAAAATGTGCCTTAAGATTGCTTACCTTCACTCTGTCCTGCAGGGATCCCATCCTGCAGTCAAAAGACAAAAAACTGTGCAAAACCTTCTGCAAAGATTATTTCACACACCATTGGTACATGGAACGTGTGCACTCTTATGGATGACATGAAATCTAGTAGACCTGAAGGATGAACAACTCTTATGAGAGAACTCAGCAGGTATTGCATCCAAATAGCAGCCCTGAGTGTGACAAGGCTGGCAAAATCAGATTACCAAAGTCAGAATTGGATGCATGTTTTTTCTGGAGTGGCCACAATGAAGGATAGCATGAAGCTGGTATAAGTTTTGCAATCAAAAGTAATCTAGTCAATAAGCTAGTGTGCCTCCTGAAAGACGCTAATGACAGGCTCATGACAATGTAATTGTAACTTGCAGGAAAGTGCCATGCCACCATCATCAGTGTGTGTGCTTCCACCATGATGAATCCTGATGAGGTCAAAGAAAAAAAATATGAAGACCTGAAGACCTTCATCATCAATGTGCTGAAAGAGGACAAGCTTATAGTTGGGTGACTTTGACATAAGAGTAGGTACTGACTACCAGACATGGCAGGGAGTCCTCAGGAGGAATAAAGTTGGAAATAGCAACAGCAACAGTCATTTACTACTGAAGATTTGTGTCTCTCGTGACCTTATCACCAATACTGTCTTCAATTTACCTAAATTTAATAAATTTTTGTGGATGCACCCTTGCAGCAAACATTAGCATTTAATAGACTATGTTATTGTAAGGAGAAGAGACAGATAGGATGTGAGAATGATGAAGGCAATGTGGAGTACAGAGTGCTGGACTGATCATAGACTTATCCTCTCCAACTAAATATTGGCATCCAACAAAAACTGGCCCCAAGGCAAGATGATTACCAGAAGACTTAATGTCAACAGATTAGAACACTGCTCTGAATGAGAACCATTTGTTGCTAACTTGGAGGGAAAGCTGAGCCAAAACATGATTGGCAATAGTGGAGGAGAAAATGAGTGGGCAGCTTTTCAGAGATTGGGTGTACAATACCACATTTATTCATCTGAGCCAGAACACTCACAAACATCAATATTTGTTTGACAAAAATGATGGGGAAATTCAGAAGCTGCTAAATGAAAAACAAGAACTCCACAAGGTTTACCAGAAGCATAGTTCATCCATCTCTAAAAAGGCTACTTTGAACTCCATCAAAAGTAAAGTGCAACTGAAGCTTAGAGAGATGTAGGATTCTTGGCTCTGTATGAAGGAAGATGAAATTCAATTTTATATTGATAGTAACAATCCAAATCATTGTCATGAAGACTATTCGTGGGTCAAAGACATATATTGCATCTCGACTACTTAGTGCTAATGGAGTCACATCAATTAGTGATAAGAACATGATCCTGGAAAGATGGACTGAATACTTCCATAGTGTTCTCAACAGATGGTCATCAACCAATATTCAAATGGAGAAATTTTGAATACTGTAGATTAAGTTCACTCACCTTGGCAGTATACGTTCTAGGGTTATACACATACATCATGAGGCTGATGATTACCAGAGCTAGCTCAGTGTTTGCGAGGCTCTAAAGGAAAGCCTGGGAAAGAAGAGGTATTAGATTGCCTACCAGACTAAAGGACTACAGAGCCCTTGTCCTGACCCCACTTTTTCTGGTATACTGACAGTATACCAGCTACATGCCAGGAAATTGAATCACTTCCAAATGAATTGTCTTAGGATGACTCTTAAGATCACATGGACAGATAAGTTACCCAACACTGAGGTCTGTTCTTGAGCTAAACTGGCAAGCATTCAAAATTGAGTGCAGAGAGTACAACTCTGATGAGCTGGACATGTGGACATGTTGTTAGAATGCCAAATATATGTTTGCCTAAAAAAAAAACATGTTATAGAGAACTCATGTAAGGCAGGCACCCACATGGGGGTCAGAAGAAGTGATACAAGGTCTCTTTGAGGAATTTTGGAATCAATCGCATGACAGACACTAACAAAGGATCACATGGTATTGTAAGTCCACATCAAAGAAGGCACTGTGCTCTATGAGCAAAACAGAATTGCAGTTGCTCGAAAGAAATCTGAGATGCACAAATTTAAAGACATCTCCACTCCAAATGTTCGTATGGATTATTTGTGCCCAACCTTTGATAGAGCCTTCTGAGCTCATATTGGTCTGATTAGTCAGTCAGACATAATGAACCTTGACTCCAATATAGTGATGTCATTTTTGTCCTCTTAAAGAACAAAAGAACAAAAACCAATGGACTCATCATTCTCCTTTCTCTTCTGTTTTACTTTCCTTGTCTCCCTGTGTCATCCAATGATTTGCCAAAAATATTATTACAGCCATCATTAATCCTGCTCAGATAATTGCATTTAAATAGTATTGCAGTGAGATTGAAATTGCCTATGGAGTATATTCATAGAAGAAAGTTCCAACGTGCCATTCATAGTTGCGATCAACAACATGAGAGGTTTGTGTCTTTTTCTTTTGATGCAAGGATGATGTTCTTTCACTTCGATCTGACAAAGTCTCACCTTATTGGCTGTAGATGCAAAAGAGCTGATTACTCAATGAATGTGTAAAAGAACAACCGTCTTTTCAGACTGCCTCATCCATTATGGTTGCTAATTATGTCCAGAATCTTTTGAGTTGTCTCCTTAGTGGAGTTTAGGGAAAGCAAAGGTTTGACTATTCTGCGTTTTCCAGCTTAGGGTCTAAAACATGAACCCAGCATAGCCAACCTTCAACCTGGATTTGGGATGATTCTTTTGTGTTTGGTCTTTCCTGATCTTAGGTGAATTAGCTCCTATGTTGAGATGGACACATCTGGACTTGGAGATAACTTCATGATTTTAAGAAGCTCTGAGGTCAATATGATTGGAAACAGAGGATGAATATGATGAAAGTATTCCAGTAGTCTTAGAAAGAATGGCCATTGACTATATATTGATTAATTTCTATCAAGTTTATTAGCCAGCATGTACTGGGATCTATTTGTACAGTGCAGTCTGAGTGAATTGTAAAATGACTTATTAACATTCTTAAAAAATATTTTATATTCTGATGAGGCTTAAATATCTATTTTGAGCATAATGTAACAATAATTATGTTATTGAATCTTGTTTAAATTTTGTTTACTTTTGCTTTCTTTTATGTTTAGTGTTCCTTTTGTGCATTGGAATAAATTGACTGTTCCATAACAGATTCATATTATCCCAGTCCCTGTGAGCAGAAAAGTAGTTTTTAAGGGTTTAAGTAGTTTATATGTTATAAATTATATATGATTAAAGCAGTTGATTGACTTAAAAACAAATGCTCTTGCTGCTCAATATCTTCCAACACAACACTGCTGCCTCAAATGGTGATCATATAGTTTTTTTTTTCAGTTTTCTGGAAGCTATTAATTCTTAAATTTTCTTACCTTAATGCAACTTCTGTATGTATCATTTTGTCAACAGTGCTTTTAAATTGCTTTTTGGAGAAATTTCTAAATTTAGAAATGTTTCTAAACATTTTGCTGGTTGCATGATTTTATGAGTTTATCCTCTAATTTTCCTTCTATCAAAGTAGTGTTGTGTAGTGTACAGGGTAACGGATTTGGAGACAATACAACTTTGTTTCAAATCCCACATTGTATACTTAGATCTGCTACCCTGGAGAAATCTTTGAACATTAGTTTCCTTTTCTGTATAAATGACAGAATTGAACTCCAAGACCTTTTAAAATCCCTTCTACTACTAAATCTCTGATCACTCCACCATTCTTTCCTTTAGAAGAATAATTTTATACTATATGTAATTTGTGTGTGTGCACACATGTGTATGTATGAATTTTCCATGGATATCTCTGAACAGTTAAATTCAGCCTAATCTCAATTTCATGGTCATATGCGGAACCTTATTTATTTCATCCTGTGTTGTTTTTGTTACTTTAATTTTTAAACTATTCACTCTTACATTGTGTTTATTATCCACATTGCATTTTGAGAAAAATCTAACTTTCTGAAGCTATTTTTTGCTGCTATTTTCATAAACTTTTCTTCTGGTATTATTTTTCTCCTCCTTATTTTAATGAGCAATATTGTTTCAGTTTTCCAAAGCTCTTCTTTGATGTGTTCAGTTCTGGGAGCAATTCTTAAATTTTCTTTTGAGGATTTCTAGTATTTTTACTTTTTTGTGTTACTATTGTCATTTATGGTCAGAAGTTTTGAAAACTTAAGTATTCTTTGACCTCTTACTTCAGCATCTTCCTGTGAATGCTCTTCTTTCTACTTAGACAATTCTACTGCATAAAATCAAGCTTTGTATTTTGTTTTGATTTAGCTCTAATTGGAACTATGCTTTCACTGAATCTAATTTCAGTTGGAACTAATTACAGGCAAAAAGGTCATAGATGTAAAATGGGTATTACTTTGCAATATATATATATATGTATGTGTATATATATATATATATATATATATATATATATATATATATATATATATGTTGGCACCATATAATATTACCTCTACTTCACCAGAAAGGCAAATGAATCTATAATAATAAATTATCAACATAGCTTGGTTTTTCCTTTTGTTTAAATTAAAAGAGAAAACAATTCCATGCATAATTGTTCTCAGTAATATTTTTGGTAAGTATGAAAAATCTGGGGACTTTCTTCCCTTCTTTTGTCTCTAATCAGACAACAGATCAGGGAATTATTAAGTAAGGTACAGATTGTGTACCCACTGAGATTTATATAATGGTACGATTGTGCCACTTAGTTCATAGTTCTTACCTTTAATCAACTATGTTTGAATGTAACTGTAGTATTACTGAAAGATATTTGTAGTCAGAATGCCTGGGTTTATAGTTCTCTTCTGTTACTTACAAGAATTTTTAATTTTGGGAAGCTATAGTATCTCTGGAAGTTAGTTTCCTTATCTGTAAAAATAGGTTTTAGTGAAAACTCAATGGAGATTATGTAATGTTCTATGTGAATATTAAGTTGCTACACAAATATCAACATTGTTATGATAAACTGTGTTTTACAAGTTAAGATTAATTTATATCAAAAAAGAACCAAAAAGAAAAATCACTATGCATTGAAGGTGGCATGACCCTGAAGTGAGGGGAAGTCTTTTGCTTGTGTTTGACTTGGAGAAACATTCATTGAGTCAATCCGGGAGCCTATCTCCTTTATCTTAGCTCTGTGCCAACTCTATTGATTATCATAGCAAAGAATTCCAGCGTTTAAAAGAAGAGGGGACTTTAGTGACCAACCCCTTCATTTTACATATGAGCAAAATGATGCTCCAAGAGGGAAAGTGTCTTATCCAAGGTCATACAACCAGCAAGGTGTCAAATTAGTTTTTGAAACTAAGTCTTCTGTTAGCTACTCTGTTCAAGACAATGTTCCAAGAAAATTCCAAGGTACTCATATTGAAAAATACCACTCACTGAGAGAGAGAGGGAGAGAGAGAGAGAGAGAGAGAGAGAGAACTGATGGTCTTTAGATTAAAACAAAAAATTTCTTTATTTTTCTTGCTTTTTTGTCTGTTTTCTTTTGCAGCAGGACTAATATTGAAATGTTTTGCATGACTTCATACATATAGTTCATATACTGTTTACCTTTTCAAGGAGGGTGAAGAGGTGGGAAGGAATTAAAGAATTTGGAACTCAAATCATTAAAAATGTTAATTTTTATACATAATTAGTAAATATTTAATGAAAATAATAAAAACATATTTTAAAAAAGAAACTAAGTCTTCTGACTCCAAATCCTCCAAGTTTTTCTACTGCACCATTCTTCTTCACTTAGAATGAATAAAAAATAGAAGTTGTAATCTTACAGGGTTCAGCCTAATAGTTTTTATTCCACATCAATAAGTTTTCAATAGTAAATCATAGACATTTTATTTTATGGTTAAAATGATTTTTCTGTCAAAAGCAATGTCAACAATTTCATGAAAAATACTTATGTAGCCAATGAACAAAGCCCATTTAGTCTTTTGTTTAGGCAATTTCTGATAATATAGTTTAAAAAGCTGAAGGAGTCAGTCATAAAACAGAACATGTCTTGCTCCTTATGCATCTTGATGGGACCGATTTGCTGTATCTGTCTGTGGAATTGATTATATAAAAAGACCATTCCTAACTAATTTTTTTCTGACCACTGATTTGAACTATACATCTCAGGAGAATATCTGTTTGGGCAAGTAAGTGTCATTTGGTCACTGTGCTAGTATACGGTTTTGACCGAAGTTCATCATTATTAAATATTCAGGGTAATATTCTCTAATTTTAGGGACTTGTATGATTTCTTGATCAATTATGATTTTCAAGAATGTTAAGGTACATGATGATGGAACTTATAATGTCCTTTTGAATCCCAGCTCTGACATATAACATCCATGTATGACTTTTGGTAAGTTAATTACCCTAAGCCTCAGTTTCTTCATCTGTAAAATAGGGATTGTTGTTGTACAGTTTTTTCAGTCATGTTACATTTCATGACCTCATTTGTTTGTTTGTTTGTTTGTTTTGGCAAAGATACTATAGCAGTTGATCATTTCCTTTTCGAGCTCATTTTACAAATGAGGAAACAGAAGTAAACAGGGTTGAGTAACTTGTACAGGATCACACAGCTAGTGCCTAAAGCTGAATTTGAACTCAGATCTTCCTGGATCTAGGCCTGGTGCTTTATCCATTGCATCCCCTAGCTTCCCTTAAATAGGGATAATAACACTTAGAATACCTATCTCCTAGGACTCTTTTGAGGAAAATGTCTTGAAAGCTGTAATGTTCTGTGTGAATGTGTACATAAGAAGGATAGTATTGTAGACAAGAGTGCTAGACAGAGTCCAGCAAAGAGTATTAAAGTATCAGAGAGTTATAAAATATAGAAGGGACCTTGAAAGTCACTTAGTTTGAGTTGTGCCGAAGATTCTCCTCTATGGCATCCTTGAAAGTGGTCATGAAAAGCTCTAGTTATGAAGAATTATCTCCTGATATAAGATAGTCTCCCTTTAAATGATTCAGATTGTTAGGAGGATTTACTTTTGTTAAGGAGAAATTGCCTCCTCCCTTCCATCTACTGTACTTGGTTGTATGTGGAACCAAGAGGGGGAAAATATCTAATCCATCTTCAACATGGGAGGTCTTTCAAATAATTAAATATATAGAACATAGCTTCCTTTAGTACACTCTTTCCCAGGATAAACTCAATTTATTCAAATGATTATTACAGAGAAAATTTTGGATCCCTTCTGGCACACAGCATAGTTATTTTTCTCTGGATAAAGTGTCACTTATTATTCTCTTCCTCCTCCCCCACTAAAATGTGATGCACAGAAATGAACCATTTTTCATTTGTTTGCTCACCAGGGCAGAGGCCAATGAGACTCTTATTTCCTTTGTAAAGGCTGTGCATATTCTCAGCATCTAGAATTCTCTCATTTCCTTCTACTCAGAAGAACTGAATTTTATTCCCAGCTATGAAACTTACTAGCTGGCTAAATAATCCTGAATAAATCACTTCTTGCATCTAAGATGGGAGTAATAGTTCTTTACCAACCACCCATTCTTTACTCAAGCTTTTTGCACCTCAGTTTCCATATCTGTAGAATGAAGAGGTTGGGCTACATGATCTCTAAGGTCACTTATAACTCTCTATGATTCTATTCCTAACCGGAAGTATCCTAGGTTTAGTTAATTTGTAAATGCAAGCATAGAGGACTGAAATGGTAGATTCCTCATTTTCACATTAGGTGTGAAACTATCTATCCCTTTGAAAACTATGCTGTCTAATTGTAGAAATTTGACTTGATATTAGTTAATTATTATCTTAGAATATCAGAGTCATAAATTTAAGTTTGTAATAAAAATTACTTCATTTCACTGGAGAGAGAGAAAGCTGTGACATTTTGTAGTGATAACATGAGTAAAGAAAAATCATCATACTTAGCATTTATATGACTCTTAACAAACATGAGTTAATTAATCCTCCTGCCACCTCTCCAAAGTAAGCACTGTACCTATTGTTATCCACATTTTCAGAGGATGGAATGGAAGAAATGTTAAGAGATTTTCAAAAAGGTTAAGTGACTTACCACAGGTCACAAAGCAAATCAGTAATAGAAGTGGAATTACAGATGAGAAGATCTGCTATTAAGACATGAGACACTTTTCTAGACTTTATGCATTATTAACTTCTGCCAGTAGAATTCTAACTCATTTGTGAGAGTATTTTAAAGAGTATGGGCTAGAATGATAATACATGAAAGAAATGAATGGAGAAAAATAGTCCAATAGCAGGTGAATTGTGGAAAGTATCAGTCAATAAATTAATTGAAAGAGAAGGAAGCAGTGTAAGTTATGTTTCTGATTCGACTCTTGGCAAGAGAGGGCACGTTTCATAAATCAACTTCATCCTTAAGGCATAAAATGAAATATGGATGATTCTTAAAATTTGCAAATCAAAAGACTTTAAAAATCACTGTATTGAATAGTGGCAGACTAGAATGACCCACTGAGGTAAAAAAAATAAAGTAATGAAACAGCAGAACATTTATATTTATAGCAATGGGAAAACACATTGGAAATACATACATAACCTAGCTTACATGTTTCACAAACGATAATAATACTTAGCTGTACCAATTAGAACTAGACAAATAAATTATAGTTAAATATAGAAAATTGACCTCTCCTTGTAAATAATATTTGCATTTAAAAGAAACTAAAAAGGAGAGTGGATCTCAAAATCATAAATGGCATTTTCATTTTCCTTGACATTCATCTTTCTTAGTAAATATACATAGGATTTAGTGTATTAAGGCAAAACATTTAGTGAACCAAGACCTGAGTCTTGGAAATTTATTTTGTATTTCTAGCCCTGTTACTTTATTGGCTCTTGCTATGTCTTGATGGCTTTGGAGAAATGATTACCCATCTCTATTAGTCACTTTAAGCTAAATGCCAAATATATAGCGACTATTTTGTCAAAGGCCATGCAATCTATTAATATTTGAAAATATACTTGGGCTGTATTACCTAATCAAGCTAGGGGGATTATTCAAAATGCAAACAATCTTACATAATTTCATAATCACTAATTAGTAATCCTAAAATCGATAATTTCTCTCTTAAAATCTGATTTTCCTTTTTTTCAATTTTCTCATTGGCTTTAAGGGATACAAATGGATATTTTTTTACTGATCATGACCACTTTGTACAGAATATATAAACTGGGGCTAAGAAAGACCCTTGTTCAATAGGGCATGGATAGAGAAAAGGAGAAATATAAGTGATACAACATAGTAGTTTTCTTCATGAAGATAAGTAAAGTCTTGCAAAGAAATAAATCGATACATGACTCTGTATATTATTTTATTGAAGGGAAAGAATGACATCATAGTTATGGTATTCATTTGGATATAGGAAGACCTAAATGCAAAATCCATCTCTAACACTTGTATGATGCTGGGGAAGTCCCTTAAATTCTATATGCTTCAAGCGAGCTCCTTAAAATGTATCTAGTAGATGATAGATGAATTTTGATTTACTCTGATGTTTGATTAGTTGGTCTAATCAGCCATGTATCCTAGAATAAGAGGTGGAGTGTGTTGGTAACCAAAAATGGGCTCCTTAGCACTTAGTAAACAAGTGCCCTTGAATAGTTTGGCTTTTTCCCCTGAACTAACTGAATGCTGTCCGTATGTTGGATTGGAGTAAGCTTGTCGGCCCCTTCACCTTGCTTCCCTTGATTAAGCAGATCGAAAGAACCTGTGCTTTCCTGGTCAACCCCTTCACCTTGCTTTTCTTGGTTAAGCAGATCGAAAGAACCTGTGCTTTCCCCGGCATACCTTACACCCCGGCAGGAGCTGCTAGCCGGATGGTTAAAAACAGCTTCTGTTGGAGCCAGAGACAGCTACAGCCGAAGCTGAAGCAGGAGCTGCCAGTAGCAGAGCTGACCTACGTGTGGATTGAGGAGTGCTGAACAAGGACTTGAGGCCAGTGGGTAATCATTTTACCATAGAGGGGAAGCATGTATATGATTTTGCTTTATACCATCATGCTTCTCTGTGGCCTCCTGGTTACTCTTGTGAGGCGGACTTATTGGGCCTGGAGGCTTTTGATCAAAACATCAAAATGGGGATGCTGGTTCATGGGTCTGTTACTTTGGAGTTTAAATACATGCTTTGATTCTTCTGCCTCCTACCTTGAGAATTCCTTATATCCTGCGGTTCCGAACCTTTCAGACATATGTATGATTCTCTTTGAAATTATAAATTCTGCCCTCATAATACAGTTGGTTGGTTAGTTGTTTATCCTTTGCTCTTGAAGAAGACCAAAATGACATCACTATGCTAGAATCAAGTTTCAGTGTGTCCAACTGTGACTGATCAGACCAATATGAGCTCAGAATGCTCTACCACAGGTCGGGCACAAACAGTCGCTGTGAAGATTTGGGGTGGATTCTATCTATTTGCGCATCTTATGTTTCTTTCAAGCTATTTCAATTCTGCTTTGCTCATTGAACATAGTACCTTCTCTGTTGTGGGCACACCGTGCTGAGCAGTCCTGTGCCAGTGTCTCCCATGTTACCCAATCAATTCTAAGGTTCTTAAGAGAGACCTTGAGAGTGTCCCTATATTACTTCTTCTGACCATCATGTAAACACTTGCCCTGTGTGAGTTCTCCATAAAATGGTTTGTGATGTAGGGTTTTCCCAAACTAGGAGCTCCCCATGTTCATGAAATTGCAAATCCATCAGATATTCCCAGTTTAATTTATGAAATTCAATCCAAAACTTAAATATGGCTATACCAGAGAGATTGGCCAAAGAGGTTGCAGACATTAGAGCATGCTCACATTTGCTCTTTTTAATGGATTATATAGAACAGCAATACTTTTCTATGACTGGTCTTAATCCAGCTCATGGAGGTCTGGTGAGCCTACTTCTATCCAAGAGTGACTATAGTGCTTGTGTTTTTGGGAGAGTAAGCCTAAAGGAAATGCTACAGTAGTTTGGACCCACAAATTTCATCACAAATCTTGTCCTGATTCATGGCTGTGGACTTGTGAACTGGCATTTTGACAATTGGAAAGCATACATACATACATACATACATACATACATATATACATACACACATACTACACACATTTATATTACACACATACACGCACGCATACAAACACGTGTGTGTGTGTGTGTGTGTGTGTGTGGTGTTAAAAGAAAAAAAATTGTGTAACACTATTCCCTGAAATGTTCCTACCTCAATTCACATTTAGTATGTTGCCTAGTCCCTTAGGTAGACACATACAGAAAGAAGAAACATAGTTTTGGGAAAAATGGAATAAAATTTGGAAAGCCTTGCTGTAAACTTATAAAATGCTTTTCTGTTTTCAAATTGATACTGCAAAATTGACCATTTTAAAATTAAACAATGAGGTTGACTCTCAAAAGAGATTTAGTAATCAACACTAAATCCAAACGATTATTAATGAAGTACTTAAGAAATAAGGAGTACAGACAACTACTTTACAATCAAGGAACAGATTATTTTCTCTTCCATACTTCTTTTATTAATATGTAGTTAACTTTCTGGAACTCTCATACCTCAAATAACTTGTATCACAGAGCTAGAAGTAAATTTGCATCATTTGGATTCTCAGGTTGAATGCAAGGTGATACTCACTTTCAATTATGAAAAGATATTTTTCCAAAGGTGACTTAAACATTCATTATACGCTATTGCCTTGCCTATGTAAATTAGTAATCAGATATTCTAAATGGGTGATGAAAAATAATGAGTAACTACTGCTAGCAGGCTAAATCAGAGTTGGATTTTAGAAGCCTGATTGGTGAGTTTTGCCAAAAAAAATTTCTTTCTATAGTGCATGTAAGTATTTTTTTAAATAAAAATTTCACATCTGATATGTGTATTATATACACATGTATACATAGATATACATACATACACGCATATATACAGACACACATATATACATATACATGCATATATTCATATATCCACACATAAACATACATAACAACATTCTGTATGTATATACATGCACATACACATATATATGTAAATATATACATTTATCATTTACCTAATATTTTCATATATTATATAGGTACATACATAGTATGTAGGCAATTTATTTGGAACCAAAAATAGAAAACATTTTACTGTGCTTAATTTAACAAACTTCTTTCTCATTACATGAATTATTAGAATGAAAGAACTTTAATTAACTTATTGGATCTTTTTTTACATGGTTCTAGTGATAATCAATCATTTTAATAGGTGGTCTGTGAAGACTTTTTATAAGTATTTGAGAGAGTGAACCATCAAATTAATTTCTAATTATTCCTTATTCTTGAGATAGTTCAAGTAGTACCCATAATTCTTGTTGTTTAATTACATGTCCATAATGTACAAGTCAAGGAAGCACATCTTTTTATTAATCTGAAATTTTATTCTTTGATTCCAAATAATTTGGTGCAAACCAGCAATTTAACTAATAGTTGGTAGATAAGGCTTAATCTCACAAGAGAGTTTGCATAGAAATTAGATCATTTAAGTCCAGAATAATTATAATTTCCTTGGCCATATGAACCATTTTTGAAAATTTCTTTTTTATTTTGTCATGCATTTTAAGATATGTACCACAGGACCTAGAAATGGAATATATATATTATTATTATTAGTCGAGTTGATTTAGGTTTTTTTACAAATAGTTTTTCCAACTGGATCTTCCCATCAATGTTTTGATGTAAAAGGAGACTACCAAATATTTTATGGAACTGTTAAAGTAAAAAGGTTTCTGGCAGCCAGTCTGTCAACAAGTCAGTAAAAAAAAAATTATTAAGCACTTACTATGGATCTGGTCTATACTAATACTTATTGTTTGTCCCTGGTCTCAAAGAGGACCAATGCTATCACAGGGTGATGTCTTAACTCATGTATAAATTAAATTTAAGTGAGGCAGAGTTGCACACAGTCATCAACCTCATTCTCTCTATGAGTTAACACAGTCCAGTGGCAAGACAAAAATCAGGACAACTGGCAATGACCCAGGAAATAATGGATAACTTTGGCATCTTTGATGTCTGGCCAAGGTCATACCTGACCTTTTTGAAAACCACTTTGGCAACTAAATATAGATTGGATTGTAGTGTGGAAAGACTTGGAACAGGGAGATCAATCAATAAGTTTTATTCAATAGGCCAAGTATGAGATGCTGAAAGCCAACACCAACATGGTGAGGATGTGAATGGAGAGAAATAGTGAGAGATGCCATGAAAATAGAAATGACAAGAACTGACAAAAGATTGGATATGTAAGGTGAGTATGAGTGAGGCACAATCAATCTACTAGTGATTTTTTAAATTTTTAAAGAAAAAATAATGTTTCAATCTGCATTCAGCTTCCATTAGCTCTTTCTTTTAGGCTGAATAACATTTTTCATCATAAATTTTTCTGAATTGTCTTAGACTTAAATCATTGAATAGATGGAAATAGCTGTCATTCACGGTTGACCATTCTACAATATTGCTATTACTATATACAATGTTCTCCTGGTTCTGCTGACTTCACTTTGCATGAGATTATATATGTCTTACTGGGTTTTTCAGGAAGCATCCTGTTCATCATTTCTTATAGCACAATAGTATTTCGTCACAACAATATACCACAATTTTTTTCAGCCATTACCCAATTGATGGGTATGCCTTCAATTTCCAATTCTTTGCCAGCACAGAAAGAACTGGTATAATTATTTTTGTAAATATAGGCCCTCTCCCCGCATTTTCTAACTTTTGGGTACACACCTAGTAGTGGTATTGCTGTGACAAAGGATGTGAACAATTTCGTAGCCCTCTGGGCATAGTTCCAAAGTGTTCTTTATAATTGTTGGATCAGGTTTCCATTCCATATTAATGTCCCAATTTTTCCATATCCCCTCCAAATTTGTCATTTTCTTTTTCTGTCATACTAGACAATCTGATAGGTGTGAGCTGGCACTTCAGAGTTATTTTAATTTGCATCTCTCTAATCAATCACAATTTAGAGCATTTTTTTGTATGATTATAGGTAGCTTTGATTTCTTCATCTGAAAACTGCCTGTTCATGTCATTTAACCATTTATCAGTTGGGGAACAACTTGTATTCTTAAAAATTTAACTAGGTTCTCTGCATATTTGAGAAGTGAAGCCTTTGTCAAAAAAATTTGCTGTCATTCCCTTTTCGATCTTCATACCACTCTACAGTTTTCTGTTTTCCTTTTAATCTTGTCTGCATTCATTTTGTTTGTGCAAAAACTTTTTAACCTTCTCTTTTATCAGCTCTACCCTCTCATTCCATTCCCCTCCTGCTTCCCTCTATGGTAACATAGATTTCTCCACCTAGATAAATGTGTATATTACTCCCTCTTTGATACAGTTTCAATCAAAGTAAGCTTCAAGCATTGGCTGCCACCTCCTCTTTCTACCCCTCTTCAGCAAAAAAAAAAATCTTTTGTGCCTATTTTAAGTGAGAAAATTTACTATATCCTACTTCTTCCTTTCACCTTCTCTTGATGCATTCCTCTTTCTTACCCCTTAATTTAATTTTTTGAACATCATCTCATCATAGTCAATTCACACTTAATGCCCTCTGTTTATGTAGACTCTTTTTAACTTTTCTAATAATGATAAAGTTCTTAGGATTTACAAATATCATCTTCCCATGTAGTAATGAAAACAGTTTAACCTTGATTTCTCTTTTCTGTTTGCCTTTTTTTATCCTTCTCTTTAATCTTGTATGAGAAGGTCAAATTTTCTATTCAGCTCTGGTGTTTTCATCTGAAATGCTTGAAAGTCCTCTATTTCATTTAATATCTTTTTTCCTCTGAAGGATTATACTCAGTTTGGCTGAGGATATGATTCTTGCTTGTAATCTTAGCTTCTTTGTCTCCAAGGATATTATATTCTAAGGCTTCCAGTCCTTTAAGATAGAAGCTGCTGAATCTTGTATTATCCTTGCTGTGACTCTACGATATTTGAATTGTTTCCTTCTAGCTGCTTGAAATATTTTCTCCTTAATCTGGGGGTTCTTGAATTTGGCTATAATACTCCTGGGAATTTTAATTTTGAGATCTCTTTCAGAAGGTGATTAGTAGATTTTTTTTTTCAATTTCTATTTTACCCTCTATTTCTAGCATATTTGAGTAATTTTTCATGATAATTTCTTGAAAGATGCTGTCCAAGCTCTTTTTTCTCCCAAAATTGCTTTCTAGTAGTCCAGTACTTCTTAAATTCTCTCTCCTTGATCTATTTTAAAGGTCAGTTGTTTTTCCTATGAGGTATTTCACATTTTACTCAATTGTTTTCATTCTTTTGATTTTGTTTTATTGTGTCTTGATTTTCCATGGATTCATTAGCTGTTTCTTGCTCAAATTCTAATTTTAATGAATTGTTTTCTTTAGTTACCTTTTTACCCCGTTTCCCATTTGTCCACTTCTACTTTTTAAAGAGTTCTATTCTTCAGTGAATTTTTGCATGTCTTTCTCCATTTTTCCAATTCTTCCTTTTAAGGGTTTTTTTCAGGGAATTTTTGTGCCACTTGTGCCATTTGGCTTATTCTGTTTTTTTTTTTAAGGTATTTTTAGTGTTTCTTTCTGTGTATGTGTGCTTCCTTTGCCCAGCTATTTATTCTCTTCTTGTTATTTTCTTGCATCACTCTCATTTTCCCCCAATTTTTCCACTACCTTTCTCATTAAATTTTTTAAATCCTTTTTGAACTTTTCCAGAAATTCATTTTGGGCCTGAGTCCAATTCACATTTTTTTTGAAGGTTTTGCTGTAGCAATTTTGACATTTTGTCTTCTTCTGAATTTTGCTTTGATCTTCCTTGTCATGTTAGTAACTTTCTACAATCTAGTTCTTTTGGTTGTCGTTTTGGCTCATTTCTCCAGCTTATTTCTTTTTTTCTTCATATTTTTATTATCTAATATTTTTAGTTTTCAACATTGATTTCCACAAGATTTTGAGTTACAAATTTTCTCCCCATTTCAACCCTCCCCCCAATCCAAGATGGCATAATTTTGATTGCCCTGTTCCCCAGTCTGCCCTCCCTTCTGTCACCCCACTGCCCCTCATCCTCTTTCCCCTTACTTTCTTGTAGGACAAGATAGATTTCTATACCCCATTGCCTGTATATCTTATTAGCCAGTTGCATGTAAAAACAACGTTTTTTGAGCAATTGTTTTTAGAACTTTGAGTTCCAAATTCCCCCTCTTCTTCCCTCCCCACCGCCCCCTCCTTGTGAAGGCAAGCAATTTAACATAGGCCACACAAGTATCAGCATGCAAAACACTTCCATAACAGTTATGTTGTGAAAGACTAAGTATATTTTCCTCCCTCCTATCCTGTCCCCCTTCATTCAGTTTTCTTCCTTGACCCTGTCCCTTTCCAAAGTGTTTGCTTTTGACCACCTCCTCCCCCCATCTGCACTCCCTTCTGTCAATTTCCCTCTCTTATCCCATTTCCCCTACTTTCCTGTGGGGTAATATATCCAACTGAGTGTGTATGTTATTTCTTCCTTAAATCAAATCCATTGACAGCAAGAATCACTCATTCCCTTTCACCTGCCCCCTTTTCCCTTCCAAATACAACTGCTTTTTCTTGCCATTTTTATGTGAGATAATTTACCCCATTCTATCTTTCCCTTTCTCAATCTCCCAATATATTCCTTTTTCACCCCTTAATTTTATTTTATTTTTAGATGTCATCCCTTCATATTCAACTCATCCTGTGCCCTCTGTGTGTGTGTGTGTGTGTGTGTGTGTGTACACACACTTTCAAATACCCTAATACTGAGAAAGGTATCATGAATTACAAATTTCATCTTTCCATGTAGGAATGTAAACAAAATGGTTCAACTTTAGTATGCCCCTTATGATTTCTCTTTCTTGTTTACCTTTTCATGCTTCTCTTGATTCTTGTATTTGAAAGTCAAATTTTCTATTCAGCTCTGGTCTTTTCACTGAGAAAGCTTGAAAGTCCTCTATTTTATTGAAAATCCATATTTTGCCCTGGAGTATTATACTCAGTTTTGCTGGGTAGGTGATTCTAAGTTTTAATCCTAGCTCCCTTGACCTCCAGAATATCGTGTTCCAAGCCCTTCGATACCTTAATGTATAAGCTGTTGGATCTTGTCTTATCCTGATTTTGTTTCCACGATACTCAAATTGTTTCTTTCTGGCTGCTTGCAATATTTTCTCCTTGACTTGGGAACTCTGGAATTTGGCTAGAATATTCCTAGGAGTTTCCTTTTTGGGATCTCTTTTGAGAGGCTATTGGTGGATTCTTTCCATTTTTATTTTACCCTTTGGTTTTAGAATATCAGGGCAATTTTCCTTGACAATGTTTTGAAAGATGATGTCTAGGCTCTTTTTTGATAATGGATTTCAGGTAGTCTAATAATTTTGAAATTATCCCTCCTGGATCTGTTCTCCAGGTCAGTGGTTTTTCCAATGACATATTTCACATTGTCTTCCAGTTTTTTCATTCTTTTGGTTCTGTTTTATAATTTATTGATTTCTCATAAAGTCACTAGCTTTCATTTGTTATATCTAATTTTTAAGGTGGTATTTTCTTCAGTGGTCTTTTGGACCTCCTTTTCCATTTGGCTAATTCTGCCTTTTAAGACATTCTTATCCTCATTGGCTTTTTGGAGCTCTTTTGACATTTGGGTTAGTCTATTTTTAAGGTGTTATTTTCTTCAGTATTTTGGGGGGGTCTCCTTTAGCAAGTCTTTGACTTGTTTTTCATGATTTTCTTGCATCACTCCCATTTCTGTTCCCAATTTTTCCTCTACTTCTCTTACTTGACTTTCCAAATCCTTTTTGAGCTCTTTCATGGCATGAGACCAGTTCATGTTTTTCTTGGAGTCTTTTGATGTAGGCTCTTTGACTTTGTTGACTTCTTCTGGCTGTACGTTTTGACCTTCTTTGTGACCAAAAAAGATTCTATAGTCTGAGTCCTTTAATACTGCCTGCTCATGTTTCCAGTTAACTACTTGACCCTTGAACTTTTTGTCAGTGAGTAGAGTAGAGAGTACTTTGTCCTAAGCTTTAGGGCCCTTAAGCTGCTGTTTTCAGAGCTACTTCTACTGCACAGTCACCGCAAGCTCTGGCACACCAGAGCTCTTCCTCCCCCAAGAACTGTCACCTAGGACCACAACCCATATCCAACCATGGCAAAGCAAGAGAATCCTGCCTCTGGGCCAACAAAGTGCTCCCTGTACCACCACCATGCCCTCCCCACCTTTTCTGATCCACCGCTTGATTTCTCCTACCATGTGGGCCAGGGATTCCAGAAGCAGCTGTTGCTGGAAGTCTTAAAGCAGCCACAGGAGCTTCTTGCTGCTGCCACACCACCTCCACCACCCCCTGGGCTGGGGCTGGACCACTCACTTCTCTCACCCAGATCCAGAAGTTTTCCCACTAACCTCCTCCTTTGTCTTTGGCGTTTGTGGGTTGAGAAGTCTGGTAACTGCCGCAGCTCAGTGATTCAGGGCCCTAAGGCCTGTTCTGCCCAACTCCTGGTCTTATCGTTTTTGGTGCAGCCCATGCTGGGCTGAGCTCTGCTAACAGCATGGCAGGACAGAACCTTCTTGGCAGCCATCCATGCTGTCTTGGCCTGGAGACTTGTTTCCCTCTGTTATTTTGTGGGTTCCGTAGCTCTAGAATTTTTTGAGAGCCATTTTTACAGGTGTTTGGAGGGATTTGGGGGAAAGCTTAAGCGAGTCCCTCATTTCCAGCCACCATCTTTCATCCACCCCTGTTCCAGCCTATTTTTTGACTTTTAGCTTTGTTACAGTTGGGCTCTGTTCCTGGCACAGAGGGGACATTGTTCCAAGTTACACATTTTTGTGCTGTTATTTTCAGAGGTAATTCTAGGGGTCTGTATATTTTCTGTTATTTTAAAGTCATATCATCTAAAGAGATCTGTGGTCATTGCTTTCCTGGTCTGTTCTCTGGTCTTTGAGAGACCACAAACACTCTTTTCTCTCCTGGAACTCTGACCAGGGTGCCTACTCCCCTGTAGCCACATGCTTCAGTGTGCTAGTGCTCCTTCTTACCCTGGCACTGTTACCAGGAACCTCAATGCAACAGAGTGCTGCACCCTGTGATAGCAAAGGCTCCCCTGTAATTTCCTTCTGGCCGGTTGTCCAACCCCCTTACTGTTTGTGGGTTAAAAGTTCCAAAAGTCACCATTGCCAATTCAGTTGTCCCCAAGGCCTGCAACTGTCTTGCTGTTGTGTGGCCTCTACTAAATTGCTCCATTCTCATCGCAGTGAGACATACTTTTCTTATAGACCTCCTAAGATGTTTTGGGCTGTAAATTTCTTTTACTCTGCCCTTTTGTTGGTTCTGCTGCTCCAGAACTGATTTTGAGGCATTTTTAATGTCATTTGGAGAAGTATTTGGGAGAGCTCAGTCAAATGCCTGCTTTTATTCTGCCATTGTGGCTCTGCCCTCCAGTAAATTAAATTGTGGAGTGAAGACTTCATTCCCCAGTAAGTTGGCCTGTGTTCCTAGAGTTTAGTGGTTGCTATTTGTCCTTTGCTTTCAAAGAGGACCAATGATATATCATGTTTGTGATTTCTTGATTGTGCATGAATTGGTTTAAAATGAAGCAGAGTTGAACAAAGTCATCAGCCTCACCTTTTCTTCCTGAGTCATCAAAGTCCAGTTACAAGATGGAAGTCAAGATGATTTGTGATGCCTTAGGATGCAGTGAATGATCTTGGTGTCTTCAATGCCTGACCAAGCTCTAAGCACTCCACAACACCTGCTTTAATGACCTTTATTGCCATTGGAATTACCTGTTCTCCTCTGCCTGTTCTGCCAGGGAAAGTCTTCACATGATAGTGGTAGACATCTCCCTATCCCAATGACAGGTCTGAAGCCTATATGTTACCTTCAACCTAGTTTATCCTGTTTGCCAAGATGGCTTACTGGGGTGTGGTTGCTTCACATGCTCCAGCTTCCTAGAGCCACTGATGAGAGCAGATCAATCAGAGGGACACCAAAGGTGGATGAGCAGCCCTGGAAAGGGTTCAGGAAGTCCTCTCACAAGAAGTGCCATATACCTTGAAGATTAGTAGGGGAAGTGGGTTAGCCCTGGCAAACACATTTGAACTACTTATGCAGTCATGGTGGGGAAGGGAAACCCCCATTTCCTTCCACTTTTTCACTGACCTTTGCTGGTAGATCACAAAGCATGAGGATCATGATCTCTAAACTGCAGCATAGAGATCATATAACCTTCAACATTATCACTTACATAAATGTGCAAGGTATCATACCCTAGTTATGATACTGGTCAATTCAATGTCATGATGATTTATGGATAACAGATTATCATGCTGGTCCCTCTGAAATCAATAAGATAAATTAAGCTTTTAGTCTTTTCTATCAATTAATTCTAATGTTTAAAACATAAATACTTTCAAGGTCAAAAAAGTGAAAAGATTACAAAATATAGAAGCTGGATTGTAAAACAAACAGGTTGTGTTTATTGTTCCTTTTCAAAGAGAACCATGGCATCAGGGAAATGATGACTTGCAGGTGACTTTGATTTAAGTGAGGGAAGGCTGTACAAGGTCACCAGCCTAACTTTCTCCTCCAGAGCCACCTGTATCCAGTGACCAGATATTTATCAGGATGACTGGAGATGACCCAGGATGCAATGGAAGACTATGGCCCTTTTAGGTTAAGGCTTTTTCATGCACTTACTTAAGAATGAGGTAACACTCATTCAGTGAATAAGCCTCTTTAAGGAGTGAGTCAAGGGATAGCCCCTTTAATTAGAAAAAAAGAAAAAAATTTCCAAAGAGAAACAGTTACCATTGATATCCACTCCAAGCCAGGAAGGCTGAAAATACAGCAATTAAGTGGAGCTGAGGCAGGGATCTACTGTAGTCTAAACTAGGAGCTTCAGAGTGAACTGGGTTTAAGGTTTTGTGGAAGGAAGGAAGGAAAGAAGGAAGGAAGCTAGCTTCTGACCATCAAAATTTACTTTCTTTTGGAGAGGAGAAGGAGAGGGAGAGAGAGAGGGAGAAGTAGAGGACAAGCTGAGTTACCTAACTAGTTGGGTCCACATTCAGGCAGCTCAGTCTAGTCACAGGTTATGTTTGTCATTCCTTTTAGAAGAGGACCATGGCATGATTTGAGTGAGGGAGGGCTGTGCAAGGTCACCAGCCTCTCTCTTCCAGAGCCATCTGGATCCAGTGATCAGATATTCATCAGGATGACTGGAGATGACCCAGGATGCAATTGGAGACCCTGGCCCTGTTAGGCTAAGGTGTTTCCTTCCTTCCTTCCTTCCTTCCTTCCTTCCTTCCTTCCTTCCTTCCTGCCTGCCTGCCTTCCTTCCTTCCTTCCCTTCTCCTCTCCTCTCCTCTCCTCTCCTCTCCTCTCCTCTCTTCTCTTTCCTCTCCTCTCCTCCCCTCCCCTCCTCTCCTCTCCTCTCCTTTTTTTCTTTCCTTCCTCTCTCCCTCTCCCTCTCCCTTTCCCTCTCTCTTTCTTCTTTCACAAAACCTTAAACCCAGTTCACTCTGAAGCTCCTAGTTTGGACCACAACAGGTCCTTGCCCCAGCTCTACTTAATGGCTGTATTTTGAACCCTCCTGGCTTAGAGTGAATGTCCCCGAGCTTGATTTTTTTTCTTTTTTTTCTAATCAAAGTGGCCATCCCTTAACTCACTTCTTAAAGAGGCCTATTCACTGAATGAGCGTTACCTCAAAACAAACACTAGACTATAGCACTTTTTACTAAACAGTCAGATTTTACGTAATAAAAACATCCATCAAGAATCTCATCAAAGGAAGGGTTGAGGAATGTTTCTTTATTTTAGCAATATATGGATTTTGTTGGAGAATTTCAGGACCCTGAAGATAAGAACTGTCACTCACATAAAGGGTATTATTGTGTCTGTCCCAAATATTAGGCAAATTCTCATCAATCCAGATGATACATCCTTGGTTTATTTGTGACACAGGCATAATCCATTTTTTCTGGCTCTTCAACACACACAGAGACACAGACACACACACGCACAGAAACACACACACACACACACACACTCTTCCCTGCTGCTAACACTTTCCCTCTATGATTACTTTTTATCTCTACTATCTCTACTATACATATCTCATATGTACATAGATACTTACATATTTTCTCTCCTTTTAAAATATAAGCTTCTTTGTATCCCTAGCATTTAATACAGTTCCTGGAATGTAGTAAGAGCTTAATAAATGCTTATTGACAGACTAATACATACTTTCTTGTTCGTATTGTGTTGTATAAGGGAATTATAATAGGGTTACATGACCGTAATTACTTTTGTGCCAATGTGATGATATTGACTACATCATATAGGCATCATTGCAATAGCATGGAATCAGAATATCTGTCACTATTTTGGTGCTATTAAATTACACTACTGGTGCTTTCATTCTGATACTATGACATAAGCACCATGTTGATTCATCTCGACCTACAATTATAAGACAGTAATAGTCTTGGAATGGCACGGGGTCAATTCCCAGATAATAATTAGATACTATTATTGAGTTCTATAGGAATCAAGGGCTGAGAAAAGTGGTTGACAAAATAATTCTAAACAAGCAACCTTTACAACTCTTATATTCCACTTCTAAAGTCAAAGAGTTTGCATTTCAGGGTGCTATTATATGAGTGCTAGCAAGACTTCTGAAGCTACTATCTTTTAATGGGAATTTTGTTAGTGTTCTTTGACTTTCAGAAATTTCTCACGTGTTCAAAATATAAAGATTTCACTCTAAATATAGAGTTGTTTCAAGGCAGGAAATCCTTTCTTCTGCTTTTATTAATATTAATGAATAAAATAATATAAAATGTAAATCTCACAAAGCTATAGAGTGATTATACATTTGATCCAGTTTTTAATTTTCCATGCTAACAATCATGGCTAAAGAAAATTCAAAGGTGATACCTCTATTGGTGCATTGTTTTGATCCTCCTCCTTTGCCAGCCATTTACCAATCTTTATCTATCTTCTTTTTATTTCTTTGAAACTTTTGATTTTTCACCTTCAATAATCCTTGCCACTAATATATTGTATATAACTTTGATTTCTCCAACAAAGCTATCAAGTTTCAGTTAATTTTCTTGGCCTGAATACTTTTAGTTGAACCCAAGTGCTAGGCTATAAACAATGTATTTAGCCTGCTGTATGCATAATAACATTCTGGATCTAAAATATAAACCTCCACCAGGGGAAGTTCCCTATAGAGCAGGTAACATGGCTGTTTTATCCTACTAGGTGTCCTGTGGAGAAACGCTATTTTCCTTTGGGATAAGAACACTCAGGTCTTAAGACTGGATGACAAGAACGGTTGGAGAGAGAACTGAACAAAGTAGACCATTTTTTCAGTTCCATTGTACAGAGCATAAAAGGACCCATTGTTCAAACTCTATATCCTCCTCCTTCAAGTTCAATCCCTAGTCTCTTAAAATTCTACCCTTAACTAAATGGGTAAGCTGCACAGAGATTATACTTAAAAATATACCAGAAATACAGAATAAAGAGAGGTGATTGATCTTTGAGTGGGTATCCAACAGGGCAATGAAATTCTCAAGCAGGTTCCTTTTTTATTTCAAAATGAGTTTGATTCAGAGGGATTTTATAGCCACTAAATCATGCAGTTGGCAGAAATTGTGCATGCTTCTCACAGTTACTTTGAAAGATGTCAAATTTGGCAAAGAGAGTAAAAATACATGAATTTACTGAGTTTCCTTTTTTTTCTTCTGCTGAACACTGTAAAAAGCCGTAGCACTTAGATGGGATACAAAACAACACAACTGTGTTGAATCATGAGTCTCAAGAAAAACTATTTACAATGTGGTTTTCCCAGTTATTGAACCATGTTTTCACATGGACCCACAGAAGACTATCTGTTGCCAAAACCCAAAGCTGACTGCCTTTTATATACAATGCTACACATGACTTCAAAGGGCTCTCAATGGCTATGGACCAACTAGGCTTTTTGTTGTCTTTGACAGAAGCAGTGGCAACAAAGTCCTTTCTCAAGACACAGGCTGAATTATAGGAAGGTGAAGCAATTCAGGGCTTCACTATCAGCAGTCTAGTGAATGCTTCCTTTCTTCTTTACGTTCTTCCTTTCTCTTTCCTTTCCTTTATTCCTTCTCTCCCTTGCTCCCTCCTTCCTTGCTTCTTTCCTTCCCTCTCTCCTTTTTCATTTTCTTCCTCCCTCCCTCATCCTTCCTTCCCTCCATAGTTCTTTCCCTCCATTGTTAGTTCATTTTTTTGTTCATTTGTTCCTTCCTTCCTTCCTTCCATCCTTCTTTTTCCCTCTCTCCCATCTTTTGAACACTTTTGGAAGGGAAGATGTGTGATGAAGTAGACTTATTATTGAAAAAACTAAAATTATGAAGATTTGAGCTTAAGCCCTGGCTCTGTCACTAGTAAAACATGTGACCTTTGGACAACTTTCTAGGCCTCATTTTCCTTATCTAAAAACAAATGAGAGCACTGGATTGGATGGTATTTAATGTTCCCTGTGGCTCTAACATGCCCAGGTTTTATGACCCTATGCTAAGCACCTGGGAGAGGACAGGGGAAAGGGAGATGGAGAATATATATTTTGACTAGACTCTTTTCAAACAATTTATGGCTGCATTTTTTCACCCAGACTAAAGGCTTCAAGTCATTGGTTCTTAATAGAAACATTAACTAGTTGTGAAAGTGAAAGCTAAGGACACTGAAACTTCAAAGTTTATTAGTTGCCCTAACTAAGCTTTGATCCCAAGACAGAAGAGAATTAAAACAAAATTAAACCATCAAATTAAAGATGTTAGGACTGCTTAACTAAAACTTCTAATTGTGCCAAATGGAAGTGAATAATGATGAGAATATCCTATCTTGCTCTTTTGGCAGCTAACCAAGAATCTAATATGGCAGAGGTTTCTGAAAATACTAGAGACAGATTGGAGCCTTGCTGTGGTGAGAACCCATACCGAGATGATACTTGAAATCAGAACTGACTTATAGTCCCCTTTTATAGTTCCGTAACCCCTTAGAGAGAGGATTCAACATGTAAATACATGGAAACTCACTCTATAACAAGCATTACTATAGAATCATCTCATCCTAGTGGTGGAATGGTCCTTAGAGATCAATTTACTGTAACTCATTTTATAGATAAGAGATCAATGCCCAGAAAATTGTAATTTCTAATTTTCTATTGAAGACTTCTTTAAGTCCAAAATATTTGGCAAATATTGACCATGAGTCACTACTGTTCTAAATGCTTAGGAGGAATAGTAAAAAAAAAAATCAGGCTTTGCTCTTGAGGATTTTAATACATGACTAAAAGTTCCACAGGAGTCCAAAGAAAAGGAAAGGTAATTGTGAACAAGGGTTGTAAAGTCTCCTCCTCCTCCTTCTTCCTTTTTCAGTATTTCAAATGCTGTGTGGATTGCCACATGCAGAAACTCTTTCCACTGACATAGAATCTTGCCTTATCTATAATGTGTAATCTTCGAGGACTGTTTTAGTAACTGTGTTTAAATAAATTTTTATGATCACAGAGCTAATAAGTGTAAGAAGTATGACTTTAATCCAGGTTTTAATGTCTCCATGGCCAGCCCTCTATCCAGTACACTGTAATAAATCTCATCCATATATGTTTTACATCAGTAAAACATAATTTTCTACAACTAATCTTTAAAATATACCTACTCACTAAATTGAATATTGATGGATTATTACTATTCACTGATATTAAATTTTTTGAAAAGTCTTAGATTGACATTATACCATATACTTAAAAATGGAGTTCAACAGGGAAAACTTGAGAATGTCCTACTTCTCTGAAATACCTGGTTTATTGTCAAAATTGAATCTATATTACTTATACATCTTTAACTATGATTCTTAGTTTCCTGTAGGAACTCAGAGAGGTAGAAAAATATGAGTCTCTGCATAGTAGTTCATAGTTCATAGGAAATAAAGTAAGAAAGATCCATGGAGACCATTAATTCTAACCCTCACATTTTATGCAATCTGGGGCTATGAAAAGAGATAACTTTCTGAAAACTCTACTAAGAAATGTGTATTCAGGGAGATGTATGACAAGACTTCATACTGTCTTCTGATACCATCAATCCAGAAATAATAAGTGATGGTATAATCTGAGTATCACAAAACCCGGCTGAGAATTGGGCAGAACCCACTATGCCAGAAGTCTTTGGATCCCACAAAAGGGTTCTGACTTTTTCCACACATTTTAGCAATAATAATAAGACTTCACACAAGTAAAAATATTCTTAGACACATTTGAGAAACATGGTGTTTAGGTCAAAAGATCTTCCCTGGGTTTATCTAACATCTGTCTCCTCCTTCCACCAGCAACACCCTTGAGGTAAAATTGTCTTTCCCTCTGTATCTCTACTGTCTGAAAGTTATTTTAAAAAATTTATTGTCTATCTCCTTCCATCCTGCACATTAAAACACATTTTCTCTCCTGTTGTTTTTTCATGCAGTCTATTTCCTTCTGTTATCAGCTTTAGGGGTTATTTTAATTTTGTCACCACACAAAGAAGATGCTCTCCTACCACCTTGGAGCACAGGCTGCAATTCTCTGAGGTAAGGATCCTGTATTGTTTTCTTTTTATCATAGTATAGGTGGTGGAATTTTATAATGCATATGATAGTGTTATAGACTTAAAGGAGAATTCTTTTAATTGGGTCAATGATGGTGTTGGAATAATACCCCCATTCCTTGCAACATGTAGAAAAAAACTATAACTCTACAGGGACAAGTTTCTTACTAAACTTACAGAATGGATGCATGATCTTCATGTGAGCTTAGGGATGTGGATACAAGAGAGATTTTTCTATCTCTAAAAATATAGTTTTAGCTGTTACTTTAAAGAGAGAACCTGGGTTTTTTCAAGTTCTAAAGTCGGTATAACAGCTTGTAGCCATCTGCAGTTAAACAAACCCTAGAACCTAATGGCACCTCTATACCAGAGGTTGAAAAAACAAAAGTCTTCTCCATTCTATAAAAAGGAAACCCTAAGAATAAATTGCTTTTAGCTACAGATACAGTTCTAACTTCTCTGTTTCTATCCAAGGCAGTAATGAATGCTTTTCTCAGTTGCTCTGCACTACTCATATTGCCATAGGGTCAAAACAAGAGGCATTAAGTCTGGGCCTGCCAATAAAGCAGTTTACATAATGGCAGTAACCACACCAAGGGTCGAAAAGGCTCTAATTTCTTTTGGTGGCCTGAGAGAATTTCAATTTACTTTCTTTTTTAGGTGGGATTTACCCATATAAATTAATACAAATTAACTGTGCTGTCTCCTGAGGCATTCACAAGAAGACTGAATTATTCCTCAATGCTATAAACACATGGATAATCAATCGTTCAATCAACAAGCAGGTGAAAGCCTGAAGTGTACCATAGAGAACAACTGAACATAGAGGCAGAAGACCTAAGTCTGGTTCCCAGGTATTGGTATATGACCTTAGAGAATCATTTATAAAATAATAAGAGCTTAGAATTGCAAGAGATCTCAAAATTTATTTATCTACTCCAACCTATCTATATGTGAACTGAAACAATGAAAGCTAGCTCTAACCTACATATTGCATTTAATGATTGAAAATTGCTTTACATGTATTGTATTAGTTGAGCCTCATGAGTCACTATAGATATTATTATCTACATTTTACAAAATGAGGAAAGTGAGGTAGATGTTTAAATGACTTGTCCCTGGTTGCATAGCAAAGTAATTATCTGAGGTGAGATTTGGAGCAATGTTTTCTTGACTCAAAATCTAGCATTTCGTTGACTATCTCACACTGCCACCTTTTAATTCCATTTAGAACATCTCTGTGAAATAAATATTAAACCTTATCGTGAAGACTTCCAGTGAAAGACAATTATTTACTTATTGAGGCAAGCTACTACACTTTGGAATACCTATAGTTTTTAGGATTCAGTGACTATGCTAGGTAAGAAAAGAAAGCTCACATGCACATTAGGTATACAAATGAGATTTATCGAATATTTTAATTGTAGTTGATCAAGACCTTAGGAGTGCTGGAGGTAGAGGAATGATGTGAATCTTTGGAGCTATGTTTTGAGTGACCCTCCACCTGCTCCACAGGTAACCTCCTAAAGTATTATATGGCACATCAGGTTTGTAGCACCAAAGATGGTTTCAATTTCCTTCTATATAAAAGGTAGTTCCCATCTCTGACATGTGTCCATGACGTATTGCTGATCTAGTGGGTTATAGGGTGGTGAATGATAGAGGAATTTAGTTTTAGCTGTCATTTCTGCTCCAAAACCTACACTTTGAGATCTTGGTACATTGTAATTAGTTGATGGGGGTACACAAGAGAAAAAATGAAGATCAGTGGTGGAGGGAAGAGTCCAATTTATTCCATGTCTTACTTTGAAATATATTGGGCTGGTTTCCATGACTTTGGCTGGATATTGTGAAATATTTATCTATAAATTTCACAGAGGTCAGAGACTCAGCCCTATAGAGAAATAACTAAAGCTCATTAGATATCTCAAGGCTCAAGCAGTACAGTATCAACAAAAAAGACAAAGGCACTATTAAGTTTGTTCTTTTCCTGTGTTGCTGACTAACCTTGTAACTCTCCTGAGTCTCCAGACTTTCGCTACAAATGAAGTAAAATGTTGAATTCTTTTTTATTGAGTTCTGCATATAATGAGATATCTCACTTTTATGAGATGTATTAGCAGGCAGTTTCTGGGGGCTAACACAGGTCCACTCTAAATGATGATGCCCTTAGTTGAAGCAAGAACTCTGATGGCCAAAGAAAAAGAACTCAAATGTCTCCTATAATTCAGATTACTCTGTCATACAGAGAGCTACATCTCTGGTTTAACCCAAGATCTTTGAGACATAGTGGTATTATGGGAGCTAAGCCTCAGTTTCCTAATTTATAAAGAAAGCATCATAATACTTTTACCTTTCTCCCCCACCTTGGGTTTTTGTCAGGAGTCAGTAAATTAATGTGAGTAGAGTTCTATGACAATGAGGTACTATATTAATATAAGCTATTATGTTTTTCATATATTATAATGAACTTATATGAATATGCTAACAATAATTTTATATCCCTACTGCATGTGGAGGATTGAATTAGGTGTAGTGATAAAGAGAAATATAAGATATCTATCCTCAGTAAGTCTATTTTTTTAGATAAAAAGACAATGGAGTATAATTAAATAGTATATTGAGAGTCTAAAGATTTGATTTTGAGTTCTGACTGCTACTTGCTAGCTATGTGAACATAGATAAGTCATACCTTTTTGGGCCTCTGTTCCATTATTTTTAAAATGAAGGATTATATTATATTATTTCTAAGCACTCTTCCAACTTTAAAATCCATGACTCTATAATAAATAAACAAAAGACAATAGTAAACAATAAAAGTGATACATACATTTTCTCCTAAATTGTGTAGTACTGATCCTGTGATTATAAGTTTTCAGAAAAGCAGAGGTAGAAAACTGAGAGCTGGTATAATCAAGGAAGGCTTCATGTACATGGTCAGATTTGCATTGGGTCTTAGAGATTCTTACTTAACATATACTATAGCTTATTTATTTCAAAATATGTTATGGGGAGATAGAGATTGGACCTGTGATATTAATCTCAAGAACTCCCAGGTGAATTTTCTACCAATGCAAGTTAATGCCTTATCTGCAATGTATGATTTAAAAAAAAAATTGCTAAGAGCACAAAAAGTTATGTGGCTTACAAAGGGTCACACAACTACCATAAGTCAGAGATCACACTTCAACCAGGTCTTCCTTTCTCTGAGTCTATCACTTTATTCACAGCGTTGCTCCTTGTATATGAATGGTAGCTACAATAATACAGGCCAGGACACTTGAAGTGACCACTATTTCAGTTCCAATTGTTTAGTTAAATTTATATTACCTTTCCACAAGACAATTATTTTCTTGATTGTCTCTTAATGTCTTATCAGCCAGTCGATCAATGGAAAATGTGTTGCTTCAATCTAAAGTTGTGTCGATAAAATGAAAAACAAAAACTAAAGCAGCATGGAGGGAGGAGAGAGCTCAAGTGGGATGCCATATGTATTGTGGACACGTCCCCACTAGGCTTCCACTGTGTCCTGGGAATGTTGCTGGGGCAAGGCCATTTTGCCAAATGCAAAAACAACACCACTGGGTTTTTGGTATCTAGGATATTTCTTGAAAGTGGCCAGAGTGTCCATTGGAACAAGGAATTCATAAAAGTGGAGAGAAAGAGAAAGGTCATTCAAGTCAGAGGGAGAATTACAAGTTTAGAGAGTGCAAAGAGAATAAAGACACCATGCACTGATAAATATAAGTCATGAGAGGAAGCCGGATTTTATAAGGAGCTGATTATATACAGGAAGAAACAATGGACTTACGAATAGGAACATCCAACATTTGGTTGAAGAAAAGATGGTAACTCAGGTGAAATAAACAAACAAGGCTATTGATCATTGTGAGCATAATAATGATTATTGAAGCTATGAGAAAAAAATGAGCAAAGTACTATAGATCATTGCAGAAGTATGTGGGGAATGATAAAGAGACTGACATTACCTGGCTGAAGAAGGAAGTATCAGGTAGAAACTTTATTTCAGGATCTGTATAGGCTGTCTTCCATGTCTCTGTTGATCAACCCTCCATCAAAGGCCACTCAACATGGTGCTGTGGGGAAAGCATTGGACATAGGGGTAAAATATTTGAATCTTTCACGTAACGGCTACATGATCTCAGGAGAGTCAATTAACATTCTTGGGCCTTAGCTTCCTTACTTATAAAATGAAGGGTTTGCAAAATCACAAAATTTGTAAGAGACCTTAGAGATCACCTAACCCAATCCATGCAAAAAAGAAATCCTCACCGTAATACAAATAACAATTGGTCATGCACCCTACCTTGAAAATTGCCAAGCACATGAAATGTGCCGTCGTTTTAGTCATCATAAGTCTCCTACTGCTGTGGTGAGGAGAGAGGGCACCATTCCATCAGGTCTCCAGGCTGAACTTTTGCCTTGACAGAAGTCTAGCATCATTCCTTTCATTCCAAGTACTTTTTTCTTCTCATCAATAGCCTAAGGCTTTGAAAGGATTCTTCTCTGAACCCAAAATACCCTGGATATTGAAAATCCAATCAAAATCTCCTCTCAATCATCAAGAAACAGCCCCCCCCCCACCCATGCTCATACCCTGGCATCCCAGTTATTCCTGATCCCTTTTTGTCATCATTTAAACCCCACTCCAAAACACCCAATTCCTTATTCCAATTCCCCTCAATTTACTTCCCCAAAGTTCCACCCCAAATCTTCCCCACCTTCTATTATACTCTTTGCAATGCCTTCTCCACAGGCAACAAAGTTGCTGACATCTTAATTCTTCTACCTTCCTACTCCTTCCTATCTCCCTCTAGATAACATTATCCTCCCTAGTCATTCTCCCCAATTTACTGGTTGAGATGTGATAGGTAGAATACTTATTTCCACTTCTAGGTTTTCTCTTTAGAACAATCACTTAGTAATCTCTCTTCTTTTGATATTCACTCAATCCATATGTACTATCTAATTAAATTCCTGGAGGCTGTTGCCTACTACTCCAAGGACATTCCCCTTCTTACTTCAAAGAGGTAAGTACCTAGCTAATAGTTTTTCTTTCTCAATGCCACCATACTAAGGCATTTCTACATATGTGTGTGTATGGGGGTGTGTGTGTGTATGGGTGTGTGTGTTTATGTATGTATGTATGTATATCAGTCCTCCATCAAACACTACAAACTCACAGTTCCTTAACTTACTTATTTCACACAACCTATACCACCACAGCATCTTAGCCACCAAAATGGTGAAATTCTTGATTTTGTAATCACCCACAAATATCCAGTTCCATGTTCTTAAACTCTGAAATTCCCTTATGAGATCACAATCTGTTATCATTCCATTTCTGCTTTCCAATCCCAAAACCAGTTCTTCATCTATATTTTTATCTCCCATCCCTCATTTCTCTCCCAGGCTATCACCCATTCACTCATTAATCTCACCTCACTTCTCCATGTGGACTCCTTGGTGAACTAATTCAACTCTACATTGTCCTCTTCTCTTGAGTAATTTGTCCCTTTATTGTATCACTGACCTTGCCCTGTTGAGCCTCAGGCTTGCATCACTTCCACTGTTTATTGCCACCATTCTTACATCTTTGTTGCTGAATAAAAGTGAAGAAAATCATGAAACTATGATGAATGTGTCAAATGCAAATTAATACTAAATGACCGCAACTGGGTCATCACTGCTGAAAGTGATTTTTTTTGTATATGTCTCTATTTAATTCAGCATCCTATTCACCTCAGCAGCAATTCCAAAAATTGTCTTCCCTCCTCAAAACCTCCTATGGATCCCTTCAGCCCTTCCATCTCAGCTCTTATTTTACTGAAAAAAGAGGGCATTTGACAAGAGCTCCCTCTTCTCTTGTCTACCTCATCTTCCTTTACTCAGAATCTTTCTGCTATCTCCTTAACCTGGCTCACATGAATAAATAAATCACCTTGCAAAGGCTAACCCCTCTGTATGCACAAGTGATATCGTTCCATTCTTCTCCAGCATATTGTCTCCTCCACTATCCACTCTCTCTCATTTATCATTAATATTTTCTATCTTCTGTCTGCTTCCCTACTTCCTATAAACAATACCCATATCTCCCTCATCTTCAAAAATCCCTTACTTGATCCATCCAATCCTGTTAGCTACATCCCATATCTCTTCTGCTATTTGTGGCTAAATTCCTTGAGAAGGCCATCTATAATAGAAGCCTTCACTTCCTTTCATCTCACTCTTAACTCCCTATAGTCTGTCTTCCAACATCATCATTCAACCAAAGCTACTCTCTCAAAAGTTATATGGTTATCTCTCAGTTGCTAAATCTAATTACATTTCCTTAATCCTCATCTTTCTTGACCTTTCTGATGTCTTTGATACTGTTGATTACCCCTTCCCCTTGATATTGTTTTCTCTCAGGTTTCTATCCTGACAATATTCTATCCTGATTTTTCTCCTACCTCTCTGACTACTCCTTAGTCTCCTTTGCAGGATCTGCATCCAACACACTCATTAATTTTGTGTGTGTGTGTATGTGTGTGTGTGTATGTGTATGTGTATGTGTGTTTGTTCCAAAGGGGACTTTCCTGGGCCTGCTCCTCTTCTCCCTTTATACTATCTTACTTCATGACTTTATCAACTCCCATGGATTCAATTATCGTCTCCATGCTGACAATCGAAAAATAGCTTATAATGTCAGTCAACAAACATATATTAAATTCCTATGATGTTCCACACACTTTGTTAAGTGCTGGGGATATAAATATTAAAAAGAAGACAATTGAATAAGGGAGATAGTACATACGCAAAAAGCTGAAAAGTAGACCAAACATACAGCCAGGAGAAGTCAACAAAGTCAAAGAGACTACATCAGAAGCCTTCAAGAAAAACACGAACAGGTCTCAGGCCATGGAAGAGCTCAAAAAGGATTTGGAAAAGCAAGTGAGAGAAGTAGAGGAAAATTGGGAAGAAAAATGAGAAGTACGCGAGGAAACCATGAAAAACAAGACAATGACTTGCTAAAGGAGACCCAAAAAAACACTGAAAAAATACTGAAGAAAACAACACTTTAAAAATAGACTAACTCAAATAGCAAAAGAGCTCCAAAAAGCCAGTGAAGAGAAGAATGCCTTGAAAGGCAGAATTAGCCAAATGGAAAAGGAGGTCCAAAAGACCACTGAAGAAAATACTGCCTTAAAAATTAGATTGGAGCAAGTGGAAGCTAGTGACTTGATGAGAAATCAAGATATTATAAAACAGAACCAAAGGAATGAAAAAATGGAAGGCAGTGTGAAATATGTCATTGGAAAAACCACTGACCTGGAAAATAGATCCAGGAGAGATAATTTAAAAATTGTTTGACTACCTGAAAGCCATGATCAAATAAGACCCTAGATATCATCTTTCCAGAAATTATCAAGGAGAACTTCCCTAATATTCCAGAGCCAGAAGGTAAAATAGAAATTGAAAGAATCCACTGATTGCCTCCTGAAAAAGAAAACTCCTAGGAATATTGTTGCCAAATTCCAGAGCTCCTAGATCAAGGAGAAAATACTGCAAGCAATCAGAAAGAAACAACTTGAGTATTGTGGAAATACAATCAGGATAGCACAAGATCTAGCAGCTTCTACATTAAGGGATCAAAGGGCTTGGAATATGATATTCCAGAGATCAATGGAGCTAGGATTAAAACCTAGAATCACCTACCCAGCAAAATTGAGTATCATGCTCCAAGGCAAAATATGGATTTTTGATGAAATTGACAACTTTCAAGGTTTCTCAGTGAAAAGACCAGAGCTGAACAGAAAATCTGACTTTTTGTACAAATAGGTCCTTTCTGTTTTCTTTGATCTCTTTGGGATACAGATCTATTAGTGTTATGGCAGGGTCAATGGACATGCACCGTTTTGTAGACCTTTGGGCATAGTTCCAAATTGCTCTCCAGAATGGTTGAATCAGTTCATAACTCCACCAATAATGCACCACTATCTCATTTTCCTCATATCCCTCCAACATTAGTAATTTTCCTTTCTTGTCATATTAGCCAATCTAATACATATGAAGTGGTACCTCATAGCTGTTTAATTTGAATTTTCAAATCAGTAGTGATTAGAGCATTTTCATGTGACTATTGATAATTTTGATTTCTTCTTCTGGAAACTGCCTGTTCATATATTTTGACCCTTTATCAAATGTAAAATAACTCTTTTTTAATATAAATTTGGCTTAGTCCCCCATATATTTAAGAGATGATACATTTAACAGAGAAACTTGAGGTAAATTCTCCCCACTCCCCACAGTTTTCTGTTTTCCTAGTAATTTGTGCAAAAGAACTTTAATTTTGTGTAATAAAAATTATCAATTTTACTACCTCTCATCTTCTTTGTCTTGTGTCAGGTCATAACCTCTTCCCTTATTCATAGATCTGACAGGCACAATTCTCCATACTCCCCCAATGAATTTACCTTTTATGTCTAAATTGTTTTTGCTTTTGCAATGTCTGAGATCATGATTGCTACCCCTGTCTTTTTCATGTCATCTGAATCATAATAGATACTGCTCCAGCCCCTTATTTTAACTCTGTATATGTCTTTCTGTTTCAAGTTTGTTTCATTTAAACAGCATATTATTGGATTCTGACTTCTAATCTGTTCTGCTATATGCTTCCATTTTATGGGTGAGCTCATCCCATTCACATTCACAATTATGATTACTAAAACATTTCCCTCTATTCTTCTTTCTTCTATTTATCTCTCTCTGTCCCTCCCCCCGCCTCTCTCTCTCTCTCCCTCCCCCCCCTCTCTCTCTTCCTTCCCCCCCTCTCTCCCTCCCTCTCTCTCCCTCCCATCCCCTCTCTCTCTCTCTCCCTCCCCCCCTCCTTCCCTCCCTCCCTCTCTCTCTCTCTCTCTCTCTCTCTCTCTCTCTCTCTCTCTCTCTCTCTCTCTCTTTCTCTTATCTTGTCCCTTCTCTGAAGTCTGTTTTGGTTTTGACCATTGCTTTCTTTTATCTATTCTCTATTTTGTCACCTCCCTTTTTTCTTATCCCCTTCCTCTCCTACATCTCAGATGTGTAAGATGGATTTCTATTAAAAATTATATCTATGCCTGTCTATCTATGTCCATATACATACATGTATCTGTATCTATCTATCGATCTTATATTTCCTTCTATGAAACAATTTAGATGTGAGGTTCAAGTGTTGTCCCCCCACCCAGATTTTCACCTCCACTGTAAAAGCTTTTCCTTGTGTGCCTCTTATGGAAGATAATTTTCCCCATTCTTTCTCTCCCTTCCCCCTTATCCCAGAGCCTCCCTCTGTCTTGCCAATCCATTTTTTACATCATCCCAACATAATTGACTCACTCCTGCACCCTCCTTCTATATGGAAGTCTTCTACCTTCATTACCAATTGTAAATTTCTTAGTAATATGTGTCATCTTCATATATTGAAATGTAAAAAGTTTAACAATATTGAGTCCCTCATGATTTCTCTTTCATGTTTACTTTGTAATGGTTTTCTTGCGTCTTGTATTTGACAGTCAGATTTTTCTATTTAGCATTGGTTTTTTTCATCAGGAATGTTTGAAAACCTTTTATTTCATTACATATCATTCTTTTTTCTTCTGGAGTATTATACTCAGTTTTGCTGTTTAGGTTATTTTTGTTTGTAACCCCAACTCTTTTACCTTCTAGAATATCCTCTATGTTCTAATATGGTAGGTGATAAATCTTGCGTGATCCTGACTATGGCTCCTTTATATTTAAACAGTTTCTCTCTGACTGCTCAGAGTATTTTCTCTTTGATCTAGGAGCTCTAATATTCCTTGGAGCTTTCATTTTGGGATTTCTTTCAGGTGGTGATCAGTAGATTTTTTCAACTTCTCTTTTTTACTCTGGTTCTAGGATATTGGGGCCATCTTCCTTAATAATTTCCTGAAATATGATGTCTAAGGCCTCTTTTTTATCATGGCTTTCTTATTAAATTATCTCTCCTCAATCTAGTTTTCACATCAGATGTTTTTACAATGATATAGTTCACATTCTTTTCTATTTTTTTCATTTTTTGACTTTTCCTTGTTTCTTGATACCTCATGAAGTTATTAGTCCCCACTTAGGCAATTGTAATTTTTGAGGAATTTTTTTCTTCAGTGAGCTGTTTTGCCTCTTTTTTTCCATTTGACCAAGTCTGATTTTTTAAGAAGTTATCTTCTTAAGTATTTTTTGTACTTCTTTTACAAAACTGTTAATTGCCTTTTTCATAATTTTCTCCCTTTGCTTTCATTTCTTTACCTATTTTTTCCTTCACCACTCCTATTTGATTTTGAAAAAAAAAAACATTTTTATAGCTTTTCCAAGAATTATTTTTAGGCTTGTGTCCAATTCACATTTTAATTTGAGGTTTTCTTTGTTACTGTTTTGACTTCATTGTCTTTTTCTCAGTTTGTGTCTTGATCTTCCCTGTCACCATTTTAACTTTTTTATGGTCATATTTTTTTTGTTGTTGTTGACTCATTTTTTCCACCCTACTACTTGATTTTGAAATTTATGTTCAAGTTGTTCTCTGCTCCCAGAATGGAGTGTGGAGGGGCACCATTCCAAACTTCAGGCTTTTTCACACTGCTGTTTTCAGAGCTTGTTCTGGGAGTTTAGAAGTTTTCAGTGCTTTTAATGTGTTATGATCTGGGGGGGGGGGGTGTGATCACTGCTCTCCTGGTCTATACTCTGGTTCTTGCAGTGGAAGGGCCACTGATCCATTATGATTGTAATTGATACTATTCCCCAAGACCCCTGATCCCTCAAGGCCCTAAATGATATTGTTCCTCAGGTCCCCTGATCACTTGGGATCAGAATTGATGCTGTTCCCTGGGATCTCTGGTCCCTTGTGACCAAAAGTGATACAGCCTCTGAGGATTCCTACTACCTCTTGCCTGAAAATGCTCCTATCCATCCTTGAACTATTACCCTGAAGTGAGTATAGGTAATACAGTCACCAAATAGTGTTTGATTTTGTGTCATTTCTTAGCAAAAGTGTCCCCTCTAATCTCTTTCTGGCCATTTAACCAGGTCCCCTTACGATTTCTGGCTTGAGAGTTCCTAAAGCTTCTATTGAGAGCCCTTGCTTCTTTTGCCACTACCTTGTCTCACCACTGATGTTTCATCCACATAGGCTCTAGGCTAGCCTATATCCCCCATATCATTGATCTCTCTTTCCAACCTCCTAAGTTGTCTTGGGCTAGAATAATCTTTCACCCCAATCTTCTGTTTACTCTGCTATTCCAGAATTGGATTTGATGCATTCTTTTAAAGTTGTTTGGAGGGGAATGTTGATAGAATTCAGCTGAATGCTTTCTCTACTATGCCATCTTGGCTGCCTAATCCTTCTTAATTCTAGTGTTTCCCTTTGTTGATTATTTCCAAATTTGTCCTGTATGTAGCTTATTTGTACATAGTTGTTTACCTGTTGTCTCCTTCATTAGACTGAGAGCTCCTTGAGGGGAGTTCCTTTTGTCTTTCTTTAAATTTTCAGTGTGTATCAGAATGCCTGGCACATAGTAGGTACTAAATAAATGTTTAATTGACTATTGGTTTATTGATGGTATTATTTTTTCCTCCTAGGAGTCAAATCACTGAAAGCCAGAATATGTATACCAATTTAAATACAACTGAAGAAGAAATGTTCCATAATGCATTGCCCCACACCTAACTCCTTCCAAACTCATCTTCTACAACTTGGATTTATGAAGTACTGTAGCAACCACTATGTATTTATTTATAACTTTTTAAATAAAAGTCAGTTTTCTCTCCCCTATTGAAAATTGAGCTCAAGGAAGGCAGGGTTTATATTTTAATTTCCTTGTCAATTTATGATATCATTTATTTTATTGTTGTAGCTATGGAGGAGGGTTAATTCATAGCATGGCTGGATTTATTCTTAAATCTGAAGTTACTCTTTAACATCAACTATTATGAATAAGCCAACAGGATAATTATGGTAATTTATTCATGGTGTCATGGGAGCATTGACATTGGAATGGCACCTTAAAAGTGAGGAGTATGGTTAGTTAGGGTACAATCCAGCCCTTCTTCAAGGATAGATCCCTTCTATTAAGATAAATAGTCACTTGGGTAAAGGTACTAATGAATGGTGAAGCCACTACCAGGAAAAATGGTTCATTCCATTTTTGTGCAGCTTTAATTGTGAAGGAATGTTTAGATTGACCCCAAATCTTCTTTCTTGTAAATTCACCCATTTGTCCAACTAGTTTTCCATCTGTGGCCAAACAGTACACATACTCTTTCTTTCACAAGCTAACCAAATCTTTCACCCTTCCTGGGGAGGGAGAATCTGGAGGCTGGATTTTCAGTGTTCTCATGTAATACAATATGATATGAAAACCAGGGACAGAAGCCAAGGCTCTTAGCCAGGGACTGCTGGAAGCTGAAATTCCTAGGTAAAATAAAAATAAATTTTAAAATATTTCAAGATGTGTACCATTCCCTACCCTCTATCCCCAGCAATTTTGTCTTCAGGTAAATTTTCCAATGTCTTTCTGACTCCAGGCCCAATACACTATGCACTGAGCCACCTAGTTTCCCTTAAATTTATAATGTCTTTCCTGAAATGTGGTGCCCAAAATTAGGCATCTATTTCTTCATATTAAAGTTCATTATTTTAGATTGAAATAATTTTATAGCCTGGCATGTTTCTAGCCTTCATTCTTTCATACAGCTATCCCTACTATTGGAGCTTAGGGTCATATACAATTTAGATGCCTATGCCTTCATCCCAATCATTGAAAAAACAATGTTCACCAGAATAGCACCAAGGACAGAGCTTTGAGAAACTCTCATAGATCTCTTTAGAGACTGATGTCCTTTGGTTAACAACATAGAGCCCTTGTAGATTCATATATGCAAGTTGTTGTTTTTAGACATAAGGGCAATCATTGGAATTATAATAACACAAATGCTAATACTTTTAATTGTCATCATCATCATCATCATCATATCCTACAACACCTTTACACATGCTATCACATTTAATCTTCACACCACTTAATTCACAGCAGAAGCAGAATATGACCTCAAACACTTCTCTTTCTGTCTCTCAATCTAGCACTCCTTACCTTTATTCTTCACACTGCCTCAGGTAAGAAGATTGTACCTTTGTTTTAGAAAGTAAAGAGAGTCTAGACCTTCACTGGAAATGAACTTCAGAACTCAGAGGCTGTGCCCCACTTTCTCTCTTTTTAGGATAAAAAAGCTGATAAATTGGTTTTTATATTAATTCTTCTTCATAAGAAATTTCACGAATGTTACTAAAAACATTTGTTTTAACAGTAGAGTTTTATTGCTTAAAAAAACATCAGCAACAGAGTAATTTGCAAAACAAAGGAGGGAAAATGTTAAAAAAAGAGGTATTTAATAGTTTTAAAAATAAGAAAACAAACAGAGCTTTTAAATTGTACCCTGAAATCATAATGAAATAAGAGGTTGTTATTGCTAAACAATTAAATCTCTCTTTAAGTGATCTTCCTCTGTACAAACTAATTTATAATTTTATCAGGCATTTCTCTCTGAAGACTCTGCTACTAGATGGCATCTTTATCTCCACAATGCAGCATACTAACAATTGTTTGAGGGTGTTTTCAGCCTGAAGCTACAATTTCTACTGAAGGTTCTAACTCTTCAGATCTGAATATTCTTTTGAAAGAATCAGAGCTCCCCTACCAATGACAGTAGAAGTGGGTGGCTTTCCAAAGTGCCATGGTGGTGCTCAGCTGAACAAAGGGCAAGGAAGTAGAAACCTGAAGACTTGCCACAGTTTGCTCATTGTTGATTTTCCTGTTAAATGCAGAGACCTGTCTTTCATCCCAGACCCTTCAAAAGTGTTTTAGGGTTTCAATAATACTCAATACAGTAAACTTAAGACAGCAGTGAATCATTATATTATGACCAGATGCTTGTCTACTTCTCAAACTATTAAAACCACTGAAACATGTGTGAGGACTGTGGGGATCAATATTGAATGGAAAATATATAATATATAGGTAAGACTATATTTGACTTTGGCAACCATATTACAACTTGTATAGTAACTCTATGTTTTTCCCCTCAAAATCATGACTCCATGACCATATAGTCCTACTTCCTCATATTATCAGAGAAGTTCTACTCTAATACCTCATTATATGACAGAGATGACCTTGAAATCTCAAAGACTATGGCAAAAGAACAGCTTTGGCAGGTCTTACAAGACTTCAAGTAGGGACTTTGTGACTACCTGACTGGTGAGTATAGAAAGTTTCCACTACATAGACATTAAATAACTTTTAGCTATTATTCTGCTTTTGGACAGCTCTGATTGTTAAGATTTTTTCCTTATATCTGGCTTAAAGTGGCCTTTTTACAACTTCTACCCATTACCCTGGGTTTTGCTATTTGTGGCCGAGTAGAATAAGTCTAATCCATCTATGACTTGACAGCCCTTCAAATACTTGAAGGCAACTTTCATGGCTCTCTCCTCAGTCTTCTCTAGGTTAAAATGCCCACTACTTTGTGAATTACTTTTCTCACAATTACCTTGTGAGATAGGTAAGCCATGTATGACAATTTCCATTTTATAGATAAGGAGACTTAGTTTCAAAAAAGTTGACTGACAAAAGTATGATCAAACATATAGTAAATGAATATTGCAGAATTCAAATTGTAGTTTCCTAACCCCAAGTCTAGAATGATATGTATTATGCCATGTTCTAGGCCAATAGGCAACAGATTGTAATATTAACTAAAGAAATTCATAATCCCCTCTGCTAAGACCAAGAGGGGTAGCAATCTACTTCCCTGATTGACCATTTGCCCCAATGAAAATCATTGATCATTGAAAGTATTTAAGTGCCATTTCAATTAAAACTCAAAATACGAAATAAAGGTATGTTAGCTGGGAAGATGAACTATTATTGTGCAAATGAGAAATAATAATGCAGTGAGGTCCTGATTAGTGCAAATAATGAATGCCCATGAGTTAGTCACATTATTCTATTTTGGACTGCACATTTTCAATGAATTTGAACCACCAACCATATTTCACCTAATTTTAACTTTGAATGGGACAAATTTAAATGTATATGACTACTTAACAGGATTCATTATCCATATTAATAAGTACCTAGCATATAATTCCCATTTCTGTAGGAATTTTAGGTTTACAAAGTGTTTTTCTTACAACAACTTATTGATTTGGAAAGTTCAAATATCAACCCATTTTCAAGATGAGAAATTGAAACTCAAAGAGGCTGACTTGCAAAGACAAAACTCAAATAAAAGCCTTCTGAATCTCCCTGAGGGGCAGCATGGTGCAATGGGAAGAGGACTGAACTGCCAGTCATAGATCTTGCATTCAAATCCTAGCTCTGCTGCTTGCTATGCTGGTGAGATTTTGGGACAATAACTTACTCTCTCTGGACCTCAGTTTCCTTATGTGTCTAAAGAACAGGTTGAACTACATGGTTTCTAAGCTGTCTTCCAGATGTTGTTGCTACAATTTCTGTGAGGACACAGGACCATAAAGAAAACAATTTGCTGTCAAGGTGACAAAATGAATTCTGATCTCTGGGGCAGACCCTGCTAGGATCAACCTAAAAAAAGATTTTTGTTTCATATTCTCAGAAGCAATTGTGAAAATTAAATCTTGTTTCTTTTATTTCCTTTCACTCTAGAAATTCTAAAATATTGCTTTTATGTATTTTTCCCCCAGTGGTTTATGAACTGAAAGATATCCACTAAACTATGTGTAACATTTAAAAATGAAGAGCCAGGATGTGATTGTGATGATTTTTGATGGGGTGGGGTGGGGGTGGGGCTTACATTTTTTTTGATAGTGAACAACAAATGAGCCAAATGTTTCAGAGTGAGACTTTTGAATTGATTCCATCACCATAACTCCTCTCAAGATAATGGGCTTCACTATTTCCATTCTCTCATTTTTCTGATCAATCATCACATATTTATTGTCCCACATCCCCACCGTGTGCCAAACACTGTGTTAGGTGCTAAGGGATACTAAAACAAAGCAAAACATCCTCTGATCTTAAGAAGTCTGAGGGAAACTATATATAAACCTAAACTATATACAGAATATATATATATACATACATATATATATATATATTTATATACATATATATTTATATATATACACAAAGTATACAAGAAGGGAAGGTAGTAATAGTAGGCAGTGTATTATTAAAAGAGGCTTCATGTAGAAACTAGTGTTGGGTCAAGATGTAAAAAAAGCAAGATTTCCAAGAGACAGAGATGAGGAAGAAATGTATTCCAGCCATGGAGAACAGCTAGTACAAAGCATGGAAAACCAGAGATGCTCTTATTTCTACCTTCTTGGACCAATAAGTTTAAATCTGCTCCCTTTTCCCTATGTATTTCATGCAATCACTACCCTCTGCTTCTCTTATTGGAGGGAGGTGGTGAACTCCAAACATCTCTTCAACAAGCAACCCCAGCTCAGACATCTCATTTTTCTCCAGGCAGTACTACTTTGGGAACTCTTTGATTTCTCCACTATGCCACTGCATAAGGTACTCTCTCTGATTTTCAGTTTCCTTTTGTAATTTTTCTTTTCTTCACTAGATTATAAGCTCCTCGAGGGCAGGGGATAGCTTCTTTCTTTCATATTTGTATCCCCAACACTTAGCACAGTGCCTGGCACATAATATAAATGTCTATTGACTGTTGCCAGGTCTTCAAAAATTTGAAGATCTCCACCAATTCTTATTTTTTCCAGCATAAACCCCCTACACCTTCAAATAATCCTCATATGACACAATTTCTAATTCATTCATCAATCTGGGAGCTCCTTCTAGCTTAACCCCGTTTGTCAATTGCCCTCTAAAAATTTGGTTCCCAGAAGTAAACACAATAATTCAAATATAATTTGAGCAGGGCAGAGTATAGTAAAGCTAGTCCCCTTCTCATTCTGGACACTATTACTCTGTGAATATAGCCTACACTTGAGCCTTACTCAACAGCGTAAGCAAAGGGCAAAGAAGAGAACAAAGAAAAGCCAGGAAAGTGTTCTCCATGAAAGCAGTGGGCCTGGTTATTGTTAGGCATTGTTAAGCTTTATTGTCTCATGTACTCTTTTGACTGTATGTTGAAGCCTATGCTTTCCTCAGGATAATGTTTTTGAATGCATAAAATAAAACACAAAAGACTACAAAGGAAATGAATTATATGAAATACCAGTCTATCATATAAGTATATATCTATACATCCATCATATATCATCTATCATCCATGTATCACCTATCTGCCTCTCCTGAATGTTTTCCTTGGTGTGTACATGGAATAGGCCTTTTTACCTGGTAACTAGCATTCCACAATACCCATTCCCCCATATATCAGTCCTGTAAGTTGAATGATCAGATTTTATCAAGTAAAATGGATCTCAGTAAAAGGCAGCTGATCCATCTTTATTTTTATTTGTATTGGAAGCAAATTGCCCTGGGGGTCACTAATCTACCTAAAAGCAGATGTGTCAGTCAGCAAGCATTTATTGACTTTACTATAAGCCAGGCACAGTGCCAAGCACCGGGAATATAAATAAAAGCAATAACAAGATGCCTGACGACAGGAATTCATATTCTAATGGCAGAGATAACATGCAAATTGAGGTGAGGGCCTAGACTGTTTTGACTGTATATCACAAGTAAAGTAGAACAGAGCCTGGCACATTCTAAACTCTTGATAAATGCTTAGTGAACATGTAGGGAATGTGGGTTTTGTGTTGCCCATGTAGATTGTGTTTATCTACATGGGTCTGACTGGGTGTTACCGATGAAGAGACATCTCTAGAGTCTTCTCCATCCACACTTCTCCAAGAGAGACTTTGATACAGTAGGAGAGACAGGAGATTACCACTAGATGCTGGTTTCTATTGTCTCCTCTGAGAGTTGCAGTATTATAAGCATCAGCCCTCCCCCAATATTGTTAGCCTAGAGAAAATAATTTTTATGTACAAGCTGAGCTCCTGGTCACTAACCCTTAGAGAAAGCAGCTTCCAAGATTATATATCTGAGGCTTGATTCCCTTGCCACGTTCAATTCCACAATGAAAACACATAGCAAATAACAAACAAATCCATTTATCCAATTAGATTGCACAATGGCTAGAGCACTGGGCCTGTAGTCAGAAAGACCTGAATTCAAATTCATCCTGATACTTAGCCATGTGACCCTGAGTAAGTCACTTAACATCTTCTGCCTCAGTTACTTTTTCTGTAAAGTGGGGATAATAATAGCACTCCCTCCCATGGTTGTTATAAGGATCAAATCAGAATGAATATATATACACATATATATGTGTATATAGGTATATATAAACATATATGTGTATGTGTATGTATATGTGTATATATGTATATACATATATACATTCACCTGTATGTATGGACATGTATATGTACACATACATGCATATAAATATATACATGCATAAGTGTGGGTGTGTGTGTTTTGCTACTTGGTTCATTGTAGACACTTAATAAATGCTTGTTTCTTTTTCCTGTTATCCAAGCCAATAGTAACCACAAATCAGTGATGTTGGAGAGATGAGGATATACCAGATAATACATAGAAAGAATTAGCTCTCCTACTGGGGGCATGATATCTCAGCTCATTGACAGAGTCCCAGATTTCACTCAAAGGGAAATTCTTTGAAATGTCCAGTATAGCAAACTGGGGACAGGGACATGATGAAGGTGCCTACACTCTACATAATTGACTCTTTCTGAGAATCTTTTTCTCCCTTCAGGGATCTCTCCCTGAAGAGAATCTCAACCCATCAATTTATTGAAATTGGAAGTCAGAAGACCAAACCTCTCTTTTCTCAAGCTTTGTGCCTAATATATATGAGCCTTCATGCTGAGCATTGAGTAATATTTCTCCACCAATGAGAAGAGTCTTATGACTCTCAATGAGCACTGAACTATGAATTAAAATGGAACTGAGTGAAATGGAATGGAATTAACAGAGGGCCTCCACTGAGCTGGGCCCCTTTGCACAATTTTCCTAGATAAATCTTTTTTTCCAAGGATGAACAACAACAACTGAGAAAACTAAATTCTACATGTTAAAGTGGAAGAACTTATTGCATAGGCAAGGAGGGAGATCACGGAGCAACCACAAGACAGTAAAATAACATTACTTTTCTCAGCTATTTAAAATTTTTCTCTCCATTACTTGGCTCAGATAGCACTGAGGCCTTTTTCATCCAGTAAACACAAGGAAGAAAATGGAAGATTTAAAGCAGTTGCATGCTTTATCTCAGCAGAAGGGAAGTGTGGGTGTCTCTAGAAAAACAGTAAATTCTGTTTTGCATGTAAGATGTCAAGTTGTTTAGAGAATGACAAAGGTTCAGTATGAACTATGGTTGAAAAGGAGGTAAAAGATGTGGTCAATGATTTTAAATGATGGATGGGGATTTTTGTGAACTGAACTAGAAGGCCATGGCTAGCAGAAAACCTTTCTCAATGGGCTGTAATAGGATTTTATATTGTTTTGTGACAGTCAAATAAAGTTCAGCAGCATAGATAATGCATTACTTTGTATCAGTCCTTCCCAGCTGACCAGCTGGAATACTTTATTTAAAGAGAAAAAAAAGTATTTCACAAGGAAATGATTTCTAAACCCTTCCCTTAATCATTTCCCTCCAAAAGAAAATCCAGACTTAGCTACTTCCAGTTAATGATAGGATGATAAGCATCGAATGAGTAATGTACATGGATGTTTTATTGGCATTGAAATATGTGGCCAGCTCTGTAGCCAAGCAAAATACCATAGTAGAGAATTATTGGACTTTACTGAATAAAATTGCATTTAATCTTTGGGTTTTAATTTCTATGTTCCAATTGTATAATAACAGATACTTTTAACAGTCCCATTTGTGGGGAAAAATTTGTCCAAGAACTTACCCTTTTTTATATACTAGAAAGAAGATCACATCATAAGAACTGCATATACAAAGCCAGAATGAAAGATCACTTGAATAGCATATACTCACTTTTTTTTTGTCTGGATCTGTAATTTCATTCATGTGGGAAATCCGGTTGTAGTTATTGTTCCATTAATGCAATTTATAGCCTTTACTTTATCATCTTAGAGATCTGCCTGGGGCAACTTAGAGGTGACTCCCCTTATGTAGTCATACATTTACAATCAGTTATAGGCAGGACTTGATCACAGGTATTCCAAAGTCTAAGGCAAGACTTCTATACCATGCTGTCCCTCCCCCTCCCCTTAATGAGAAAACTTACTTTTTCGCATTTAAAATTTGAAAATAACAATCCCAAGGTTAATCAACATGTAGTTCTGGTTTTAAAAGAAAGCAAGATGGCTTTTCTGATAAATAGAAGCCTATTCCAATAAACCAAGGAATCTTCTCTTGCTATGTTTACTATGGGCCTCTTTGGCAGCATAACACAGTGATGAAACCTTTCTCAAAATACTGTTTTTAAATGAATAAAATGAAATGTATAGCATTAAAAAGGAAACCAATTGTGTTGAAATACTCTTAAACATTTTTTGAAATTTCACAAACTCCAGGGTTTATTTAAATTGCCAAAGTTTCAGAATTCATGTAGTATAGAACATAGAAAGGATAAAATGATCTCTAAGGTTACTTTCAGGTTTACAAGTTTGTGATATTTAGGACATCTAATAAACTGATGCCCTCGAACTATTCCATCAGTCTAACATCATTGAAAAAGAAGAATAATTTTTGAATGATGACATGAAATACTATAACTGCCAATTTTTTAAAATCCATAATAAAATAGTCTCAAAGACAAGAAGGTCTAAGAGTTGTGCTTCTACCAGCTTTCTTTAGGTATATCAAGGACTGATGATTCCATTAGTATGAGGACCCATTCTTTGAATGTAGGCAAGAATTTCCTGAATATGCTAGATGGTAGTTTCTTTGGAAACATTACAAACTGGAATACTGTTTGTAATGTGTCAGAATAGTATATTGGAAAGAACATTACAGTGAGAGTCAGAAGAAGACCTGGAAATTTGTCTTCTATTCATCCCATCTTTCTCTCCAATCTTAAAAAGTATAATAGATGATAAGATGATAAGAAAAGTCTCTGTAGTCAGACAGTTTCTTGAACACAAGAGAGTCAGAACAAAACCAGACCTATATTTGAAGGCTTTTCAGCTTGGTTGGGCCTACAAAAGTTTGGGATCCTCTGGCATAGTTTTTGAGAAAATAGAATGCATAGTGGAAAGAATGCTGTATTTGGAGTCAAATAACGTGAGTTCAAATCCCAGCTCTTACATTTATTGCCTGCATGACCTTACCCAAGATATTTAACATCTTTAGGCTTCACTTTCTTCATCTGGCAAATGAGTGGGTTGGATTGGATGACATTTAAGTTTCCTTCAAGCTCTAATTCTAGGGTCCTTAAGCCACCTTTCTATTAAAAAGAGATGTAAGGGAGGAAAGCATCAGTAGAGGTGCTAGTTTCCTGATTTATTTTTTTTTACTGTTCTGTGTATGTATATGTTTATAATTCTCTGGATATATATATATATATATATATATATATATACACACACACACACATATACATATATATGTGTGTATGTATATACACATACATATATGTATCCTCTATATATACATGTATGTGTGTATGTGTATATAGACTTATACATGCATGCATGCGTTCATATACATATGTACCCAGGATGACTGGTCTTAATATTCCTTATATTTTTGTGGGGAGGGGTGATAAATAGTAGAGTCTGGACCTATGATTTCTTTGATACAGGGAGCTACTGGTGAGGAAATATCCTCTACCAATGCAGCTATTTCCATTTTGACACTTCTAGTTTTAGAGAGTTTTCTGAGGGCCCTAAGTAGTTAAGTGGCTCACCAGGGTCCTATAGATGCTATGATAAGATTCCAGGATCCCAGTCTTTTTTGATCAGGAAGCCAGGTATATTCACTATACTGTATTGCATCTCATCAATATTCCTCATATCTACTTACATGGTAGATATATAATCAGAGATAGTTATATTTCTCCTGAGCAAAAGGGCATTGATCACACCAAATTTACTGATTTTGTCTTTTCTCTATTAGTCATACATCCCCCTTGCTAGCACTACTTGCTTATTCCTATGAAGTTAAAAGAAGGCAATATCTATTTATCTTGTTTGTTGTTTTATTGTGCAATACGGGTTTCAAAATACTTTTATGGAGAGCGCTCAACCTGCAGAGCAGCACCAGACATCACCAAAGCAGAAGCAGCTGCAGAAATGAGACAGCAACCAAGGCTGGGAGAAAGTTGGGTGTGTGAAACTGGCAGAGATCCCCAGGCATCCCAACACAGGATGGGAGTCTGTAGAAGTGATGAGAGGCAGCAGCGCAATGCCACTGGCCATGAGGCATCAACTCCTGAGGCTTGCAGCCCAAAGGTTTGAAATGTGTCTTCTTGAACTTCCAGGAGACTTAATGGCTAGGTAAAAGGCTCTAATCCCTCCCCCAACCCAGAGAATTCCTCAGGTAAAAACGCTGGAATAGAGGAGACAGAAGTGGGCCTTCAGTGGCTGAGCAGTGGGAGTTCCTGAGTCCCAGAGGGGCAGATCCAGCAGGGGTCAACACCAGGAGCCCAGACATACCCTTCCTCCCCCAAGGGAAGTGTCAGACACCAGCACAGACAACAAACACCTGAGACCACTGCTGAAGAGCAACAGTGCTGGAGAGCAGCCCCAGGGGAAAAAGGAGACTTCAGGCAGCCAGATCACTGCCCTACACCTCAGGAAACTGAAGGGCATAATATACAAAGCCAGTAACTAGACTCACAATCCGCAGAACAAGAAACCAGGGATAGAGAGCCCTGCACCCCAAAAGCAGAAATTCACTGTAAAACCAGGAAAAAGCTAACCAACATGAAGAAGAACACAGAAAAACCGAGGACCACTGATTCTTTTTATGGAGACAGGGATGATCAAAATACCAATTTGGAAGAGGATAGCATTGATACTATACCCACATCTGATACCTCAAAAGGGAATGTGAACTGATGTGAAGCCCAAAAAAGCATTACTGGAAGAGCTAAAGGAGGATTTTAAAAACCAAATTAGGGAGGTAAAAGAAAAAATGGAAAAAATGGGGGAAAAAACACCAATGAAATAAAGTCCTTAAAACATAAGATCGGCAAAATGGCTATGGAGATTCAGAATCTAAATAGAGAAAATGACACCCTGAGAGGTAAAATCAACCAAATGGAAAAGGAGACTCAAAAGCAAAATGAAGACAGGAACTCATTAAAAATTAGAATTGAGCAAGTGGAAGCTAATGACTCTATGAGGCATCAAGAAGTAGTAAAACAAAATGTAAAGAATGAAAAAAATAGAAGAAAATGTGAAATATCTTGTTGGAAAAGCAACTGTCCTGGAAAATAGATCCAGGAGAGACAATTTAAGAATTATTGGTCTATTGGAAAGCCACAATGAAAAAAAGAGCTTTGACAGTATCTCTGAAGAAATTATCAAGATAACTGCCCAGAGGCCCTAGAACCAGAGGGTAAAATAGTCATTGAAAGAATTCACCGATCACCGCCTGAAAGGGATCCCAAATTGAAAACACCAAGAAATATTATAGCCAAATTTCAGAATTACAAAGTCAAGGAGAAAATACTGCAAACAGCCAAAAAGTAACAATTCAAATGTCGTGGAACTATAGTAAGGATCACGCAGGATCTTTCAGCTTCTACATTAAATGATAGAAGAAATTGGAATATCACATTCCGAAAGGCAAAGGAGCTGGGACTGCAACCAAGGATCTACTACCCAGCAAAATTGAACATAATTTTCCAGGTGAGGAGATAGACATTTAATGAAATAAGGGAATTTCAGACCTTCCTGATGAAAAGGCCAGAACTCAATGGAAAATTTGATCTTCAAATACAAAACTCAAGAGAGACATAAAAAGGCAAACAGGAGGAAAAAACCCACAAACCTTATTAATCAATAAGGGCAAATTATTTACATCTTTATATAAGATTATATCATCTTATATATGTTATGTATGTGTGTGTGTGTGTATGTGTATATGTCAATCTTGAGAATAGTACAGTTATGCCAATTGAAAGGGATACACATAGATTGTGGATATCTGTATAAAATAACTGATATAAGGATAAAAAACATAATTAAGAGATGTAAAGGGAGGGCTCTGGGAGACAAGGTTAGGAGGTAGTAGAAAAGGGTAAATTACATCAAAGGAAGAGGCATAAAAACACATTACAGTAGAAGGAAAGAAGGGAGGGAGAAGAGCAGCATTTGAGCTCTAATGTTATTGGATCTTGTTAAAGAAGGGAATAACATACCATGATAAGTATAGAAATTTAACTTGTCCTACAGGCAGTAGGAGGGGAAAGGGGGAAAAATGCAGTGGAGTGGTCAGAAGGGAGGGAAGAAGTAGCAAGTGGAAAATGGTAAGATAAAGGAGGGGAATCAAGAGGGAGGGTAAACTGAGGAAGGCAGCAGTCAAAAGCAAAACTTAGTTGAGGAGTGAAAGGGGAAAGGGAGAAATAAAAGTATAAACAGGGGGGAAGTAGGATGGAGAAAAAGACACAGATAAAAATCATAACTGCGAATGTGAATGGGATGAACTCTCCCATAAAATAGAGAGTGGATAGCAGAATGGATCAAAAATCATAATCCTACAATATGCTGTTTACAAGAAACACATTTGAAACAGAGGGATACACACACAGGGTAAAGGTAAAAGGCTGTAGTAAAATATAATGCACTTCAGTTAAAGTAAAAAAAAAATCCGGTGTAGCAATCCTAATCTCAGACAAAGCAAAAGTGAAGAGAGATCTAATTAAAAGAGATAAAGAAGGACACTGCATCCTGCTAAGAGGCACCATAGACAATGAAGCAATATCATTGTTTAACATACATGCACCAAATGGTATGGCATTCAAATTCTTAGAGGAGAGGTTAAGGGAGTTACAGGAAGAAACAGACAGCAAAGCTATAATAATGGGAGACCTCAACCTCCCCCTCTCTGAACTTGATTAATCTAACCTCAAAATAAATGAGAAAGAAGTTAAGGAGGTGAATATTATTTTAGAAAAGCCAGATATGATAGACCTTTGCAGAAAACTGAATGGGGATAAAAAGGAATATACTTTTTTTCTCAGCAGTACATGGCACATACTAAAAATTTGAGCATGTACTAGGGCATAAAAACCTCAGAATCCAGGGAAAAAAGGAAGAAGTAGTCAAAGCACACTTTTCAGATCATAAAGTAATAAAAATTATTTGTAGTAAAGAACCATGGAAAAACAAGCTAAAAATTAATTGGAAAATAAATAATCTAATTCTAAAGAATGAGTGGGCCAAAGAACAAATCATAGAAACAATTAATAACTTCATTCAAGAAAATGACAATAACAAGACAACATACCAAAACTTATGGGATACAGCAAAAGCAGTTCTTAGGGGAAGTTTTATATCTCTAAATGCTTACATGAATAAAATAGAGAAAAAGGAGATCAATGAATTGGGCACGCAACTGAAAAAGCTAGAAAAAGAACAATGTGAAAATCCCCAATTAAATACCAAATTAGAAATACTGAAAATCAAAGGAGAGATTAATAAAATTGGAATCAAGAAAACTGTTGAATTAATAAATAAAACTAAGAGCTGCTTTTATGAATAAAAGCAATAAAATTTATAAACCTTCGGTCAATTTGATTAAAAAAAGAAAGAAGAAAATCAAATTATCAATATCAAAAAGGAAAAGGATGAATTCACCTCCAATGAAGAAGAAATCAAAACAACAATTAGAAAATATTTTGCCCAATTGTATGCCCATAAATTTGACAACCTTAGATATATGGATGAATATCTACAAAAATATAAATTGCCCAGGTTAACAGAAGAGGAAGTTAAATTCCTAAATAAACCCATCCCAGAAAAAGAAATTGAGCAAGCTATCATTGAACACCCTAGAAAAAAGTCTACATGGCCGGATGGTTTTATATGTGAATTTTATCAAACATTTAAAGAACAATTAATTCCTAAACTTTATAGACTATTTAGGAAAATAGGTGAAGGAGTCCTACCAAATGTTTTTTTTTTAATGACACAAATATGGTACTAATACCAAAACCAGGAAGAGCCAAAACAGAAAAAGAAAATTATAGACCAACTTCCCTAATGAATATTGATGCAAAAATTTTAAATAAAATATTAGCAGAAAGATTGCCGCAACTTATCACCAGAATAATACACTACGACCAGGTAGGATTTTTTCCCAGAATGCAAGGCTGGTTCAATATTAGGAAAACTATCAGCATAATTGATCATATCAACAACAAAACTTGCAGAAACCATATGATCTTCTCAATAGTTGCAGAAAAAGCCTTTGACAAAATGCAACATCCATTCCTGTTAAAAACACTAGAAACATAGGAATAAATACAGCCTTTCTTAAAATTATAAATTGCATCTACCTAAAACCATCAACAACCATTATTTGTAATGGGGATAAGCTAGATGCATTCCCAATAAGATCAGGGGTGAAACAAGGATGTCCATTATCACCCCTATTATTCAATTTGCTTCTAGAAACATTAGCTGTAGCAATAAGAAAAGAAAAAGAAATTGAAGGAATTAGAATAGGCAAAGAAGAAACTAAATTATCACTTTTTGCAGATGATATGATGATTTACTTAGAGAATCCTAGAGAATCAAGTAAAAAAACTACTTGAAAATAATAAACAACTTTAGCAAAGTTGCAGGATATGAAATAAACCCACATAAATCCTCAGCATTCCTATACATTGCTAACAAAGCCCAACAGCAAGAGACAGAAAGAGAGATTCCATTCAAAGTTACTGTAGATACTATAAAATATTTGGGAGTCTATCTGCCAAGAGAAACCCAGGACCTATATGAACATAATTATGAAACACTTTTCATGCGAATAAAATCAGATCTAAATAAATGGAAAAATATCAGTTGCTCATGGTTAGGCCAAGCTAATATAGTAAAAAAATGACAGTTTTATCTAAATTAATCTATCTGTTCAGTGCCATACCAATCGAACTACCAAAAATTATTTTACAGAGCTGGATAAAATAATAACAAAATTCATCTGGAAGAACAACAGGTCTAGAATATCTAGGGAATTAATGAAAAGAAATGCTATAGAAGGTGGACTAGCCATACCAGATATTAAACTGTACTATAAAGCAGCAGTCATCAAAACTACATGGTACTGGCTAAGAAAGAGAGTGGTGGATCAGTGGAATAGGATAGGTACACAAGATGGAGAAGTCAATGACTATAGCAATGTACTCTTTGATAAATCCAAAGAATCCAGCTTCTGGGCTAAGAATTCACTATTTCACAAAAACTGCTGGGAAAATTGGAAAATGGTAGGGCAGAAACTAGGCATGGACCAATATCTTACACCATATACCAAAATAAAGTCAAAATGGGTTCATGATTTAGGAATAAAGGCTGATACTATAAGCAATTTGAGAGAGCAAGGAATAGTTTACCTATAAGATTTATGGAAAAGAGAAGAATTCATGACACAACAGGAGATAGAGAGCATTACAAAATGCAAAATAGATAATTTTGATTATGTTAAAATGAAATGTTTTGTATAAAAAAGCCAATGCAAGAAAGATTAGGAAGGAAGCAGGAAATTGGGAGAAAATCTTTACAACTAGTATCTGTGATAAAGTCCTCATCTCTAAAATATACAGGGAACCAAGCCAAATTTACAGGAATACAAGTCATTCCCCAGTTGAGAAATGGTGAAAGGACATGAACAGGCAGTTTTCAGAGGAAGAAATTAAAGATATGTGTAGTCATATGAAAAAATGCTCAAAATCACTACTGATTAGAGAAATTCAAATCAAAACAGCTCTTAGGTACCACATCTCTTTGGTCAGATTGGCTAACATGACAAAACAGGAAAATGATAAATATTGGAGAAGATGTGGGAAAATTGGAACACTGTTACATTGCTGGTGGAGTTGTGAACTGATCCAGCCCTTCTGGAGAGCAATTTGGAACTATGGGATAGGAGGAACTAGGGGTGTGAAAATGTGCTTACCCTTTGACCCAACAATACCTGCTAGGGTTGTATCCCAAAGAGATCACACAAGTGGGAAAAGGACCCATATGTACAAAAAATAATTATACTTGCTCTTTTTGTAGTAGCAAAGAATTGGAAATCAAGGGGATGTCCATCAATTGGGGAATGGCTGAACAAGTAGTGGTGTATGAAGGTTATGGAATACTATTGTGCTATAAGAAATGGGAATGATACGGACTTCAAAATAACCTGGAAAAACCTAAAAGATATAATGCTGGGCGAGCGGAGCAGAACCAGGAGAACATTATACACAATCACAGATATATAGATTCTGTGATGACTAACCCCGATAGACTTCACTCTTCTCAGCAATACAAGGTGCAAAGACAACTCCAAAGGACTCACAATGGAGAATGCTATCTACATCCAGAAAAAGAACTATGGAGTCTGAATGCAGATTGAGGCACACTTTATGCTTGCCGTTTTTCTTCCCTTTGTTTTTTTTTTTTCTCTTTTGTTTTTGTTTTTGGTTTGTTTCTTGTTTTTTTTTTTTTTGGTTCTGTTTCTTCTTTCTCATGATTCATTGCATTGGTCATAATTCTTCTTTACAACTTGACTGTTGTGTAAATAAGTTCAATGAGAAGTTATATGTAGAAGATATATTGGATTCCATGACATCTTGGGGAGGGGGAGGTAGGGGGGTAGAAAATCTGGAACTCAAAATTATGTGGAACTGAGTTTTCTAAACTAAAAATAAAAAAGTCTCAAAAAAACCCCAAAATACTTTTATGGATAAGTACTAACTTTATGCATAAGCTGCTTCCCATACGTAAGAGTTTGTCTCCCCTTTCTATGCCTTTGTACAATTGGTCTCTTATACTTGGAATATATATATATCTTATAATTGGACCTTTGTATCCCATAATTTCTCTTAAGGTTCAGGTCAGATACTACCTCTTCTATGAAGCCTCTTCCTCATTCCCTTGGATTTTATCATTCTGTCCCTCCTTAGATTACTTTGTACTTGCATACATATATATATATATATATATATATATATATATATATGTATATATACACACAAACATACATATATTTATACACACACATAATATATATGTGTGTGTACATATATACATATATATACATATGCATACATACATATATTGCTGAGTTTTGTATCCTCCAGTAGAATTTAAACTTCTTGAGGGCCCATACCCTTTTATGTTTATCTCTGTATATCTTATTCCTATCGCAGTGCCTAACACATAGTAGGAATGTGATCAATCTTTGTTGAATTTAATTGAATTTTGTTTGGCTTTGTGCAGATATTTTGATGGCTGGAATGAGGGTCACTGGTGGCATTTCCATGACAGAAGCAGGAAGTGTTGGGACAATATGTGTCACATTCCATGTTGTATTAAAAATATGAACTCCCATCTGTATGGTTCTTTGAGGTATACAAAGCAGGTTCCTGGTGTCTGCCTTAGAAGTAGGACATAGAGTATTAAGACCAGAAATTAAGATTGGTGAGAGACCTTAGATTCATCTAATTCAGCCCTCTTATTATACAAATGAGGAATCCGTTGCTCAGAGAGTTGAAGGAACTTTCCAGGGACACAGATATGGAATTTAAATCCAGATAATATAACTCAAATCCAATTCTGTTTCCATTACTCTGTGCTCCTAATGGGAATAAGAAGTGATAAGAAAGTGGGAAGCGAAAAGCAAATCAAGGAAGGTTATTTGATTAATCAAAAGAATTGAACCTGCATTATGGTACCTCTCCTTTCTATTTGCTACAATCTCTTTGCTCTTATCCCATTTTCATTGTTCAAATCTCTTTTTGATTATTTTATTTTTTTCCCATTAAGAAGTATTTATCCTCTTCCCCTCTTACTTGTGGCAGATGAGGGCAATGGAATGTTATCATGCCATGGGAAATGAAAAAAAAAAGATCATTTCAGAGAAACTTGGGAACATTTGTATGAATCAATACAGAGTGAAGGGAGCAGAACCAGGAAAACAATACGTTGTTATAGTTTTCTTGACTAGATTCCCTACCTTCAGTCTCTTTTCTTCATATCTCCTATCCACCATGCATGTTATTGAAAGAATTATTCCAGTTCAGCAAGGAATACCAATATTATCTGCCAGAACTCTTAATAAGACCAGAAAAAACATTTCCCATTGGAATTATTCTTGTAAATTCAGTGGTCTTTAAAATGTTGACAATTGAATGTATAAGGTAGAATGCACATTCTGAGAATTCTTGTGCTTACAAAGCAGGGCTGCACTTGTTTTGCTGTATTAAACTTCTATAAAGGGTACAGATTTCTACTACAATATCAGAATATATTTGTCAAGGACATGAGATTGAAATACACATTGCCAACCCATACATAGCCAATCTCATTCTATGTAATGTGCATTTGAATTCAATGTATTTGGAAAATAATTTACCTTAAAAATAAATAAGGCTATTGACCACATCACTTCTTTTCAGGGAAAATTTGGTCTTAATAAAAAATCCTAACCTTTTGTAAACCATGAGGCACAGGCAATCTGCACTCCATAAACCTATTATTTTACCCACCACTAAACTTCAGCTCACTATTAACCCCTCAATGTATCGAATTACAAACATTCCCCTACTTTCTGTAGTAGGAGAGCTCTAGAAGAGTTTTTAGTTTTGCTTTTTATTTTCACCTACTCTTCACTCCCACCCCACTGCCAGCCAAATACAACACATATTTAAAGAAGACAATATGAAAACGCTACATAGGAATATAATATAAGATAGGGAGCATATTAACAAATAAAAAAATAAAAGTTTGTCCTTAGTATTATTTCCATAGCCTGGGTCAGCAAGACCCTGACAAATACCTTTTCTTTTAATCCTTTCTTCATAGTTAATTGTTCAAGACAAAATTTCTTTCTGTTTTTGACTCTTGCCTCTTCAGTTGGACCTGTCCAAACACATTTTACTGGGGTTACAACATTCCTTTTCCGTCCTTCAGATCTCTGACTACCAGATCATAATCCCTTGAGCCATTTCATGATTCAAACCAACAGAACCAAATGGGACTATATAAAGCAGTAATAATGAGGAAGTCCTCCATCCCCCTGGTTACTCTTGGTTGTCCGATAAACTAGCTTAGATGAAGATGATAGAGGGAAAAAAAAGTGTAGGGGCAAAGCCTCAGCCTCTACCATAAACCTTTAAAAAATTATGCCAAATATATCTGTTAACACACTGCTATACATACCTAGTAACTAAATCACTGGTCTTGATCTAGTATTCCTGTCAAGGACAAAGATTGCTACACATATCAAACCTAAATCTGCCTTTCTGTAACTTAAATCAGTGGCTCAGAATTCTGCCCTCCGGGGCCAAATAGAACAAGTTCAAATATACTACACCATGATAGTCCTTCATAAACATGAAGTCATGTCAACAAGCATTTATTCAGAGCTTCCTATGTGCCAGGTGTTATGCTAAGCACTGGGAAGGCAAAGAAAAGCAAAAATTGGTACCATGCCCCTTTTACCCCAACACCAACAAAGTTTTCTCTTCTAATGGCCAAACACCCCCATTTTTTCAACTGATCATCATTGTTGCATAGTCTCTAAACCAATATGACTTTCTCGTAAAATGCAGAAAACCAAGGAAATGTAACTGGCTTTGATATGAATATTTGGATACTTTGATCAGAGAAAATCTCATCATGGTCAATGAGTTGAAGGAAAAATAGTTCTCAGAGTGATTTTAGAGATTGGCCAATATTCTACAAAAAATAAAGAAACAAGTATTTATTAAATGTCCCTTATGTGCTAGTGCATTGGGTTAAAGGCTATATAAATATTAATATATACATATACACACATATATATTTCCCTTACAACAACCTTAGGAAGGCAGAAGTTAACTATTATTATTCTTGTTTTATAATTTAGGAAATTAAAGCAAACAGCAGTTAAGTGACTTGCCCTGGGTCACACAAGTAGATATTGTGTGAAGCTGGATTTAAACTGAGGTCTTCCTGACTTTAGACCTACTGCTATATTCACTGTGCTACGTACATTGCAGGGCAAAGATCCCAAACAATCATATCTAACCTAAAGGATGGACTACCGACAAATTTATTTTCAGTAGCAGAGAAACAACTTCAATCAGACCTAAGATTGTAGAAAGAGAGAGGGATTGTCTCTCTTAGAACCTTAAGCCCTTATAATAAAGACCTCACTTTTGTTCTAGAGTTTTATTCTTTCTTCAATCCTGCCACTGATGGCTAAAGACCTCCCTCCTTCCCCCCACAAAAAAAAATGTTGCTTCTACAGCATATCTAGAGTAAGTTCCCCCTTACCAGATTCTTCCCTAGCATTCCAATTTACAAAAGCTCAAATAAATTTTTAGTCCAAAAGTCACCCACTTTTTTCCCATATCATGATCATCACTGTGGGTAGAGAGCTATGGAATGTATCGCATGCTTTCTCCCAATTGCTTTCCTCCTGTCCGTATGGCCTGAAGGTTGGTGATGAAATTATACCTTCTACCCATATTCACTTTACTTGTCTGCTACCTCATCTGTGAAATAGGGATACCAAAACCTGTGGTAGTTACCTCACAGGTTTATTTTGAAATTCATGTGAGATAATACATGTAAAAGAATTTTGCATATTTTAAATCATTGCATACATTTATCTAAATAGTGATGTTAAAAAAAACCCATTTTTTCCAAAAAGAAACAGTTATTGACTCATAACTATATCTTAAAAAAAAGTGTCACCTGAAGACAGACATGGTGGTGGAGTGACAATTCCTACTCCAGAGCCAATGGTGTTTCAAAGCCCAAAGGTATGACTGAAAAGACCAGTAGTTATTTAATGTCTTGCCTAATTATAGCAATCAGTGAATTAATCAAAAAGCATTTACTGAGTAACGGACAGTATGTTAGGTGCAGTGAGCATGATAGGGATGTGCTCTGTAAATGTTTTGATTGATTATAACTAGTCTGTCATGGGCTATTCTTCATAGTAACCTCTACCACAGCAGAAACTGAACATATTTTCTGTTTATAGCTCTTCCTTTTCAATCAAGATAGGTGCCATTGGTAACTGCAAGAACTGCAGAATCCTGATCATTAGCAACTCATATTTGTGTTATGACTGACTCTGAATATGGCATGCTTTTTTTAATGAGTAGATGAGTATTGTTTCAAAAAGGGGTGAGTGAAACATCCCTGATCGTGACAAGTAAATGCTTGTGCACAGAAACATGTTCAATATGAAGGAAAAGTTCTTCTTCTTTCTCCTCTTCCTCCTCTTCCCCTTCCTCCTCCTTTTCCCCCATCCCATTTCATTCCATAGCTGTCATCTCCCAGCAGGCAGTTCATCTAAGTTCAGGATTGTAGGGGACAGGCAACACCCTCCCCTTCCTCCTGCTCTCATCACTGTTGACAGCCTTTTGAGATAGTGAAAACCTGTCCCCTGATAGACTGACTTGCCCTTGGCTGAGCCCTCGTCATGACCCTGCTGATACAGAAACAATGCTTACACGTCAAAACCAGGAAAGGAAATCTTCATGATTGGTTCACCTTTGTGAAAATACGACCTTCTGGAATGCTGACAGAGAAGATGAGACCTATTGAGGAATATTGTGCTGCATAAGTATAGGTCAGCAGTTCAAACTGCTAAACACTTTTTGCGCAAGATTTCCCTTCCCTCTTCCTGCTGTTTTAATGTGCATTAGGAACAAGATCATAATTTGCTCTCTGGAACTGGGAACTGTCCCTCTACCATCACTGTTTCTGTCTTCAGGCTAGGTTATTATTTTTTAAAGGTGCTGTTATGACTCAATAGTTAAGTTTCTCATTGAAAAGAAGGTTTTTAACATTGACCTCGCAGAGAAAAGCAGGTCTATTGGAAACACTTTTAAATTAGTGTGCTCAGTGTTTCTTTTCTTTTGGTGCCCTGCCACCCCCAGACACTCTGACTTCCCTTCTGTTTTAAAAGTAGGGTGATGTGTATCATTTCTTTTTCCAGTGGAGTTACTCATTAGCATTTGCCACTCACCTTTGCCTTAAAGCCTGCCTTACTTGGCCTTTAGCTAATAGTGAGTTTAAGACTCTATGGTAAGTAATACTATGGAGGAAAAACATAGTAACATTCAGAGCTATACAAAAGTAGAGTTGTGTTAGGTCTGCAAAGTCCTTTTACAAATCTTTCCTGATTTTATCTTCACAACAACCCTGAGAGGTAGGTGCTGTTATTATCCCAAATTTACAGATGAAGAAATTGAGGCAGAGAGAGGTTAAGTAACTTGGTCAAGGTCACACAGTGTCTCAAGCTAGATTTGAACTTGGAGCTAAGGTGATACTAGGTGCAGTGCTCTATCCACATGGTGGTGATGCCATGGTCCTCTTTGAAAACAGACGAGAAACAACAACATGTAACTGTGTGGGGATACTATGTATGCATGTGTGCATGTGTGTGTGTATGCATGTGCAAGGAGGGAACAGTTCTTTTTAGGTATGTGCCAGACTTGATGGTCTCTGAGATCCTTTTCAATTGTGAAATTCTTTAACTCTACAATCCTTGGAGCCCTTTCATTCTAGCTACCAGATTAATTATGCTGTCTCTGTAAAGAAGAGAGCTAGGTATGGAATCAACATGAGGAAGAATGAGGCTATCGGGTCCTATCAATAAAAGACAGGAAATTACTGTACATAGGATAGGAAGGGAGCCGACCAAGTATGACAACTTCAGATTACTCTCCATCTATTCTCCAGATATCTAGTCTGTACCTAGATATATACATGCCCCCCCCACTAGTGTGTGAGCTCCTTGAGGGCAGGGATAGATTTTGCATTTCTTTATATCCCCAGCACTTAGCATAGTTTTTGGCACATATTAAATGCTTCATAAATGCTTGTTGACTGACTGACTGAGGTGGAGAGAAATATATCTTTAAAAAGTACTGAATCTGGGCAGGTGTGGTACAAGGAAGAGACCAGCAGGACTCTTCATAGTAAGACCTGCTTGTGTCAAAAAAAAAAAAAAGTTCTACAACAGTAGAAGGAGGAATAGAGAAACTTAGGTTTGATTGAGAAGGGGGCCAGCCTATGCCAGTTAGACATTCAGCAAACATTTATTAACTTCTTTTAATGTTCCGGTAACTGTAGCAATATGGCCTAAAGGGACATAAGGTTTTGAGGCCTTCATGTTGTAGGATTTTCTGTAGCTTTCTGAAGGATCACAATGTGATCTGTTGTTGTTGTTGTTGTTCTTGTTGTTGTTGTTGTATTATTTATTTATTTATTTGATTTTTTTTGTTTTCAGCATTGATTTTCACAAGACTTTGAATCACACATTTCCTCCCCATTTCTACCCTCCCCCCCACTCCAAGATGGAATATATTCTGATTGGCCTGTTCCCCAGTCAGCCCTCCCTTCTGTCACCCCACTACCCCATCCCCTTTTTCCGTACTTTCTTGTAGGGCAAGATAGATTTCTATGCACCATTGCCTGTATGTCTCATTTCCCAGTGGCATGCAAAAACTTCTTTTTTCGAACATCTGTTCCAAATTCTCTCCCCTCTTCCCTCCCCACCCACCCTCTCTAAGAAGGCAAGCAATTCAACATAGGCCACATGCGTATCACTATGTAAAACCCTTCCACAATACTCATGTTGTGAAAGACTAACTATATTTTGCTCCTTCCTATCCTATCCCCCTTTATTGAATTTTCTCCCTTGACCCTGTTCCTTTTCGAAAGTATTTGTTTTTGATTACCTCCTCCCCATCTGACCTCCCTTCTTTCATCCCCCTCTTTTTATCTTCTTCATCCTTCTTTCCTGTGGGGTAAGATACCCAATTGAGTGTATATGGTATTCCCTCCTCAGGTCAAATCTGATGAGAGCAAGAGTCACTCATTCCCCCTCACCTGCCCCCCTTCCCTTCCTACAGAGCTGCTTTTTCTTGCCACTTTTATGTGAGATAACTTACCCCATTCTATCTCTCCCTTTCTCCCTCTCTCAATATATTCCTCTCTCATCCCTTAACTTGATTTTATTTTTTAAATATCATCCCTTCATATTCAACTCACCCTGTGCCCTCTGTCTCTCTATATATGTATATTCCCTTCAGCTACCCTAATATTGAGGTCTCATGAATCATACACATCATCTTTCCATGTAGGAAGGTAAACAAAACAGTTCAACTTTAGTAAGTCCCTTATTATTTCTCTTTCTTGTTTACCTTTTCATGCTTCTCTTGATTCTTGTGTTTGAAAGTCAAATTTTCTATTCAGCTCTGCTCTTTTCACAGAGAAAGCTTGAAAGTCCTCTATTTTATTGAAAATCCATATTTTGCCTTGGAGCATGATACTCAGCTTTGCTGGGTAGGTGATTCTTGGTTTTAATCTTAGCTCCATTGACCTCTGGAATATCATATTCCAAGCCCTTCGATCCCTTAAGGTAGAAGCTGCTAGATCTTGTGTTATTCTGATTATGTTTCCACAATACTCAAATTGTTTCTTTCTGGCTGCTTGCAGTATTTTCTCCTTGATCTGGGATCTCTGGAATTTGGCGAAAATATTCCTAGGAGTTTTCTTTTTGGGATCTTTTTCAGGAGGCGGTCAGTAGATTCTTTCAATTTCTGTTTTACCCTCTGGCTCTAGAACATCAGGGAAATTCTACTTGATAATTTCTTGAGAGAAGATATCTAGGCTCTTTTTTTGATCATGGCTTTCAGGGAGTCCAATAATTTTTAAATTATCTCTCCTGAATCTATTTTCCAGGTCAGTGTTTTTTCCAAGGAGATATTCCACTTTGTCTTCAATTTTTTCATTTCTTTGGTTCTGTTTTATAATATCTTGATTTCTCATCAAGTCACTAGCTTCCCCTTGCTCCAATCCAATTTTTAAGGTAGTATTCTCTTCAGTGGTCTTTTGGACCTCCTTTTCCATTTGCTAATTCTGCCTTTCAAAGCATTCTTCTCCTCATTGGCTTTTTGGAGCTCTTTTGCCATTTGAGTTAGTCTATTTTTTCAGGTGTTATTTTCTTCAGTATTTTTTGGGTCTCCTTTAGCAAGTCATTGACTTGTTTTTCATGGTTTTCTCTGATCACTCTGATTTCTCTTCCCAATTTTTCCTCTACTTCTCTCACTTGCTTTTCCAAATCCTTTTTGAGCTCTTCCATGGCCTGAGACCATTCATGTTTTTCTTGGAGGCTTTCGATGTAGGCTCTTTGACTTTGTTGACTTCTTCTGGCTGTATGTTTTGATCTTCTTTGTCATGAAAGAAAGATTCCAAAGCCTGAGTCTGAATCTAAGTCTGTTTTCACTGCCTGGCCATGTTCCCAGCCAACTACTTGACTCTTGAGTTTTTCATCGGGGTATGACTGCTTGTAGAGTACAGAGTACTTTGTCCCGAGCTTGAGGGGTATTTCAACAATCCAGCTAGCAGCTTCTGTGGGGGTATAAGACCCAACAACAACCAGCACCCTGAAAGCTGCCAACACAGGTCCTTTTGATCTTAAGGAATGCAAAGTTAAGGGGTTAACCATATTACTTTAATCCAGCATACAAATTACATCCACCAAGTTCAGGGGAAAAAGCCAGCACCCTGAATTACAGACCAAATACAATTCATAGTTGTCAACATCTGAGTCCCCAGCCAGGGAGCTCGTTACAGTGGCTGGCCCAGAGTCACGCGCCACTCTTGCTGTGGCTAAGAGCTGTGAGCGAGAATGCTAACCTTTGTGCTTATATATCCCGTTCAGGGATGGAGTGCCCTGACCTCACCCAGGCTCAGCGTGGAGAAGTTCCCCACCCCCAATATCATATCAGATACAAATCAAAAGGCTCCCAATTGTCTCGTGCTGAGAAATACAAAAATATCCCACTTTATTTGCCCCATTCAAAGGCCAGAATCATTAAAGGTCAATAGCAAAAAGTCCCACCTTAATTACTATTACAAGGAGCTGCACTGTTATTTTCTGGGCTACACAGCAAGCTCTGCCACACCATCGCTACTCCTCCCCCAAGAACCACCAACCTGGACTGGACTCAGTTCTAACCTGGCTCTGCACTCCCACTCAAATCCTCCACTTAATTCCTGGGTCTGGGGCTGGAAGCAACTGCAGCTGTAGTCCTGCTGCTGCACCACCTCTGCTGCCCCTGGGGCTGTGGCTGAACCATGAACTCTTTTCACTCTGTCCCAGCAATTTTTCCCACTAACCTTCTCTGTCATCTTTGGTGTTTGTAGGTTGAGAAGTCTGGTAACTGCCACAGCTCACTGATTCAGGGCCTTAGGGCCTATTCTGCCCAGCTCCAGGTCTGGTTGGTCCAGGAGCCTCTCACTTTGAGCTCTGCTCCATTCCACTCCCAGTTTCATGCGATAGACCTTACCCCGTGACTATCCAGGCTTTCCTGTGCTGGAACCCTGCTTCCCTCTGCTATTTCATGGGTTCTGAAGTGCTACAGCTTGTTTAGAACCATTTTTATACGTGTTTGTAGGGACCTGGGTGGGAGCTCACGCATGTCCCTGCTTTGCAGCCGCCATCTTGGCTCCACCCCCCATGGTCACAATGTGATCTTTTATTAGTAGAGCAATAAGAAGTGGCAGTGAGGATTAGTAAAAGAATATCTGATTATATTAATAATGATTAATGGATGACATCTATGCCACACTTTATTTCAAAAAGTTATTTATATATTTCACCTCATTTGATGTTCATAACTATATAAATTACTAGTGTTATCTCCATTTCACAGATGAGGAAACTGAGGCTTATAACAGTATTGAAACCTAAGTCTTCCTAATTTAAGTTCAATGCTCTGTCCCTTACTCCAGTCTGCCTCTCAATGTTCACCCTCTCCCTTCCCTGATATTTACAGACATGCTTATGTCTTCCCTATCCTAAGAACAAAACAAACAAAACCTTTCATTTGACCCAACACTATCTTTCACAGCCAAATTCCTAGAAAAGCAGCATCTATTTCTTCTATTCGCACTTTCTTCTCTGCCCTGTCTTTTGAATGTTTCCAATTCTACCACTTAAACTCTATTCTTTGCAATTCTTTCTTAATTATTAAATTTTGTGGTCTTTTCTTGGTTTTATCTTTCTTGAGAAATATGAAATAGGGATCTGCAAACTGGCCCAAGAGACAAATCTAGCTTACCTTTTTTTGAAAAACAATTTTTATACTTTTAAGTACAACAAAACTGCATTTAAAAACATGAAAACCATTCTTAGCTCACTGACAAAAACAGGCAGAGGAACGATTTTAGGCTAATATCTCCTCCTGGACATTCATTACTCCCTGGGCTTTGGGGAGACGATTCTCTCCTCATCCTCTACAAAGCTACGTGACCATGTCTCAGCATCCTTTGCTGGATCATCATCAATGTCTCATCCTTCGGGTATGGTCTAAGGATCTGTCTTGGGCCCGCTTTTATTTTTCTGTCTACATTTTCTTTCTTGATGATCTCACTGGTTTTCATATTTTCAGTTATCCTTGTTTAAGGTGACTCCTAAATGTGTAAATCTAGCCTTAAGTTCACTCTTGAGGCTCAGTCCTATATCACTAATTTCCTGATAAACATCTCCATTTGAATGCCTTATAAACATCTGCAACTTAGCATGTCTAACTGTAAACTCACTACCTTCTCTTTGAAACCCACCCCTCCTCCAAAATTCCTTATTACTATGGATTGTACCACCATTCTTCCAGTCCTCCAAGGTTGCAATCTAAGTATTATCCTTGGCTTTTCCCTCTCTTCTGTCTTCCATATACAGTTTAGTAGCTTACATTCATATAGTACTTGAAAGTTTGCAAAGAACTTTACATACATTATTTCATTTGATTCCCACATCACCTTGTTAGGCGGACACTATTATTATCCCCACTTTACAGCTGAGTAAACTGAAACTGAGAAAGATAAGTAGCTTTCTTAAGATCGCACAGAAAAGTATGTTAGTCAGAGATCAAATTAACCTCCTAGCCTGCACATAGTCAATAATCAAATGATAACAAGATGTTTCCACATCTCATCAATTCTACCTTTTCCACATTATGTCTTTCATCCATCTCTATTTCTTCTGTTGTAATATTATCATGCTGGTTCAAGATCTCATAAACTCTTGTCTGAACTATTACAACATACTTTAAATTGAACCATCACCCTCTATGCATTCATCTCTTCAACCCATCTGCTTTATTTGACCTCATGGCTGAGGTTCAAGCAAAGGCCTGGGTTCAGGAATTTACAGGAAATTAGTACTCATGAAACTGATTTTAAAAACATCTTTTAATTTTATGGTGTAGCAAGCAGGCAAACAACTACACATTCATTCACGCACACACACACACACACACACACACTTTACAACATAAAGATAGAGAATATCATCCCCATGGATGCAAGAAACTCATCTAGTCCAAGGCAAGAGAGGTAGTTGTGTTGGGGAGAGAACATAAGTCGTGATTCAAACAGAGAAGTTACATTCCCTAAAATGGACTTTATGGAGAATAAATAATCAGTGTTTGATATCAGAGGGGACATTCCTAATCAGACCCAGATGTAACAGAAACGTTTTCATGGTTATTTATCAGTATCAGGCTTGAGTGAGACTCAGGTAGGAGTTTATTGGGAATAGAAATTTGAAGAAGGTTTTGAAATGGTCATATGAGACAGCAGGGACGGAGCCATTTAGTTGCTATGTCAACCAGGAGTTTTATGATCAGAAGCTATGAGGATTGATTGCTTGAGACAGGGTTAACGTAAGTGTGGACAGTGAAAATGTCCAAAATCTGTTTGTCTTTACCTGTATGTTTTATGACTATTAGGACCACTTAGCCCAAATGACCCCATAATGGAGTCCTGTCATTGTAATTATAACATCAAACAACATAAGAATCACAATTATCACCCCATTTTCCATACAGCTCTTCCTAAGAGATGAATATGATTATTTTACTATCTCTTTTAAGGAATTTTAATGACTCCCTGTTATTTCTATAATAAAATATAAATTCCTTAGCTTGGCCTCCTAAGATCTTTTATAATATGGCTCCATAGATTTTTCCAGGCCGAGAATTATTCTCTTTCTTGCAGTCTCAATTCTAACCAAATGTTCCTTTTTTTTCTTCCCAAACTTGGTATTTTATCCCTTACCTCCATACATTAACATAGGCTGTCTTCCAGGCCTGGAATGCAGGAGATCTCCTCTCTCCTGCCTAACAGAATTCTTGGCTTCCTCAGAGCATGACCTCATGCTCCACCTTGTACAGGGAACCTTTCCAAATTTCCCTGATTGTTCATGGTCTCAAACTCCTCAGGTAATTGTGTATATATGTATCTGTTTACACATCATATCTCCTGTTCCCCCAGTAAGTATGTAATCTTGTGAGGGGTAGGGGTTGTCTTTGGATACCAACACCTAACATAGTTTCTTGAACATTTTCTACCTCCAGGATGGTTGGCAGTCTGGATCTGTAATTTTATTAATGTAAATAACTCCTTGTAAGGTAACTCCTTTTGACAATGAGGAATAGCATTATAAAACCTGAGTTATGGTTTTGGTTCTGCCACTTATTAGTCATATGATTGTGGGCAAGCAACATCACCTCTCTTGTTTTCAGATTCCTTGCCTATAAAATGAAGGGATTGGACTGGAAGATTGCTAAGGTTCCTTCTCACTCTAAATAGATGATCCTATATTCCATATTGGAGGCAGCTGGTGGCTCAGTGGATAGAGCACTAGGCCTGGAGTCAGGAAGATTTGAGTTCAAATCCAGCCTCAGATGCTTCCTAGCTGTGTGAACCTGGGCAAGTCAGTTAACCTCTGACGGCCTGACAAAACTGATCCGCTGGATCCACTGGAGAAGGAAATAGCAAAGCATTCCACTATTTTTGCCAAAAAAAAAAACCCAAATGGGATCATTAAAGGTCAGACATGACAGAAAAACAACTGAATGACAAAATCCTTCGTGTCAGGTAGGTGTTGGTTGTTAGAATGCAGAGAGCACATTCAAAGGGGGTACATTAAATGTCTCAACGGCTACATTCTCCAAGTTCTATCCTTGAATTAAGTTAAAGTGTTAGGCAGAGGAATACATGAATCATACTGTTTCAGTTCATAGAAGAAATCATTTCACAGAGGTACATTTCAATGTTATGGCCTCTGGTTTTATAGAGCACCAATGAAAGAATCTCTTAGCTGAAGAAAGTATCTGTATCTCTTTGTAACACCATGGTTGCAAGTATTGTTCTCTATGTCACCCTTAATAAAAGAATCCATGTGACAAGTTCCTGCTTGAGTTTAGATCCAGAGGGAAAAATGCAACTGTAGGTGAATTTGTCTCCTTCCTGTTGTCAGAAAATTAAAACGATCTAACCCAATGTGTTCCTTTTGAAAACTTGGGAACAAGTTTATTATTGAATGTAGTGAACTATTTCTCTCCATTAACCGAAATTATTTAATCCTTCTCTTTCTGAGGCAGTGCTGTGTGATGAAAAGAGTGCTGGATTTTCTGTCAGAGAATCTGGGTTAAAATGCCAGCTCTTCCACTTATATCCCATGTAACCTTGAGCAAATCAATTCACCTTTTGAGCCTCAGTCGACATCTACTAAATAAGAAAGTCTCATTAGATGACCTCTGAAAGCTTTACCAGGTCTCTATTTCTGACCTGATGTCAGTTTTATTTTTAAATGCCTTATTTTTACATTGGAATCGTATATTAATCTGTATATGTTTCAAACAGTGTATAAAATTTAAGCATTAAAGCACAAAGCAAAACAAGCAAGCAAATAAATAAAATGGAATTTCTGTGCTAATAACCACATGATCTTCTGCAAATCACTTCTTCAGGTTGTGTGGGTGAATTGGAAGAGACCCAGTCTGAAAAGTTAAGGGACTCACGTCATAGGAAGGTTGGCACCTGTGTTATATATTTAGGGGACATAGTGGTTCGTGTGTACAAAGGCATGGAGGACCCGTGATCTTCAGGAGGGGAGGGAATGCCTGCCTTGATGAAAACACAGATCTTTTGAAGTATTGAAACAGGGTATGAAAGATTAGGGGAAGTAGTGCAGAACAATGGAAGGAGCGTAGGATTTGGGGTCAGAAGAGCTGGGTTTGAATCCTATCTCTGTCTCTTACTACCTGATTGTGTGAACTTGGAGAAGTTATTCAAATTTCTTGGGTCTCATGTTTCCTAATCTATAAAATGAGAGGTTTTGGACTAGATTTCACCTAAGATCCCTTCAAAGTCTAAACATATTCTTTATGATCTCTACAGAGTTTGTGTTGTTGTCGTTCAGTCGTTTTAGACTCTTCATGACCCCATTTGAAGTTTTCTTGGCAAAGATAATGGAGTGGTTTGCCATATCCTTCTCCAGCTCATTTTAGAGATGAGAAAACTGAGGCAAATATGGGTAAGTGGCTTGCCCAGGGTCACACAGCTAGTAAGTGTCTGAGGCCAGAGTTGAACTCACATCTTCCTGACTCAATGCCTAGCCCTCCATTCACTGAGTCACTTAGCTGTCTCCTAGCTGCAGAGGATAATATCCCAAATAAAATGAATCAAATGAATAGGTCTATATGATAGTTGGACTATAAAATAAAACAATGTTTTTACATGAGAGAAAAAATTATTGGCTAATCTTTCTCAAATTATGCTGTACTTCTTATTCCCATTTGCTGCTGCTACTACTATTACTACTACTACTACTACTACTACCACTACTGCCACTACTGCTACCACTACTACTACTTCTACTATTAGAAATAACTATCATTCATATATCACTTATTATGTGACAAACACTGTACAAAGGGCTTTACAATTATGATCTCATTTGATCCTCACAACAACCATGAAAATAGGTGTTATGATTATCCCCATTTTACATATAAGGAAACTGAGGCAGATATGTTAAGTGACTTCCCTATGTTCATATAGCTAGTATGTGTCTGAGGCCAAATTTGAATCTCCTAGAACCTTGGAGTCTTCCTGACTTGAAGCCTGGTGCTCTATCAACTATGCCACTTATGAATTTTGTGTGTGCTCTAACTGTCATCCCTCTAATATTTTGTTAATTAGGTTTTGCTTTTGATTTTTGGACCAGTATTTTCATCAGTTTAGCTATGTTCTGGGGAGGAAACTTCTTGTAGTAATTCAGATGTGCAAATCTTAGAGCATTTCCTGGGATCACTGAGAGGTGAAGTGACTTATTCACCACCACCTAGTAAGCATGTGTCAAATATAGGACTTCAGCTCAGGATTTCTTGATTCCAAGGCTGATTCATTAATTCACTATACTATGCTACCTTTCAGTATATACACATGTGTATAGACACATACATATATATGGAAGTATACATTTATATTCATGAATGTATGCATGTGTGTGCATTTTGTACAATATGTTATCATTGCATTTTATATGCAGTACATCTCAAAAGTCTTTATGCATTTTTAAGCTTTAAAAATTTATGATATGATAAGGAAAATCTTTTATAGCTTAAATCTAAAGGAAGGTTTTTGGGACACCTTGTATATTCTATGCACACATAAGATATGGTAATATATATTACTTATCATATATACATATTTTACATACATAAGACTAAAGAATTATATTTTAAATATAAAACTGACAGGTTTCCCTAGGTTGCATCAGAAATCAAAATCAAAGTTTATTAACACTACAAAGAGCATGACTGTCCTAAAGTGTTCCTTTAATCATTCTGAGCAGCTGCCTTGAAGCAGTACACTTAACCTTGGGAAATGTGATAGGAATTCTGGGTAGTCAGGAATCTTTGACAACTAAAACCTTTTCCTCATCTAGAATACACAGCATGCCTTTATTTAACTCCCCCACCAAAGAAAGATGAGACCCTTATTTCCATTTGATGTTTATCAGTTCAATCCATCACTCTTAAAAACCCAAAGATAGGATGACTTTTACTTAGAAACAGTTGTGTTCCATTATTTTTAAAGTAGCACACTGAGGTATTTCTTCTCTGCACTAAGAATGCTATTCTGAAGAAAGGCTTCACAGGAAGGCATGAAATGTTTAAAAATAGTGCCCCATATTATGTGACTCCTTCCTGCTGTTTTATTAGAGCAAAATACTACGTTTGCCATTGTTTGGTTAGAGTTAGAGACCTATTTTTTTTTCCAAAGAAAGCTTGTCATTCTCAGTGATTTTTCAGGGTGTTAGAAATCAGTTTATCTATGAAAGATCTCAACACCTTGTCATGGTGTGTAAGTTAGTCTGGATTTTCAGTGACAGAGCTCCTAGAATTTCTGCAAACTCTGCCAAATCCTCCTCAGATCAGGGTCCAGTAAGAGATAGAATGTCTGCCATCTGCATGCCAATCAGTCAATCAATTAGCATTTATTAAGCTACTACCATAAGCCAGATATCTGAGCTAAGCTCTGGATCTACAAAGCTAAGTTAAGAGAGGCTCATCACCAGAAGCTTGGTCATTTGGGATCAATTCTTTGGCCAACAGAAACTACTAACACTACCTCTACTAAGCATGAAAAAGTTGTAGTCTTTGCTAACACACTAGCAAAGATTCTTCATCAGGAAAAAAAAATCAGGATTGTTATTCAGAAAATTCAACTAATGAAGCACTGATTGTATTATTTTAAGACAAAAATAAAAATATTATCTCTATATAATTCATTGAATTTTAGAGTTTTACCTCCCAAATTCCCCCTTCCTTTGCAGGGGTTGCAGCTTCATGTGTATGGACTGTTGAATATATTTTTAGATGTTTTTGTTGTATTGATTTGTTTTCCTGATTATTTTTCTCTTCTTTTTCCTTTAAAAAAAGTCTTTGTTTTATAGGCTGGATCTCTGACAGTGAGGAGAATAAATACAGGGGAAAATTTATTCAATATAAAACAAAATATACTAATAAAATTTATTTTTAAAATATTCTTTATTTTCAAAGGAATATACAGTTCATAAGGACAGAAAAAAATGTGAACTAAAACAGTTGTAAATTTTTCACTTTCTAAAATGGATTGTTTTAGAATATAATGTTTGGGGCATACATCAACATATCATAATGAAATTCAATGATTTACCATAACCACAGGAGAACAACTTTTAAGCAGAATTTTCAGTCCCTTCATTAGAGTGACATACCTAAATCCCAAAGGATATGGGTATACTGTGACTCTAAGCACCTGCTGACATAGCTTTATCTACCCTGTCTTTTCTTGCTACAACCCAAATAGGCAGACTATTTCTGTAAGCTAGGCCTTGATCTTTCTACCTCCAAAATAGTGTGTATTTCAACCTGTATATTCTTGCTTATGCTTTTTCTTCCCACATACTTCAAGTTCCCCATCTCTTGACGTTATTGTTTCTTCTTATCAAATACTTAATTCAATGCTCAAATACTTAATTGAATTAAAAATACATAACTTAATTCGGTACCTAGTATAAAGACTAGTTCTTTCTTAAAGCCTTCCTTGATTAGCTCTAAATCACAATTTTCTTTCCTATAGATTCAATGGTATAGAGTTGCCCCTAATTCCCTTATCTCTAAAATGAAGTGTTAGACTAGACTTGGGATTTTTAACTTGGGATCTGTTAACTTTTGTCTTTCTGTTTGATAACTGCCTTTCAATATAATTGTTTTCCATTGTAATCCTATATCTTATGTACTTGAAAAAAACAACTACATTATTCTGAGAAAGGTCCATATGCCTCCCCAGACTAACAAAGTGGTATATGATACAAAAATAAAGATTAAGAATGCCAGGATGACATACACTATAAAGTCTCTTTTAGCTCTAAAATTCTAAAAGTATAAGATACAGGGAAGATGCTATATGACCTAACACAGCTAGAAATTTATCTAAAACTTCTTTGGAGTGATCCAAGGGTAATTTAGAATTTGAAATAATTGGGCAACAGATACTCCAAATGCACAGATAAAAGAGTAATTAAGTGATAAAATATCAACTAAGGAGGACAGATCTTGAGCAATCTGGGAAAATTTTTTTAAAAGCAATAAGAGATCATCAAAGAGGTGACAATTATACTGATCTATATCTGTCCCACAGAATATTGGAACAAGAGGTCATCAAGATCTCTAATTTAAAGACTATCTGTGTTTCAATGGAAAATACCCTAGGCCCACTGCTAATCTGACCTTAGCAGATCCCTCAAAGTTAAAGAAAATGAAACCCATATTTTATTTATTTTCCGGGCTAGAGGTCTGAAGCATGAACATTATCATTGCACCAGCAAAATGGATTGCGTTTACTCTGTAACTGTCTAGCGAATGGAAGTGTTGCCAGTCTACTGTTGCAAGGAGATATAAATGTGAAGCAAGCCAAGCGATATCCCAGCTGTGATGTTGCAGACTACTGAACAGTGAAAGTGTTGCTAAAATGTAAGGTATTCAAAGTATAGGCAAATAATAGGTGAAGGAGAAGGGGGAGATTTCCAAGAAGACTTTGAGGACTGGTCCTTTCTAGGTGTGACCCTCATCATTCCTCAATTCTATGCTGCCTACCATGGAAAATGATTTCTGTTGATTTCTTCACAAGTTTCAAATGGTACATGGGATATTTCACCTGTATTAAGATGTAAATTAATCTTAAGGTAATCTTTTTTCTGCCAGAGTTCCCTCTGTATATACATGACCTTTACATGATTTATGATCATTTAAAGGCTTATCTGCACCTACATTATATTGTGAGCTATTAACAACTGAGGTCATATAACTTCTTTGGTCCAGAAACATGTCTATCTTAATAAAGTGCTTGTCGATAATAACTAGAATTTCCTAACTTTATTTTCAATAGTTCCAAGAGTGTTCTCTCCAAATTGATGACAGTTCATTGATCACTTAAGACTCATTGAAGACATCACCTTCTTCCTCATTGATTCTTCTCCACTATAAAATTGAGGTATCCAGCCAAATAATCCCAGAGGTCCCTGCCAAGGTCTAATGGTTTCTAATTCCAAGGTTACTTTCTTTTGGCAATAGCTTTGTGGTGACTCCTCCTCTACCCTTCTGACTCCTCCTAGGCTGGCACTAGCTCATTTTCCACTTAGCATTGTCCTTCAGACAATGTGATAGCCTACAATATTGGGCTTTTTGCCATGTTTACCCCTTTCCTCTTGCCTTTTCATTAGATCTGCTGTTTACTCTGTAAGTGACACAACTGGAAACTAAAATTCCAGCAGGGAATATTCTCATTCTTAGCTTCATTCTCTTTGTACCTACATGGTTAATGTAAGTGCATCCCTTTCAGTCATCTTTAATAGTACAGAATGTCATAGTTGGGAGCATACAGGCTTTCCAACCTCAGGTTTGTGATACATCCTAGTTAGCTTAGGATCTCATTATGTGCATCATGGATATCTTCCTTGGCCTAAATCCACATGGCAGTCTGACAAGATGTGCTGCAGCTTGGCAGTTTCCATAGCAGACACAGCTGTCAGTTTTTCCTCTCCTCCATTTCAGAAAATCAGCTGGCACTGGCAAGAGATCATAAGCTAAGAGGAAGTTGTAACTGTGGATTCTCTTTAGTAGAGAAGAAATCGAAAAAAAAATCGTTTCTCAGACCTTTCCTCTACCCTAGTCTTTTTTGGCAGTTGAGGAGAAATCAGATATTTATTTTTTCTATTGCCTTGCTTCAGCTCATCAAAAGCTGACTGGCATTTCCTACCTTCATTCCATTACTTGCTGTTACAGTAGAACATTGTACTTGAAGATAAAGAAAGGTTGTGAATACACACCAGTGCATATGCTTTGGTTCCTGAAAATATGTACTCCAGATGCTTTGACAGGGCACTCACTGACAATAAATATGTCTTTCCTCAAAGAAAAATGGAGATGTACTATAACCAAGTCTGTTCCATGTAGTTATTTAGATGACTATATTTGACTTATTGCTAAATGACTTGGGATTCAAACTGAAGGGAGAGAGATAAGAAAAAGAAAAAAAAGACATAAAAGAAAGAAGAACTGGAGGATAGAAAATCCAACAACTATCACAATGGACAGGAAGAATATGGAAAATCAGGGGAAATATGCCATATGAATGAGTCTTGTCTCTTCAGAAAATGATCAGACCCTCAAAGGCAGGGGCATATATGTTCTATTTTTTAATATGCTGGGTCATTATGACCAAATGACATTAGGAGCCAAGATGTTGGTGCTGACCCTCTCTATATTTAAGTTGACTGGTCCTTAGGCAGTAGAACAATCTAATTAGCAGATCATACTTAAAGCCTTTCTAATTCAGTAGAACTTCTCAGTTTAAATCCTAACAACAGAGACAATAAGAATCAAAGATCAATTCAATGAACACCTACTCTGAGGCTGGAATTATGCTAGCCACTGTTTGGGTTACTATACACATGGGCACATGCACACACACACATACACATATGTGTACATGTATATATGTATACACATGTACATATATGGCAATGCCTCAGTCCTTAAGGATCTTACATATAATAGAAGACACTGAAACTAATTGCTAAAGTGAAGATTCAGACAATGTGTAAAGTGAAGAAGGGAGAAGGAAATCAAGTCAGCAAACATTTATCAAACACTTATTATGTGTCAAACACTGTGTTAAGTGCTAGGGGTATAAAAGAAGCTGGAAACAACGAACTAGTAAACAACCCCTCTTCTCAAGCAATCTATTGGGGAAGACAAAATAGAAATAATTAGATACAAATAAGATACATACAGGATAAATTGGAGATAATTAGAAGAGGGAAGGGAATAGAGAAACATTGATGGGTGGACAGGTGTACTGAAAAGACTTCTTCCTTCACAAAGTGGAGGAAATCTGGAAATATTGAGGGAGATTTGGATAGAATTAGAAGCACAGAGAAGGAATTCATGGAGGGGAACAGGATGAAAGAAGTGGGGAGGAAGAAATTCAGCATGGGATTTTGGAGGGATAGTTTATATGCAAGTGAAAGGATGCTGATTAATTTCAATAAGATGAACCACATAAGTCCTTTACAATATCAAAGTAAGGAATTTGTCCTTTTTCTTGGTTTCTGAGAGATTCTTGAAAGGTAAATGAAAGTTATTCATTTTGTTAATTCAAATCACATTTCACCGCTCAAGTGATTTCAAATTAAGAAAAGACAGGTCCATCTCACATTTCGTAGAATACTTTGTTGATAAATTGTCCATCTTTTTATTTTGTTTACCATTTTTGTCTTTTTTGCATCATTGTTTTAAAAAATATTCAATATGCTTTTATTTTAGAACAGGTCACAGCATGGAGCTCAATTCTATTCTGCTATTGTACAAGCTACAAATGCTTGCTTAGGAGATGAGGAGCAATTTTTTGTAGTATATTTGAAAAGTGAATAAAAATCTATATGTGGGTATTCTGTCCATAAGAATATAATTTTTGCTTGCTTATATTTTATAAGATTTTTTTTCTAAAACCTGAGACAGTTTACTTTTTGTCCTGTGCAGTTTTCATCTATGATTTCTTGAAATATATCAGTGAAGAACCAGGCTTTTCTTTAAATAATAGTTGTAAAGAAGTCCAAGTCTGGATCAGCTCACTGTGTTTCCAATGGAGGTATTTGACTATACCTTTAAACCCAAATCACTATGGCTTTCATTGAATGGCCAATAGCAGACCCCAGCCTAAGCCTTTATGGCTCATTGTTTAGATTTTGATGGCTTAGAAAGAGTATAAATGGAAATTTGAGTATATTTCCCTCTCAGATTGATATTTTGTGTGGTAAATTAGGCCATCTTTTGTCTCAATTCTTATCTAGCATTTAGGCATTGAATAGGTCTTGCCTAGGACAAATTGAGGGCTGGGAAAGACATTAATTTAGAAAGGTCAAGGGCATGCACTATGTTGCAGGCCATTGCCAGGCACCTAGACCTTTTTCTTGCCATTGGGTTTAAATGACTTGGAATGGAGAGTGAAACTGATGACTTTATCTAGCCTCAATCAAATTCAATTCGAAGCATGTCAAAACATCACCCTCCAGATGTCCTTGGTCCTCTTTGAGAATCAAGGACCAACAACTACAACAACAAAAAGCCATTTAAAACAAATATTCAGATAGTTTTGATGTTTATCTTCTTTATTGTTGTATTTGTGCCAACTTTATTGTTAAAACATACTTAAAAACTATAGAGGGAATTAAGTTAAAGGCCCCCAAAATGCTCTAATTCATGCTTGAAATTAATGGCTACAAACAGTATCTATACATTAAGTTTATTCCTAGTATATTATAATCTACTAGAGGGAAGGAGGTTGCAGTGTTTTTGTCTTTGTTGTTGCAGAGCCTAAAATGATTTTATACCCCTAATATAATCACAGAATATTAGAAATGGAAAGGATTTTGTGAAGACCTAGTTTAATTCTCTTATTTGACAGTTGAGGAAAATGAGGGCCAGAGAGCTGAGGTAATTAGTGCAAGATCACACAACTAGGAAGCTGAAGAGCTAGGATTTGAAATCAGTTCTTTTCACTCCAAGTTCTGTGTTCTTTTCACTAAATCATGCTTAATAAATGTCTGTTGAATTGAATGCTAGAGTAATTATAGAGCAAGCAATATGCCCATTGACTTCCAAGTTTGGCCTGTGGTTCTCCCCAGTGATGAGCAAATTAAAAACAAGAAAAGTGGCAAATTCTCTGCTTATCGAGGAAAACTTATCCATCCTCATCTGCTACCTCTTAATGGGAATGAATACCTATAACTTCCTGGATTCATTTAGTTTATTTGAACATCTTGGAACATTAAAATTGGACTGAAAAAATTTCCAGACAGCAGTATTTCCTCTTAGTGTTAAATGCTCTACTAGGGCTGAGATGTGAACCTTTTAATGTGTGTTGCCAGATTTTTAATGTCAAATCCTCATATGTTCTCCTCCTATCTAGGGTTAATTTAAGCAATATTCCCAAGCCATCAAAATCTGTGATTCAATCCAAGAGTAAAACAGAACAGTGAAACTTTATGATTTTAAAACATTTTCCTTCTATTTTTAAAGATATGGCAGCTGGTTCTTATTTCTGTCTGTTCCTGTATGAACTTAATGCTAACCAACTTTTCCTTCTGGTCCATTGAATTTTTACCTTTACTACAATTATATAAACTCCAGTAGCTCACCATCAACTAAATGATCAAATGTAAAATTCTATTGGCATTTACATTCCTTATGACCTCTCTCCTTCTTACCTTTCCAGTCTTTTCCCACTCTCTACACCTCTACCCATCTTATTATTGAACTACTCAGTGCATTTGAACTGGCAGTCCCTCATAACTGTGATACTCCTCATCTCATCCTCCTAGTTTCCCTGATTTCCTTCAGGACTCAACTCAAATCTTATTTTATGCATGAGGATTCCCCTGCCTGCCCACCACCCCTTTCCCTTTGAGATTACCATCAATTTATACAGTATATTTTTTGAATGTGCATACTTAATTGCATGTTTTCTACCTCATTAGGATATAAACTCCTTGAGAGCAGGGAATGTTTTTGCCTTAATTTGTATCTATCCTGAATACAATAGTAGCTAGTCTATAGTGCTTAATAAATGCTTGCTACCCAACTGAATTATTCAAATCTGGTAGGGTAGCCAAACTTTATTTCACTCTTCCTCAAAATCAGAGGTATTAACTACATGGACGACAGGCTGCATGGTCCTCAACATTCCCAAGTGGGGCCAAATCAGATTAAAAGGCAATAGGAAATATTTACTGAAAAAAGAAAAATACAAGAAAATATGGATAACATCAAAATTTAAAATTAAATCAATATGTTCTCTGCAGGAATCTTTATGTATTATTTATTATTTTGTTATTTTAGTCTTCAACATTCATTTTTATAAGATTTTGAGTTCCAAATTTTTCTCCTTGCTCCTTCTTCTCCTCTCTCCCTAGACAGGAAGAAAACTGATAAGGTTATACATGTACAATCAGGTTAAACTTATTCCCACATTAGTCATGTTTTGAAAGAAGTATCAGCTCCAATTGCCTTGCCTTCCCCCTACAAATAAAAATAGTGAATACAGCACTGGCCCTGGAGTCAGCAGGACCTGAGTTCAAATGTGACCTCAGATACTTGACACTTACTAGTTGCGTGATCTTGGGCAAGTCACTTAACCCCAATTGTCTAAAAAAAGAAAGAAAAATCAGAACAAAAGGGAAAAACTATGCGAACAAAAACCAAATGGTGAAAATAGTATGCTTTGATCTGCATTCAGACTCCATAGTTCTTTCTCTAAATGTGGATAGCCTTTTCCATCATGAGTTTTTTGGAATTTCTTGGATCATTGTATTGCTGAAAAGAGCTAAGTCACTCACAGTTGATCATCACACAGTGTTGCTGTTACCGTATACAGTGTCCTGGTTCTACTCACTTCATTCAGCATCAGTTTATGTAAGTCATTTAAGGTTTTCCTGAAATCAACCTGCTCATCATTTCTTATAGCACAATAGTATTCCATTGAAATCAGGTACCACAATTTGTTCAGCCATCCCCCAACTTGATGAACATCCCTTCGGTTTCCAATTCTTTGCCACCACAAAAAGAGCTGCTATAAATATTTTTATAGATGTGGATTCGTTTCCTCTTTTCAAAGGTCTCTTTAGGATATAGACCTAGTAGTGGTATTGCTGGATCAAAGGGTATGCATAGTCTTATAGCCCTTTGGGCATAGTTCCAAATTGCTCTCCTGAATGGTTGGATCAGTTCACAACTTCACCAACATCAGCATCAGTATTCCAATTTTCCCACATCTTCTCTAGCATTTATCATTTTCTTCTTTTTTCTGTCACGTTAGTCACTCTGATAGGTGAGAGGTGGTACCTCAGAGTTGTTTTAATTTGCATTTCTCTAATCAATAGTGATTTAGAGCATTTTTATATGACTATAGAAATCTTTAATTTTTTCATCTGGAAACTGCCTGTTCGTATCATTTGACCATTTATGAATGGGCAAGTGACATGTATTCTTATGAATTTGATTCAGTTCTCTATATATTTTATAAATAAGGCCTTTATCAAAAACATCAGCCATAAAAATTGTTTCCCAGCTTGCTGCTTTCCTTCTAATCTTGCTTGTATACATTTTGTTTGTGTAAAACCTTTTTAATTTAATGTAGTCAAAATTATCTATTTTGCATTTTATAATGTTCTCTGTCTCTTGTTTGGTCAAATATTCTTCCTTTCTCCATAGATCTGATAGGCAAACTATTCTTTGCTCTCCTAATTTACTTATCATCCTTTATGTTTAAATCATGTACACATTTTCACATTATCTTGGTATAGGGTGTGAGATGTTGGTCTATGCCTATTTTATGCCATACTATTTTCCAGTTTTTCACTGTAGTTTTTTTTGGGGGGAAGGAGGGGAGTCAAATAGTTCTTATCCCAGAAGCTGGGGTCTTTGGATTTATCAAACAGTAGATTACTACTGTCGTTCATTACTGTGTCTTGGGTATCTATCCTATTTCACTGATCCACCACACTATATCTTAGCCAGTACTAAACAGTTTTGATGATTGCTGCTTTATAATATAGTTTTAGATCTAGTATGGCTAGACAACCTTCCTTTCCATATTTTCCCATTAATTACTTTGATGTTCTTGATGTTTTGTTCTTCTGGATGAATTTTATTATTATTTTTTCCAGCTTTGTAAAATATTTTTGTTGGTTTGATTTGTATGGCACTGAAAAAGTGAACTAATCTAGGTAGAATTGTCATTTTATTATATTAACTTGCCCTACCCATGGCAATTGATATTTTTCCAGTTATTTAGATCTGACTTTATTTATGTGAAAAGTGTTTTTTAATTGTGTTAAATTGGGTTTGTCTTAGCAAATAGACTTCCAAATATTTTATAGTGTCTGTAGTGATTTGATATGGAATTTCCTTTCTATCTCTTGCTGCTGGGATTTGTTAGTAATACATAGAAATGCTGATGATTGATGTCCATTTATTTTATATCCTGCAACACTGTCAAAGTTAATTATTTCAGGTAGTTTTTTGTTGATTCTCTAGGATTCTCTAAGTATATCATTACATTCTGCAAAGTATGATAGTTTTGCTTCCATATTGCCCAGTCTAAGTCCTTCAATTTTTTTTCTTCTCCTATTGCTAAAACTAACATTGCTAATACAATATTTAATAATAGTGGCGATAATGGGCATCCTTGTTTCACCCCAATTTGATTGGCAAAACTTCTAGCTTATCCATATTACATATTTTGCTTGTTGGTGGTTTTACATAAATTCTACTTATCATTTTAAGGAAAACTCCATTTATTCATATGCTCTCCCGTATTTTTAATAAAAATGAGTGTCATATGTTGTGAAAATCTTTTTCTGAATCTATTGAGATAATCGTATGATAATCATATGGTCGATTATACTGATGGCTTTCCTGATATTGAATCAGTCCTGCATTCCTGTTATGGATCTTACCTAGTCATAGTCTATTATCCTTGTGATAAAGTGCTGTAATCTCTTTGCTAATGTTTTATTTAAAATTTTTACATCAATACACATGAGGGAAATTAATCTATAATTTTCTTTTGCTGTTTTGGCTCTTACTGGTTTTAGTATCAGCATCATATTTGTGTCAGAAAAGGAATTTTGTGGGACTCCTTTTTTGCTTATTTTTCCAAATATTTTATAAAGAATTAGAATTAGTTGGTTTTTAAATGTTTGGTAGAATCCACTTGTAAATCCATTTGGTCCTGGAGATTTGATGGCTTGTTCAATTTCTGTTTTCTAAAATGGGGTCATTTAAGGATTTGATTTTCTCTTCTGTCAATCTGAGCAATTTATGTTTTTGTAAATATTCATCCATTTTGGTTAGATTTTCAGATTTATTGGCATGAGGTAGGGCAAAATAGTTCCTAATTATTGCTTTAATTTCTTCTTCATTGGAAGTGAGTTTACCCTTTTCATTTTTGATACTGGTAATTTGATTTTTTTCTTTCTTTTTATAAAATCATATTAACCAAGGGTTTATCTATTTTGTTTTTAAATACAAATCATTGCAGTTTTATTTATTAGTTCATTAATTTTCTTACTTTCAATTTTATTAATCTCTCCTTTGATTGTCAGAATATGTAATTTGGTATCTAGTTGGGGACTTTGAGTTTGTTCTTTTTCTAGCCTTTTTAGTTGCATGCCCAATTAATTCATCTGCTCTTTTTGTCTTTTATTCATGTAATCATTTAGAGATATAAAATTTTCCCTAAGTACTGCTTTGGCTGCATCACATAAATTTTGATATGTTGTCTCATTATTTGATGAAATTATTGTTTGAGTCTATGATGTGCTGTTTGACCCACTCATTTTTTAAGGATTAGATTATTTAGTTTCTAATTAATTTTACTCTATCTTTCCATGACCCTTTATTACACATGATTTTTATTACATAATAATTTGAAAAAAGATGAATTTAATATTTCTGCATTTAATTGTGATGTTTTTATGCCCTAATACATTGTCAGTTTTTTTTTTTTGTATTGGTGTCATCAACCACTGAGAAAAAGAAAAAGGTATATTGCTTTCTATCCCAATTCGGTTTTCTCCAGAGGTCTATCCTATCTAACTTTTTCTAAAATTCTATTCACCTCCTTAACTTCTTTCTTGTTTATTTTGTGGTTAGATTTATCTAGTTCTGAGAGGGAGTGGGGTTTGAGGTCCCCCATTAGTGTAGTTTTGCTATCTATTTCTTTCTTTAACTCGCTGAATTTCTCCTCTAAGAATGTGGATGCTATACCACTTGATGCATATATGTATGATATTGATATTACTACTTCATTGTCTATGGTACCATTTCACAAGATGTATTTTTCTTCCTTATTTCTTAATTAGATCTATTTTTGCTTTTGTTTTATCTGAGATCAGGCTTGCTAACTTTCCTTTTTTGCAACTTCAGCTGAAGCATAATGTATGCTACTCCAGTGTTTTAACCTTACTCTGTGTGTATCTCCATTTCAAATGTGTTTCTTGTAAATAGCATATTGTAAGATTCTGGATTTTAACCCACTCTGCTACCTGCTTCCATTTTATGTGACAGTTTATCCCATTCACATTCATAGTTATGATTACTAACTCTGTATTTTCCTTCATCCTACTTATCCCCATTCATACCTTTCTCTCTCCTTTCATCCTGTCCCTCCTCACTAGTGTTTTGCTGCTCACCATTGCCTCCTTCAATTGGCCTTCCCTTCTCTCAGCCTTGTTCTCTTTTCTTTCTCCTTTCCCCTACTACTTCTTCTCTCTCTTCTTCCCTACCTTCTATCAACTCCCTCCCCAATTTCTTTCCCTTTTCTCCTCCTATTTTCCTGTAGGATAAAGCAAATTTCTATACCCAATTGGGTGCGTATGTTATTCCCTCTTTGAGCCAAATCCAATGAGAATAGGGTTCAAACAATGCTCACCCCTCCCTTCTTTCCCTCTTCTGTAGAGGTCTTTTGTGCCTCTTTGTGCCTTTTGTGATATATTTACCCTCGTCTACCTCATCCTTTCCTCTTCTCCTAGTACAATTCTTTTTCACACAATTTTTTATTCATCTAATTTTTCTATATATCATCTTATCAAAGACACCTTATACCTACACCCTCTGTCTATGTATATCACTTCTAAGTGTCTTAAAAGAAATATAGTTCTCAAGAGTTACAAGTATCATCTTCCTGTGTAGAGGTGTAAACAATTTAATCTTATTGAATAACATGCTTTTTTCCTTTCTTACATACCTTTTCATGCTTTTCTTGAGTCTTGTATTTAAAAATCAGGTTTTCTGTTGAGCTCTACTCTTTTCATCAGGAAAATTTGAAAGTCTCTTATTTCATTGAATGTCTATCTTTTGCCCTAAAATTCTATGCACAATTTTGTTGGGTACTTTATTCTTGGTTGTAATCCAAGTTCCTTTACATTCAGGAATAACATATTCCAAACACTCCTATCCTTTGATGTAGAAGCTTCTAAGTCCTGTGTATCCTAACTATGGCTCCCTGATATTTGAATTGTTTCTTTCTGACTGCCTGCAGTACTTTTTCCTTGGCCTGATAGTTCTGGAATTTGGCAACAATATTCCTTGGAGTTTTCATTTTGGGATCTCTTTCAGGAGGTGATAGGTGGATTCCACATAGTAAGCACTATATAAATGATTATTCCCTTCTTTCATGATAAGATAAATTAAAAACAAAACAACTCTAAAGTTTTGTCTCATCCATCACATTGGCAATGATGATGGAAGACGAGAATAGTTCTTGTTGGAGAAGTCATGGATAGCATATAGAGGCCATACTGGTGGAGCTGTGAATTCACCCAACTGCTCTGGAAAGAAGTTTGGTATTGTGTTAAGTATATAATGAGGATTCAGGTCAAGAGTTCACATGCTTAAGAGAATAAAAATCAGATTGGTCATATAGCACCCTAGTAATCTCTTTCTAGAAACAATATTATAAGGAAGTATTCAACTTGAGTGAGGTTGAGAACTTCTTTCTCATGTAGTCCATTCAATTGTACAATCAACCTGATTCAAGGAATACCAATTCCAATGATCTAGATCTTTTTGTTTACCAAGGTATATGGTGGTCCTTTGGGTTTCAGGTAGGAACAAAGAGAAGTTGTTGTAATGTGAGGGCAGAATTTATAATTTCAAAGAAAATCATATATATGGCTGAAAGGTTCAAAACTGAAGGATATAAGGAATTCTCTAGGTAGGTGGCAGAAGAATTAAAGCATGTATTTAAACTCCACAGTAACAGATCCACAAACCAGCATCCCCATTTTGATATTTTGATCAAAAGCCTCCAGGCCCAATAAGTCTGCCTCGCAAGAGTAACCAGGAGGCCACAGAGAAGCATGATGGTATAAAGCAAAATCATATACATGCTTCCCCTCTATGGTAAAAAGATTACCCACTGGCCTCAAGTCCTTGTTCAGCACTCCTCAATCCGCACATAGGTCAGCTCTGCTACTGGCAGCTCCTGCTTCAGCTTCGGCTGTAGCTGTCTCTGGCTCCAACGGAAGCTGTTTTTAACCATCCAGCTAGCAGCTTCTGTGGGGGTGTAAGATCCACCGGGGAAGCACGGGTTCTTTCTATCTGCTTAATCAAGGGAAGCAAGGTGAAGGGGCTGACAAGCTTACTTCGATCCATCATACAGACAGCATTCAGTTAGTTCAGGGGAGCATACAGACAGCATTCAGTTAGTTCAGGGGAAAAAGCCAGCACCCTGAACTTCAGAACATTCATTTAGTTCAGGGAAGGAAAAAAAAGCCTCTGCTATCCCAGACATGTAAACTAGACCCTCCCTGGAGTTAGCCCTACCCCACCAAGGTTCCACACCTAACAGGGCTCTGGGCCTGGGGCCCAGCACCCAGCAAGGCTCAATAAGATAAACTGAGTCACTCAAAGAAAACAAAGGCCATTCTGCTTGCAGTTGTGAATCTACCCCTTTATTTCTCCAACTGAAATCTTAGAGATATTAATAAAAAAGGAAAAGCAAAAGCATAACTGCAACTATGGAGCTGAATTATGAAGATCATACCATCTTGAACTAATATCATCTATCATTGATAGTTAATCTATTACAAAAATGGAAGGAGTGGTGATATTCAGTATTTTTTTTGTGTTCACAGGCAATACAACCCAGTTTAATGTGAAAAGGGTGATGAATGAGATTCAAAATTTGTTAAGGACAATGTATTTGTGATTTGGTGGAAGAACTGAAGATATAAAAGAACATCTTGATGACTGTCAAAACATGACCAGAAAGAAGCTCATTTAAAACAGATCTGTGAATTTTAGTAAAATACAAGTTTAATATGAGTTAATTGTATGATGTGGGTTGATGATGTGAAGATGTTTCCTTTTTTTAAAATTAATACTTTCATTTTTTTCTTTTCATTATAAACAAAAGCTTTAATAACAAATAGCCAAGCAAAATCAATTCCACTATTGACCTAGTACAAAAATGTATGCTGCATTCTGTATCTTCAGTCCATCACCTTTCTGTCAGGAGGTAGGTGTTTCACCATTGGTCCTCTGGGATCATTGCTGGTCATATATAGAATAAAGTTCTTAATTCTTTTAAAATTGTCTTTATAATGTTGTTATTGCATAACCCTCCTGGTTTTGCTCACTTCACTCCTTATCAGAAGAGATCCAACATGATACACATCTTACATGTGAAGTCATGCAAAATACATTTCTATCTTATCCATGTTGCAAAAAAGAAAAAGAAAACACGAAACATAAAGAATGTGAAAAAAGTATGCTTCATTGTGCACTCAGAGTTGATCTTTTATTTCTCTGGATTTTTTTTCTCTGAATCCTTTGGAATTGTTGTGGATGATGGTCTTGGTCGGAGTAGCTAGGTCTTTTACGATTGTTCATCATTACAATATTGCTGTTACTGTGTACTAGGTTCACCTCATTCTTATCAATTCACTTTGTATACATTCATATGTTTTCCCCATTTTTCTGAAACCATCCTGCTCATTATCTCTTGTAGCCTGATGATATTCCATCACAATACCTGATAATATTCCATCACAATCATATACCACAAATCTTTTAGCCATTGCCCAATTGATGAGCATCCTCTTGATTTCTAATTCTTTGCCACAACAAGAAAGGCTGCTACAAATATTTTGTACATGTTGTTCTTTTTCTCATTTTCCTTGATCTTTTGGGGATATAAACTTAGTAGTGGTATTGATTTATGCAGTTTTATAACCCTTTGGGCATAGTTCCAAAGTGCTCTCCAGAATGGTTGGACCAGTTCATAATTCCACCAATAGTTCATTAGTGTACTTATTTTTTCACATCCCCTACAGTATTTATCATTTTCCTTTTCTCTTATTTCAACCAATATGATAGGTTTGAGGTAGTACTTCAGAGTTGTTTTAATTTGAATTTCTCTAATAAGTAGTGATTTAGAGAATTTTTTGAATATGACTATTGATAGCTTTCTTCTGAAAACTGCCTGTTCATCTCCTTTGGTGATTTATCAGTGGAGGAACCCAATCATCTCTTAATTGACAAATACAAAAAAGTTTTTCTTAATCCTTTTTTTTTTTCATTCATATTCTGCAACATTTGTCAGTTTTACATAATACTCTCTCTTATCTGGGTTTTCCATTGATACAGACTTTTCAGCGAATCTCATTACTGCTTAATAGTCTTATTCACTGGATATACCACCCCCTGAACTGTCTATATACCATAAAACCCTGTCTTGATCTCTCTCTTATCTGTATTCTTTCTTTTTTGGTGACTTCATTAGTTTCCTTGTGTTAAATTATCATATTTAATGCAAACAAATTCTGGATTTATGTATTTAGCCCAAATCTATTCTGAACTCCAGTCCCTTCTTATCACTGGCTGATTGGACATTTCAAACATAATATTGTATAAGCAACTCAAATTTAACATGTCCAAAATGGAACTCATTATTTTCTCTCCCCACCAAACTCACCCCTTTTCCATACTTTACTGTTTCTTTGAAGGATTAGCTGTAGCCTTAATATTATCCCTGGATCCTCACTCTTCCTTACCCAATATATACAAGCAATCACCAAGTTTTCTAAATTTCACATCCTTAGCATTACCTAACATCTCCCTTTAATTCTTCCCACTTGTGAGGATCCCACACTAGTTCAGTATCTTATCACCTCTGACCTGAATTATGTCAATAGCCTTCTAATTGCTATTGCTAAAATTCAAGATCCTCCTTCCTCAAATGCATCCTTCACAGAGCTGCCAAAAGAATTCATCTAAAGCACAGTTTTGAACTACCATGGTCCTTTAAAATGGCATGTCCTTGCCTCATACTCGGAAAGAACATCAGCAGTTACCCATCCCAACTTGGTACCTGAAAAAGTAACCCTTCTACAACATGTCTGACACACAGATCCAGCTTTTGCTTGAAGACCTTGCATGAAATGAGATAACTGTCTTCAGAGATAATCTGTTTCGGTTTTGGAGAAGAATTTTGGGGAAGGCTTCTTTTCATCAAGTCACTCCTCTGCTCAAAAAAACCTCCAGTGGCCATTTGTTTCCACTAGCATCAAATATAAAGTCATACATTTGGCATTGACTATCCTTTGTAACTGGCTCCAACTTACATCTCTGGCCTTATTTATCACACATTACTCTCCTTCCCATACTCTATCAGCCAGGCAAACTGAACTTGCTTTTCACACGTAATACTTCATCTTCTTCCCATTGCCTTTAGACAATCTATTCTCCATGCTTAGAATCTGTTATCACTTTACTCAGAATTTCTTTTCTTTCCTTTAATTCTCAGCACAAGCTTAATTCCCTTTCAAACTCTCAGGGGCTAACGCCTCCCTCTCCACCCACCCAAATTGACTTGTACTCATTTCGTATATATTCTACACAGATTTATTTATGTAGTCTCCCTCAATAGAATGTAATCTTGAGGGAAAATGTTTTCATTTTTCTCTTCATGTTCCCAGTGCCTAGAACATAGCATGCTTAATAAATATTTGTTATTAATCAATTGTTTTCATTCAAAAGAGCTATAGTGGTCTGGAGCTTCACTGAGACACATGCCTTCCAAGGATAAAGAGTCACCAATTGCATTGTACCATGCTGTGCATGGTACATCTGGAGACATTGTGTTCTTTTCTGGAAACTATATTTTAAGAGGGATATTGTTAAGTTGGAGAGTATTCAAAAAAGGAAAAATGGGATGGTGAAAGATATTAAATTCATTCCAGATGATGATCAAAGTACTTTACAGTGTTTATCCTAAAGAGTGATATGGGAACATGATATCCATCTTCAGGTATATGAAAGGGCTCTCTTATGAAAGAGGGATAAGATTTGTTCTATTTATTCCCTGAAGGAAGAATTAAGCATTATTTATGACTTGATGGAAGCAAACCTTCCCCAAAATTCTCTCCAAAAGTGAAATAGATTATGTCTGAAGATAGTTATCTCCTTTCATTGGAGGTCTTCAAGCAAAATCTGGATCTATGTGTCAGAAATGCTGTAGAAGGGTTACTTTTTCAGGTACCAAGTTGGGATGGGTAACTGCTGATGTTCTTTCTAAGCATGAGGCAAAGACACACCATTTTAAAGGAACATGGCAATTCAAAATTGTCTAAATTACCATTAGCAACTTTTATTTCCATATCTATTATGTTTTGTAATTTTAAACTCATTATCACCTATATTCGTGAACTTTTTTATCTGTGGCACATATGCTATTGGGAGTATCTAACTTTGGCCATCCAACATCCCATTCAAAGTGATAGACCATCTATATGCCATAGAATTTGCAAGTGTTTATTTCTAACTAACATAAGGAATGCATGCAGCTAGTTCTGTTAATTTACCAACATCACATACTAGATAACATAATAAGGTCCAGATGGTTATGATAATCAATACTAGGACACAAAGTGGTCTCCACTCATGCATTATTTCTCTTTTGGAAATATTCCATGGATGATACTCCTTTTCTTTGATGAAAATCCAGCAGTAGGCTAGTAGGACATATTTAAGACCTTAAACACTTATGGTAAATGGTGACTGTAATTATATCATGATGCCAGTTACTATGTCCTTACATGCATAGTGTGATGATTAAAAAAGGTTCAAGAGGCATAATTTGTGGGTAATTTAACAATTTTATTAATAATGCCAGTATTTTAATAAAAAAAGATAGCCATTTGTCTCTCTCAGACCATCTCTCAGGTGACAGGCTCACAGTTCATATATCCTTCAAAGAGTAGGTGTTGCCCAGGGTAGGAATCAACCCTGATTGGTTCACAATTAAGGAGAGAATGAATATTACAATGAGGTGCTGAGAGTGACATCATGTCACCCTTAGAAAGGTATTCTGTGAGTTACAACCCAATATAGGGTCACAACCCACAGTTTAAGAAGTGCTGAAGGGGTCCCAAGTAGAAAAAGTTTAAGAAGCCCTAATATAGTCTATCTGTATACTCAGATGCCCACCAGCCTAGGGGATGGGCAATTTAGTCAAAAGGGTCTGTCTCCACCCAAACTTGATGGAATGGAATTCACCTTAGACTTGAGATTCCTTGTAAATTTGGGTGGGATTGGAGAGAGAAGGTTAATTCAACTTTCAGAGACCGTTGTCTTGAAAACAGAAAGAGGGGGAACTAGATAAACCAAATCATTAGCTATTAATAATTATTTCTCTCAATAGACTTCACCCAGGCCAGAGATCTGGTTATCCAGCCAGCAAACTTCCCCTCTGGAAATTCTTGTCACAGTCATAACGCTTACTTGTCCCAAGCCCAAGAGTGTGTCATCATCTTAGTGATATTAGCTATCCTGACCAAGATGCCCACTGTGTGCTTATAAATACTTATAGTTATAAATGAATCTAAGGAAGCCATCTTCTTCCTGAATCATTTCAAGTGACGTGATCTTCCATCTCACTTCACCTTTGATTAAATCAGATTTTGTTTTATGTTTCAGGGCTGGTCTATTCATAAACCTTAAAGTTTCTTTTCTTAACTTTAAATTTCCTAGTTCTTAGTCCAATCAGTAGACAGAGCAAATAAACTAGGTCCTTATAAAGTATTCTGAGTACTATACTTTCTACCATCAGGGTATTTGACCCACTCTTCGTGCCATTGCATAATTTCGTTTCAATAGCTTGGTCCATTCATTCACTCAGAGTTGTCTGCCTTTTATTTTCTAAGAGGACCAATCACGTCACAGGGTGGTATCTTGACTTGCATGTGAATTGGATTTAAATGAGGTGGAATTGAATAAAATCATCAGCCTCCTTCTCTCTTTTAGAGTCATGAAAGGCCAGTAACAAAACAAAAGTCAAGATGGCTACCAATGGCCCAGGATGTAGTAGATGACCTTAGTGTCTTTAATATCTGTTCAAGCTCTAAGCACTCCACAGAGCCTGCTTTAGCCACCATCGTGGCTGTTGGAACAAATTGTACTCATCCACCCATTCCACTGGGGGAAGTCTTCACATGCTTGAGGTAGATATCCCCCTAACTCATCAATGTGTTTGAGGCTGTCAGTTACCCCTAACCTAGTTTAGCTTATCTGCTGATAAGGTTTTACCAGGGTGTGTCTGCTACTTATGCTACAACATCTTGCAGTCACAGGTGAGAGTTGAGTACCAGCTGGACACCAAAGATGGATGAGAACCTCTGAAAATCTAGGGCTTCCATGTACCTTTCCCTGCTGCACTCATCTTGCAATACTTATGATTAAATTCTACCTGGTAGAATGTGGTACTTGTTCTCTCCTACCCCCACTTTCCATAGATTTACAGATAATTCTGTAAATATTAAAAGTAATATACAAGCAAGGGTTTATTGTCATTGTACTATCAGATGTCCATTGAGCATAGGAAATAGCATCTGTGTATATAGCGGCAACTTCTACACCAGAAAAGTTTTGCAGAAACTAACTCTAAAATTCCTAAGACCTTTGCTTGTCCCTCAGGTGGTAAACATTGTGCCTGCTATTTAGAAATGCATTAACATACTCTATATGCACCCCATGCACTGTCCCTTTTTTATGACAAACTTGCTTTAAAACTTACATATACCTTCTAAACTTCTGCTTATGAGCAGTTACGAAGATACCAAGTGAAATATGTTGAGTAGGGGATTTATGATTAATGGAGGCAATTCTAAACCCAATATTCCTCCTTAATTCTATAAGGCTCATAGAGAACTATACATGTAAGGAGAGAATGAAGGAGCCAGCACATAATATATGTGCCTTGGAATTGACAGATGACTTTTACCAATGTCATTCACCCAAGCAATTGCCTTTAAGCCTCATAGTAGGGGTCAGATTTGGTGGAAGACATATAAACTATTTAATAGGGGCAATTTAGTCAGGGGCATTATTGTCATCAAGGGCCAGGAAATGATTGCTTTCATAATAAATAGACTTAAGCAACTTGATTTCAAAGTGTTAGCTTTCCTGTAGTCCCTGTACTCCCCTGCTTGGATCCCCAATCTTATTTAGTTCTCTTATGAAGTGGGTGACCTGACCAAATGTCAAAGACTACAGTATTAGAGGAAAAAAATAGGTCCAATTAAGTTATATTAAAGCATCTAAGTAAGTGGAAGCCTTGTGATTCTCCAAAATTAAAACCTTTGGGAAGAATAGGAAAATTTATTACTTGTTTGCTTTTATGTGACAAAAGAGTCAGCCTCTGGATAGGAAAGTACAAATAAAACAATCAACACTTTAGCAGGAGTACTGTTCTTTTTAACAAAGGCAAAGACAACACAGACACACCCCAACAGACATTTTCAGTTTTGTCTTAGTGACTATATTGATTTTTTTTGCAGGTCTGGGGATGGGCAAGGGGCAAGTATCCTGGTAGTGCCATGTAGGTCAGGAAAAGTGAAAGGATACTATTGAAGAAAGAGTACCAAGAATCAATTGCGAGCCAGCAAAAAAGATCTTCACTATGTAACTGCCAAGCAAAAAAAAAAAAAAAAAAAAAATATATATATATATATATATATATATATATATATATATATATATATATATATAAACTGTATTTCTTAGGTTTTAATCATGCTGGGAAAATCTTGGAGATTCTGGAATTTTATTTACACCATAATTGAAAGTTTTAAGGAACTTTCTGTTTGATCTAACTACTTAAGAAATTATATTCCTGTTGGTTTTTAGTGAGCTATCACTTTAAGGTGAAATAAAACAAAATTTAAAAAAAATCTTCCTTTGTTTTTTGATGATCTTATCTCCTCCATTCTTAACTGTCTCCTACCAGTCCTTCAACACCCAAGTTTTCCTCCATGAAACCTTCCTTTACCACTCTAGCCTATAGTAACACCTATCTGTTCAGTTTTCTTGTTATTACATCGTTTCTATTGCTTATTTGAGACTTAAGATCCTCTAATATAAAGACCTCGAATGTTTTTACCACGTAGTTTAAAGGCCAGGAGACTGTAGCACACTCTCTCATTAGGAGACCCTAGCTCTGGCCTCATTCAAACAAGGTTCAGTACTAGGGGAGCCTCACTTCCAAAGAGAGAAAATAGGCTTCTCCTCATGACAGGCTGCTCATTATACCTTTCCTCTCAGAATAACATTCTGGGGAAAATTACTTAAACTAATTTTAGATTGGGCTCATGTCTAGGGGGGGTCCCCATTAAATTATGGGCTCCCTGAGAACAGAGACAATTTGGGGGACTTTTTTTGTATCACCAACACTCAACTGAGTACCTGGCATATAGCAGTCCCTTAATAAACACTTGTTGACTAACTACGGCTTCCCCCCAAAGGATTAACTGGGTCCATTCTAATATGAATACTGTGATAAATTGTACTGACCCAGCCATGTCACATAATTAACATTACTATTACCTGCCACTATTGTCTCTGAGTGTCACTGCTTTTCCTCCCCCATGTGCCTGCCTATATTAGTTCTCCCCTACATCATTCCATCTCCTCTTCTTTCCTTCTTTTTTCTTCTCCTCATACCACTACTTTCTACCCTCCTTCCTAGTAGGAGTGGCTAGAGGTTGCATAGGATTATGGGATTTAAACCTGAAAGAGATTTTATGATCACATAGTTCAAATATATCTTTCCACGTGTGAGGAAACTGTAATCTAAAAAGGTTAAAAAATTTAAACCCATGTTTCCTGGCTTAAATTTTATTGCTTTCCCATACTATACAAACTTGCCTAACAGAGAGAATTGAAAAAGTAGGGAGACCAAAAGATCAATATTAAGAAAGTGATTGTCAGTAGGGAATCAGAGTTAACTGAGAAAGAAAATGCAAAAGTAAGGTTATTGAGAGCAAAACTCTAAGTTATGTAGGGGAAGGAGTGCTAGCTTTGGAATCAGAAGGACATAGGTTCAAATCTTCATTCTATTAAAAAACATTGATGTACTTAATTATCATGTCTGGGTCTTCCTTTCTATAACCTATAAAATTAGGGGATTGATCCAGATAAAGGATTTTTAACCTGAAATCTATAGAATCTCAAGGTGCTATGTGAATTGACTTCAATGGGTTGCAAACTTAGATATGAAAAATACATCTTTATTTTATTAACCTCTACCTGAAATTAGCATTTCCTTTGATTACAAATGTATGCAACAGTCATTATTCTGAAAAGGGGTCCATAGACTTCACCAGAATGTCAAAGGGGTTCAACACACACACACACACACAAATTTTAAAAAAAAATTGAGTTGTTATCAGGATGTTGTTTTCATATATTACCAGTTTCCAGGTGTACAACTTTACTTGAATGTACCATAGCCTTCTTAAATTCAACATGTCCACAGTGGAGCTTATTACCTTCACCTCAACCTAACACCTCTCCACATACCTTCTTTTAAAAAAAAATTTTTCAGTCTCCTGATTGGTCCTCCTGTTTCCAGTCTCTCCCCTTTTCAATTCATCCTTGATTTATATTTTAATACTTCTATAATCTCAAAGATACAGAAACATCCTTCAGCAGGTCACATTTCAACCCCTTCATGACTTGTCAGCACATGCAGGTTTCTTTTTGCTAGTTATGGTAAATGAATACCAAACATCAGAAGATCTTTAATTCTTTTTACCTTTCTGTATATATTCATTCAGTCATTTAACAAGCATTTATTGTCTCTATGTGCCAGGCACTGCTCAACTCAAGGGATACAAAGAAAAACTTTAAACAATCCCTGTCCTCAAGGAGTTTACATTCTATTTTTGGAAATTCTGTGTTCTTCTATAGAATATTATTTGTGGATGTCTGCTTGTTTCCTACTCACACTTCCATCATTTATGTAGTTATATTTTTCATAATTTTCTACCACCCTCCCCCATAAACTTTTACAGATGAGTTTATGCCATTTTCAGTGAATATCCTTGACTACCACATCTTTCTATTTGGCAAGAAGATCAAGTGTCTACTACCTGAAGTGGCTCCCAGGTACATTTACTTCTTATAGCAATTGACTTGCTAATTATTCCTCCTTAAAACCAGTCGATAGTCTGAATTAATGTCTGTTCTTTTACCTAATTCCTATTTACAGAGTCAAAAACTTGTTTAGATACATTGGATTGGAGTTCTTCATTTACAAACTATTTCTTCTGATTTCTGTTTTTCTATATTGTTTTAGTTTTAAATCCCAACTAGTCAGCCATCCAGAATATCTAGATATAGCCTCTGCATGATGGATCTGAAAACTAGACCTCCACCAATGGATTTTCCAGAATCCATGTCACAATCTTTGGAATAGTGAATTCACTAGTCTTTGGCACCCAATTTAACTGATTTTTGACCATATGCAGACTAACTTATTTAGCACACTTCATGTGTGATGACTTTAGACACCAGACCATGCTTCAGCCTTGTATCCACTTTGGTCCTCTCAGTCAAAAAGCACTGATTAAGCACTTACTCTGTTCCAGGCACTGGCCAAAGCACTGAACCATCTGACTATTCCCTATATCTCTCAATAACATAGTACAATGGAAAAATCATTAGTTCTGGAATCAGAAGACCTGGTTCTCATCCCACCTTTGATATTTATTACCCTTCTTACCTCAGTTACCTCAAAACAGTTAACCTCCCTGAGTTTTAGTTTCTTCATATTTAAGGTGACAGGATCTGATCTGGATTATATCTGAAATCCCTTCCTGTTCTAGAGCTATGATCCTATGATGATAGCCCTCCCTGGTTGCCTTTATATATGGGTCTTTAACTTTTTGAATGTAAGCTCCTCAAGGGAAGAAACAATTAATTTTTTTTAAAATATGTGTATTTCTAGTGTTGAACATAATGCTTGGCATATATGAAGGCCATATTTTTTGTTAATTTGGTATTGATTTTGACATTTGCAAAAAGAAAAAGAGGAAAGAGAAGCAAAGGGAAGAAAAAGGAAGGGAAGGGAAAGGAAGGTAATGACTGTTCAATAATGGATCTGAAATGCTTTCCATATTGGTAAGCAGTTGTTTTCTATCTTAAGATATGATCAATTTCAGTTCATCATGTTATTTGGTGATTGCTATGACCAGCACCCCATGAGTCTTCTCTTAAAAAAGCATTCAAGATCTATGTATGATGTTTCTTATTTCTTACTCCAGATAAAGATTTTCCAAAATATTTATATCTGTCACAAAGCTGCCAAAGCAATCTTCTTAAGACATAAACATCTCTTGTATTTGTCCCTCACTCAAAAATTTTCAATCACTCACTAATGATTCAAGGGGGAAAATAGACACCTTTGACCTTCTTTTTAAAAGTATGGTCAATCTCAGGGTTTTTGGTTAATATTTAACAGTCAAGTAGGAGGAGTGGTGGAACCAAGATGGCCAAGCAAAGACAGGGATTTGCCTGAGATCTTCCAAGTTGCCTCCAAACAACAGTAAAATAATGCCTCAAAATGGATTCTAGAATGGCAGAACCAACAAAAGCATAAGATAAAATAATTTTTCAGCCAAAGACAACTTAGAAGGTCAGCAGGACTTAAGGAAAAGGGAACGGAGATGTAGAATGGGGTAAATTATTTCACATAAAAGAGGCACAAAAGAGCTTTTACAGTATAGGAGAAAGTTAGGGAGGCAGCAAGCAAGGTTTGAACCTTAATCTCATTGTAATTGGCTCAAAGTGGAAATAACATACCAATTAATTTGGGCATATAAATTTATTTTACCCTATAGGAAAATAAGAGGGGAAGGAATTAAAAGGAGTGTGGCTGATAGAAGGGAGGGCAGATTGTGAGAGGTGGAGTCAGAAGCAAAATACTTTTGAGGAGGGGCAGGGTGAAGGGAGAAAGAGAAGTATAAACTGGAGAAAAATCAGGATGGAGGCAAATACACAGTAATTACAACTATGAATGGGAATGAGATGAACTCATCCATAAAATGGAAGTGGATACGAAAGTAGATTAAAAACCAAAATCCAATATGTCTGCATAAAAACATATTTGAAGCAGAAACACACACAGTAAAGGTAATGGGGCTGGAGAAGAATATATTATGTTTCGGGTGAATTAAAAAAAAAGAAAACAAGAAGGGGTAGCAATCATGATTTCAGACAAAGCAAAAATAGATACAATTGAAAAAGATATGCATTTTGCCAAAATATACCAATGACTATGAAATCACATCAAAACTAAATATATGTGCACCAAATTATAACATCTAAATTCATAAAGGAAAGTTCATTGAGTTACAGAAGGAAATATACAGTAAAATTATAGTAGTGGGGGAACCTCAATTTTTCAGTCTTAAACAAGATAAATCTAACAAAAAATAAACAAGAAAGAAGTTAATGAAATGAATAGAATTTTAGAAAAGTTAGATATAATAGACCTCTGGAGAAAATCGAATGGGAATAGAATATATCTGATAGAATATATATAGCAGTGGCATATGGCACCTACACCAAAAAATGACGATGTATTAGAGAATATGAACCTCACAACCAAATTCAGAAAAGCAGAAATATTAAATGCAACCTTTTCATATCATAATACAATAAAAACTACAGTCAATTAATGGCTATGGAAACTAGATTAAAATAATTGAAAATTAAATAATCTAATCCTAAAGAATAAGTGGGCCAAACAACAAATCATAGAAAAAAAATCAGCAATTTCATTAATTAGAATGAAAACAATGGGACAACACACCAAAATTTATGGGATGCAGCTAAAGAAGTACTTAGGGGAAATGTTCTATCTCTAAAAGCTTATATCAGCAAAATAGAGAAAGAGAGAGTCAATAAATTGGGTATTCAACATAAAAAATACCTTGAAAAAGAAGAAATTAAAATTCCTAATTAAAGACCAAACTGAAAATCCTAAAAAATCAAAGAGAGATTAATAAAAATTATAGAAGGCAGGTGGCTTAGCCAGAACACACATCAATTTGTATTACAAAGCAATAATCATCAAAACAGTATAGTACTGGAAAAGAAATACAGTGGTGGGTCAGTAAAATAGATTAATTATATAATACACAGTAATTAATGACCATAGTAAACTAACGATTGATCAACCCAAAGATCCAAGCTTTGGGGACAAGGTCTCACTATTTTGCAAAAATTGCTGTGAAAACTGGGAAGTAGTTTGTCAGGAACTAAGAACAGACCAACTTCTCACATCATATAGCAGGATAAGGTCAAAATAGGTATAGGAGCTAGACATAAAGGATGATATCATAAACAAATTAAAGAAGAAGGGAATAGTTTACCTGTTAAATATATAATGAAGGCAAGAATTTATGACCAAACAAGAGATAGAAAGCATTACAAGATATAAATGGGATGATTTTGATTACACAAAATTAAAAAAAAGTTTTTGCCAAGCAAAATCAATGTAGGCAAGATTAAAAAGAAAGCAGAAAATTGAGAGGGGGGAATTTGTAAGAAGTTTCTCTGATAAAGACCTCATTTTTCAAATATATAGACAACTGTGTCAAATTTATAAGAATGCAAGTAATTTCTTTATTGATAAATGTTCAAAGAATAAGAACAGTTTTCAGACGAAGAAAGAAAAGCTATCTATAGTCATATGAAAGAAAATGCTCTAAATCATTGTTTATTAGACAAATGCAAAGTAAAACAACTCCGATGTACCATTTTAAACCTATTAGATTGGCTAATATGAAGGAAAAGGAAAATGATAAATGTTGGAGGAGGAGATGTGGAAAATTGGGACAGTATTGTACTGTTGGTAGAGTTGTGAAATGATCTAATCATCTTGAAGAACAATTTGGAACTATCCCCAAAAGCCTATAAAACTATGCATACACTTTGATCCAGCAATATGCAACTAGGTCTGAATCTGAAAGAAATTAAAAAAGGGAAAAGGACCTATAGGTATAAAAATATTTATATCAGGTCTTTTGTGGTGACAAAGAATTGGTAATAGAGGGGATGCCTATCAATTGGGGCATGGCTGAACAAGGCGAGGCATATATGATTGTGATGGAATACTATTGTACTATAGGAAATGACAAAAAACCTGGAAAGACTTTCATGAATTAATGTAAAGTCAAGTGAGCAGAACCAGGAGAGCATTGTACACAGTAACAGAAATATTGTAAAATGATCAATTGTAAATGGCTTAGTTATATTCATCAATACAAGGATCTAAATAATTCCAGAGCACTCATGTTGAAAAATGCTGCCCACTTCTAGAGAAAGAACTGATGGATTCTGAATGCAGATTGAGACATATTTACCCCCATTCTTTTTATGTTATGGTTTTTCTTTTTTCTTTTCTTTTCTTTTCCTTTCTTTTCATTTTCATTTTGGTCTGTGTTTTCTTTCATAACATGATTAATATGGAAATGTATTGTGTATGACTGCATATGTATATCAAATTGCTTGCCTTCTCAATGAGGAGGGGGGAACATGAAGGAAGTAAGAGAATTTAGAACTCAAAATTTTAAAAGATGAATTTTTAAAATATTTACATGTAATTGGAAAAAATATTTTTAAAAGTCCCCTCCAAAGAAAAATCTGCACAGGCACACTTTCAACTTTAATCCACAATACTAACATAATCTTCATCACTTTCTTAAATTTAAAAATCATTAAAACAATAAACCAATCCCTGATTTTTAACATTTGCTAATTTTCAAGATGTAAATGTTCACTCTAAAATTTTAATAGTTTAATAAAAATCTATGAGCTTGTCCAAGTTGGTTCCAGTGTCCCTCTGTATTGTATCCTTATTACTTGTCATTATTACCTTTCACACATTTTATCACTCATGTTCTATTCTACCCTCTCTTTCCCTAACTTAATGTTCTATTTTCTCTCTTCGCCTTTGCGCAAGTTGGCCAACATGTCTGGAATGTGCTCTTTCTTCCCCTCAGCTTCCAAGAATCCTTCGCTTCCTTGAAGATTCATCTCAAAGGCCACTTCCTATTAGAAGTCCTTCTTGATTCATATTTTTGTTAGTTCTTTCTCTTTCTGTAAATTATTTCGTACTTTCTCATCCATTTAATGTTGCATTCTCTCCTTTTGAGTTTAAGCTCCTTGAAGGTAGGGACTAACTTTTTGGTTTTTTTTTTTTTTAATATTCTTAGTGGCTAGCAGAGTTCATTTATGTGGGGGGAAATGTGTAAGAAGGAAGACCTGATATAGGGAATGCTCAGTGTGGAAATTCCACTCACTGATGTAGATCAGTAACATGTTTACAACTTTTACAGCCCTAAAGAGTTGTCTGGAGGCACTTAGATATTCTGTCTTGTCCATGATCGAATATTTGTTATGTGTCAGAAATAAGACTTGAACCCACACTTTCCTGACTCCAATGACTGTTGATTATCTACTTATCTTATGGTTGATAAATTAATGATCTCTAAGTCTCTTCTGGTACTAAGTCCTATGGTTAGGACCCCTGTAGCAGGAGCAGAGATGAAAATAGTATGTTTGTAATATACTTTATGCCAAACCTGTTTACATATGGTTTCCCTGACAAAGCATACTATATATGCAAACACTTCTAATATATTTATATAATTTGAATATTTTCCTCTGAAAATATAAAATAGCTTTACTTTCCAAAGATGAAAATTTATCTTCATTTTAAAAAAACAGAATCTTCAAATTCACTGTGAATTTAAATCACTAGAACACACTACCACTTTAGTTATCCCTTGAAAAGTTCTTTTAGAGGATAAGCTATTCATCTTAGACATTCTGTCCAAAGTTTGCTCCTGTTCAAGCCATGAGCGCTATTTTTAATGTCATTGTAAAGAAATGAACTATGGCATGCCTCTTAGTATGTGTTAGTCAAGAGGTTATTAGAGAAATAAAAAACAAACCTGCTTCCCACATTAGTTCCAAGTTGGTTCACTGATGTTTTAGAATCACAACTGTTGGCTCCATTTTCCCCAGTTTTCCTCTTCTGTGTGTGCAATCTCATCTACTCCAGTGGCTTCATTTATTACCTTTTGGCAGTTTACACAGTTCTGACCACTTCCAAGTGCTTGTCTTCATCTCTACATGGCTCTTCCTTGGCATAGTAAGAGTAAGTACAGAACTGAAGCAATCATCTTCCCTCTAAAATTTGTCTTCTTGCCATCATGCTTTTGGTCCCCTAATCTTGAGCCATCAGAGTTGTCTTTGACACTCCTTTCCATAAACCCCACATGTTATTCAAGTTGATTCAATCAAACCAACATTTATTAAGCACTTGCTATGTTAAATGTGAATCAATTTCCAATTCCCATAAACTCTATTCTTTTTGATATGTCGCATATTCCACTACCACTTGCAAGTACTATGTAAAGTACTAAGTTAGATGTGAACCAATCAATTGCCAGTTCCCATAAACTCTATTCCATCTAATATTTCTCTGGTCTCATATAGTATTATAAACATTATTTTCAGGCTCTCATTAACCCTTATTTTCCATTGTCTAATAATACATTATCTAAATGGTGACTCCTCTTCTATTCCTTTCTCCCATTAAGTCTATCCTTCATATAGTTGACAGGGTAATCTTCTAAATATATGGATTTGATCTGTTGATGTTCTCAAAAACTTTCAATAGCTCTCTACCTGCTTATCATGTAAAATACACAGAAATGACAAATTGAAATATACACAGTACAGTCTGACATGTGTATGAGTGTACATATGTAGGTATGTGTAAATTTGTAGATATTTCTGTATATGTGCATGTATACCTACATATAGGTATGCACACATATGCCAATATACATATATAAACATGTCTCAATGTTTAATTGTGGACTTTTATAGGGGGAATGCAGGAGGTAGAGGAAAAATAAAGTAAAAAGTGCATAGTAGAGAACAAAAGAAAAACTCTAAGGAAGCAAAGAAAACCTGGATAGCTTTGAAAACAATGAGTATTATTTATTATATAGGTTTTTCTGAAATGGAAATTTATTGTTTTATATTGAATCCCCTCATGTTCTGCTGTGTACATGGCGATGTTCTTTTTTTTTCTTTTCTCATTTTGTATTTAAATTTAAAGTGAATAAAAAACATTACCAAAGAAATAGTAATCCAGGCCTCCTTCAAGATTTTCTCCCAACAAGTGCTATCCCAAATGGAGTGGGGTACATTGGGTGTTAGCAGCTTCTAATTTGAATTCAAATTGGAGATTGCCCAAGAATTTGTCAAGATTTTTCAGAAGGAATTCTTGCTCAGGTACTTGAGATTTTGTTTTTTTTTTTTTAAATTTTATGAAGGTTTAGATTAAACTGAATTGGGAGTTAATTGGGGGATCTGGGAGAAAAAGAAAACATATTTTTAACTAAAAATGAAATAAAACAGGAAAATATGTAGATGAGAAAAAAAGTCTAGAAACTATACTTAAAAGAGAAATCCTCTACAGGCTGGAGAATCAATTGGATCATGTAATACTTTGCCTTGTCTTTTATATGTCTATAATTGATAATATATATTTTATATACATATATGCACACACACATGACTAAATAATCGAATAAATAGAATTGATGTTAAGACAGTTGTTGCCTCCTCTATTTCCATATTGCCCAGCAGCTATGGTGACACATCTCCTCTTCATTTATAATTAAGAGGGAAGCACATGGTAGAAATGTACAATTGTTTGATGTCAGATTTATTTTCTCATGATTTATTAAATGATTTATCATCTAGATTCACTTTCCATAACTTGCTAATTTGGGGGGGAGGGAAATCCAAAACCTCAAATTCATTTACTTAATGGGCATGCCTAATTGAAAAAATGTTCTTTGCACATATCACTAACTTTGCAATCATTTGTTTATTGGAAAGTTTGAATATTAAAATGAAATGAATGGCATATTAAATAACAGTGTGGTCTGTGGGTATTCTTTGTACTATTAGTTTGTGCATGTGAATGAATCAAAAATGATCTTCTGGATATTAATTCAATAGCAGAGATTTTTAAATTAGTATGAATGTAGAGTTGGAGGAGAGGATGCTAGAAGAGATACTGAATAATAATTTGGTTATACTTTCTATTTGTGACCTGACTGAGTTTGAACCCTGACTTTGCTCCCCCATTTGTTCCCAGCTCATCACTCTTTTAGTTAGCTTTTTCTATACCTATATCTTTCTATCTGATATTACTGGTATTAGAGTTATTTATGTAGATCTCTTATCCCCAGAATAGATGGTAATTTCCTTGCGGGTGCAGCAAATTTGCCATTTTCCTCCCATGTTTGTATCTTCAGTGCCTAATGTATTGCACTTCAAAGCAAACATACTTACTAAATATTTGATGAATTCTGTGAAATATTCCATTTGACATCATGGAGCTAATAGTCTAGAATTATGATTTCTTCAGTCTAGGAAATTCCCAGTTTGGAAGCTCCCTATACTCACCATCATTTCTCTATAAGATACAACCCTGAAGAGTTTCCTGGGGCACTGAGAAGTTATAAGACTTGATTTGTCCAAATCTATACAGCTAACTTGAATCAGAATCAGCACCTGAAACTTGGTCTTCCTACTTCCAAGTGAGGGAAATGCTTATTAATAATCAATGATTTGGGCAGATCCAGAGCTCTCCTCTTTTTCTAAAAGTTCAATATCTTGAAGGACATTACTGATAATGAAATTGGACTTTCTTCTTCAGACCTCACTGAAGTTGGGTAGCTATTGTGTTCTGCTCAGGCTCAGATGACACATAAATTCTTTGAAGAGGTTACTCAAGGCTGGCCATGGTCTGAGAATAGAGACAGTCTCTCTCTCCAATGGTAATATGCCACTCTCAGCCCCTCATTGCAACATTCTTTCTCTCATTAATCATCAACCAATCAGAGCTGATTGCCACTCCTCTTCCAAAAGAGCAATTAAGCCCTGAGCCCACTGCCTTGATTGTCTTTGGTGAGAGATGGCCAAATGACCAATCTTTTATTAATAAACATGCTGATCTTATTAATAAAATGATTAAATTACACAAAGCTATGTCTCTTGAACCTTTTAAATTGCCACACAAGGCTGGCCCTTTATGTCCTATGCCACAATGTTTATTCTGGAGAAAATAGAGGTTGATATATGGGGGTAGGGGGTTAAGGCACAAATACCATCCTGTTAATCTATGTTGAAACTAAAGATAAAAAATAATAGAGAAAATCAACCCTTTAGTTTCCCTGGCAATTTTTGTTACTTTGAATCAGAAGTGAAACTCAGAACGGGCATGGTAAAATTATTTTTCCTGGTTTTTACCTCTCATAATGTTTCAAAGGCAGAATTTGTTATCAGCCTTTAAAATACTAACAGCTTTACATTTTTATAAGAGATGGATTTCCAGCACTTTAAGGGCACTAGGGTATCTTCTACACCTACCGATCTTGGTATGTAATAAGTAGAAAGAGTAGTATGTCAAATGATTTTGCCCTACAAAGCAACAAAAATGGAAATAGCAACAGGAAATTTTACATCAGATAGCCAAATTTTACGTTTTACATCCTTTGATATAAAACTTGGGATTTTGTTTTCTGTTTCTTAGTGAATAGATTATAGATACAGAAATATATTGCAACATCCAACTTTTTGCCAAGATATTTTTTATTCTGATTTTTAAAATTTGGGAAAATACATTTTCCCTGTAATTCAAGCTGTTTCAAAATAATCCATTTAATTTATGAAAATTGGCATCTCTAATTCTAACTCTTGAGCTGTCTTAGGATCAGATTTGTGAATCTACACTTTTAAAAAGTTTACAGAATCTGTCTCTCTGCTCTCTTGTGAAATGCAAACTGACCCAGGAAAGACAAACTTTCTTTCATTTCTCAAGTGCTATAATCAAAGGCAGAAATTATTAACAAAAATTGAACACTAATGAGCTTCGGACAAGTTCTTTAAACAGATGGATGTAAGATCTTTGGAATCCAATCTTTAACTCTTATTAGTCCCATAATAAATTTTGTGCCTGCAGCTGTACCTGCCTCCCTGAGTAATCATCTTATTATGCTCTAGGCACCCCCTGTTGCTCCCTACATTCTCACAAGCATTACCTTACACTTGCCAAGGCATTTTTTCATGTTCTACACACCTCTTCCCAGCCAGTGATTTTGAATGGGCAGTTCACATTGTTTTAACCCTATTCTTAGTTCCCCAAGGATTACTCCTTTATTTCCAACCCCGTTAAACCACTGACCAAATACCCTTTTAAAATCTTCTCACCTCTTTCCACTATGCTCTCTGGAATGCCTGTTCCTTAGGTAAAAAATAAAAATAAAAGCATTCATTTTACATCTTTTCATTTCCTACTCTTTCCATTGTCTGGCACTTATTGAGACCTCCCTCCCTCTTGATGGTACAGCCTCCCTGGCCATCCTTCCCAGCACTGGTTCCACTTTCATTCATCCTCCTAACTTATTGATTATGGTAGGCAATTTGGAAGTCTTCTTGATCTCTGTTGCCACTGCCAGAGCCTCCCTATGCCACCATCAGTCAGGGAGTTCTTTGAGAGTCATTCAATCCCTATTTATCTACCAATCAAGATTCTGGAAGCTGTTCTCTGCATACATCTAGGACACTCTCTTTCCTTACTCAATGAATCTACTTCCTGGCTCACAGCCTTTCTCTCATCCCCAATTCCTGCCCAACTGTTAGGGAACTTGAACATACATATTGATACTCCCCCAACACCCTAACCTCCCACTTCCTTAATTTACTAATTTCCTGTAATCTATGTCACCCTATCTCAGCTGCTCAAAACTGACCTTATTACCACTCATAGATATTCCAGTTGCATGTGTAGGAAATCTGAATTTCCTTTATTTTTCATAATCTATTTTCATTCCATATTTTCTTCTTCCTTGAAACACCAATCACTTTTCTTTGTTATCATTGCACCCTCCAATAACTTTTTTTAATTATTATTATTTATTTAATATTTTTAGTTTTCAGCATTGATTTCCACAAGATTTTGAGTTACAAATTTTCTCCCCATTTCTACCCTGCCCCCACTCCAAGATGGAATATATCCTGATTGCCCTGTTCCCCAGCCAACCCTCTCTTCTGTAAACCCACTCTCCCCCAACCCCTTTTCCTTTACTTTCTTGTAGGGCAAGATAGATTTCTATGCCCCATTGCCTGTATATCTTATTTCCCAGTTGCATGCAAAAACAACTTTTTTTGAACATGTATTTTTAAAATTTTGAGGTCCTAATTCTCTCCCCTCTTCCCTCCCCACCCACCCTCCCTAAGAAGGCAAGCAATTCAACGTAGGTCAAAATTGTATCATTATGTAAAATCCTTCCACAATACTCATGTTGTGAAAGACTAACTATATTTTGCTCCCTCCTATCCGGTCCTCCTTTATTCAATTTTCTCCCTTGACCCTGTCCCTTTTTGAAAGTGTTTGCTTTTGATTACTTCTTCCCCTTATCTGCCCTCCCTTCTATTGTCCCCCCTTTTTTATCTCCTTCCTCCTTCTTTCCTGTGGGATAAGATATCCAATTGAGTGTGTATATTATTCTCTCCTCAAGTCAAATCCAATGAGAGCAAGATTCAGTCCTTCCCCCTCACCTGCCCCCTCTTTTCTTCCAATGAACTGCTTTTTCTTGCCACTTTTATGTGAGATAATTTACCCCATTCTATCTCTCCCTGTCTCCCTCTCTCAATATATTCCTCTCTCATCCCTTAATTCAATTTTTTTAAATATCATCCCTTCATATTCAACTCACCCTGTGCCCTCTGTGTATATATATACATATATATATATATATATATATATATATATATATATATATATATATATATATATATATATGTAGAGAGAGATAGATAGATATATAGATATAAATATAGATAGCTATAGATATAGACATGTATGTATGTATGTATGTATGTATGTAAGTATGTATATTCCCTTCAATTACCCTAATACTGAGAAAGGTCTCATGAATTACACACATCATCTTTCCATGGAGGAAAGTAAACAGGACAGTTCAGCTTTAGTATGTCCCTTATGATTTCTTTTTCTTGTTTACCTTTTCATGCTCCTCTTGATTCTTGTGTTTGAAAGTCAAATTTTCTATTCAGCACTGGTCTTTTCACTGAGAAAGCTTGAAAGTCCTCTATTTTATTGAAAATCCATATTTTGCCTTGGAACATTATACTCAGTTTTGCTGGGTAGGTGATTCTTAGTTTTAATCCTAGCTCCATTGACCTCCAGAATATCATATTCCAAGCCCTTTGATCCCTTAATGTAAAAACTGCTAGATATTTTATTATGCTGATTGTGTTTCCACAATACTCAAATTGTTTCTTTCTGGCTGCTTGTAGTATTTTCTGCTTGATCTAGGAGCTCTGGAATTTGGAGACAATATTCCCAGAAGTTTTCTTTTTCAGGAGGCGATCAGTGGATTCTTTAAATTTCTATTGTACCCTCCGGCTCTAGAATATCAGAGCAGTTCTCCCTGATAATTTCTTGAAAGATGATATCTAGGCTGTTTTTTTGATCATGGCTTTCAGGTAGTCCAATAATTTTTAAATGATTTCTCCTGGATCTATGTTCCAGGTCAGTGGTTTTTCCAATGAGATATTTCACATTGTCTTCTGTTTTTTCATTCCTTTGGTTCTGTTTTATAATATCCTGGTTTCTCATCAAGTCGCTAGCTTCCACTTGCTCCAATCTAATTTTTAAGGTAGTATTTTCTTCAGTTATCTTTTGGACCACCTTTTCATTTGGCTAATTCTGCCTTTCAAGGCATTCTTCTCCTCCTTGGCTTTTTGGAACTCTTTTGCCTTTTGAGTTAGTCTATTTTTCCAGGTATTATTTTCTTCAGTATTTTTGGGGTCTCCTTTAGCAAGTCATTGACTTGTTTTTCATGGTTTTCTCACATCACTCTCATTTCTCTTCCCAGCTTTCCTCTACTTCTCTTACTTGCTTTTCCAAATCCTTTTTGAGCTCTTCCATGGCCTGAGCCCAATTCATGTTTTTCTTGGAGGCTTTTGATGTAGGCTCTTTGACTTTGTTGACCTCTTTAGGCTGTATGTTTTGGTCTTCTTTGTCACCAAAAAAAAAAAAAAAAAGATTCCAAAGTCTAAGTCTGAATCTAAGACCATTTTCGCCGCCTGTTCATGTTCCCAGCCAGCTGCTTGACCCTTAAGCTTTTTGTTGTGGTATGACTGCTTGTCGAGTAGAGAGTACTTTGTCCCAAGCTTGAGGGGCTGCACTGCTATTTTCAGAGCTACTTCTACACAACAAGCTCTGCCACAACTGGGCTCTTTTTCCTCCAAGAACCGCCAACCAGGATTTTGGCCCAGATCCAGGCAGGATAAAGCAGGCTTTGCACTCCAGCTCTAATCTACCACTTAATTCCCCCCACCAGATGGGCCTGGGGCTGGAAGCAACTGCACCTGTAGCTCTGGAAACAGCCTCAGAGTTGCACCACCTCTGCTGCCCCCGGGGCGGTGGTGCACAGCAAAATCGTTTCACTCTGTCCCAGCAGCTTTTCCCACTAACCTTCTCTATTATCTTTGGTGTTTGTGGGTTGAGAAGTCTGGTAGCTGCCACAACTTACTGATTCAGGGCCCTATGGCCTGTGCCACCCTGCTCCCAGTCTGGTTGGTCCTGGCGTAGCCCATGCTGGGCTATGTTCTGCTCTGCTCCCAGCTGTGTGTGATAGACCCTTCCCAGCAACCATTCAGGCTATCCTGTGCTGGAGCCCTGATTCCCTTTGCTATTTCGTGGGTTCTGCAGCTCTAGAATTTGTTCAGAGACATTTTTTATAGGTGTTTGGAGGGACCTGGGTGAGGGGAGCTTAAGCAAGTCCCTGCTTTCCAGCCACCACCCCCACTCCAATCTCTTAATCTTTAGTTTTTTCTCTGGGCTTCACCCTTCCAAGGGTTCTCTTTCCTTCCAATCATGATTTCTTAGGCAAACTTATCTTATCCCTCTTAATGATCTTTTCCTGCCACACCTCAGTCTTGATTACTGTAAACATCTACTCCTTTTGTTCATATACAAATGCTTCTAAATAAAGCCAAAGAAAATCTTAAACCAAGTTAATGGTTAATGGTATCCTCTGCAAATTTGTATTTCTATAATCTGAACTAGACCACCCACTGCAGCAAGGTAATCCTTTTATACTGCCTAATCTAGTCAATATTCCATTTATCACATCAGCTTCTCCAAATCACTTCCCAAACCTCCCCTTGTTCTCTTTCTGCCCAACCTCTTTGCTAAGCAAATTGTTTCATATTTCCCTGGGGGAAGAAATGAAGCCACTTGTTGAGAACTTCCTTCCCTGCCACCTCCCTCCTCATATCACTCAGATGCATTCTGCAACAATCTCTTTCACCTCTGTATCACAAGAAGACATGGACCTTCTCCTTGCCACTCTACGTGCACAAGTGATCCCATTCCATCTAGTCTTCTGCCTTCAACAGATTTCCCCCTCTATCACCCTCACTCAGTTATCTTTAATCTTTCACTATTGGCTACTTTTCTAGTGCCTATAAACATGGCCTTGTCTCCCCCATCCTTAAAAAACCCTCTTTAGATAATCCACCCTTACTAGCTAGTTTCTTCTCATTCTAGTCCATCTTCAATCAACTGTCAAAGTGATATTCCTAAATCACTAGTCTGGTCATGATATCCTTTCCCCACCACACTTTCCAATTCATGCATTTTCAGTCCCTCTAGGATAAAATATAAACTCTTCTGTTTAACTTTTAAATCCATTCATAATGTGGTGCACTTACTTTTCTAGTCTTCTTGAACCTTTCTTCCTCTTCCTACCTCCACATTTGCATACTTGTTCATGCAGAGACACAAGCCTCCAGGTTCTTTCTAGCCCATGATTCTACAGCTTTTGACTCCAGGCATTATAGCCGATATTTCTTCCATTTCTTAGATTCTGCAGTTTTGTGAATCAGAAAGACTTCTTTATGTCATGACATAAAGTGATATTCCTAAATCACTAGTCTTAGTAAATGTGTGCCACATTTACTTTCCCCAGAGTGTTTATTTCAGGGGCTGGTGTTGTCATTGCCTTGAGCATTTTCTATGATTATGTTATATCAGAATTTAATTTTTAAAGGAGCTTTGTATTCAATATTCTTCTCATTCCAGACATTTTTAAATAGTCCTAGCAATGCTTAGAATTGCATTCATATTATGAAATACTGAAACAAAGACAAGTAACAGAATGAATATAAAAGTGTGGCATGCTGCCCTAAAAACTGAGTTAGAAATGCTAAAGTTCAGAAAGAGAAGAGGTGGGTGAAGAAATTAAAGGGCCTTGTTGACAGGGCTGAGACTCAATCAAGGGTTGAGACTATTTTTTCCAGGATGGGTAGATGATGTCAGAAAGACTGATGATAGAAAGAAGGCAGGATTGCTTAATCCTTGATTTGCCAGGGAGACCCTTGAAATGGGAAGGACAAAACTAAAGTCACTAATAAAGAATTGACATCAAAGATAAGTAAGGATATGTTAACGAAGTACCTAGCTGTCTCGGGTTTCATTCACCTGCCCCAGATGAACAACATCCATAGGTACTTCAAAAAATCATCAGCTGGGGGGGCGGAGCCAAGATGGCGGCTGGTAAGCACGGACTAGAGTGAGCTCCGTACCCGAGTCCCTCCAAAAACCTATAAAAATGGCTCTGAACCAATTCTAGAACGGCAGAACCCACAGAACAGCAGAGGGAAGCAGGGCTCCAGCCCAGGACAGCCCGGATAGTCTCTGGGTGAGCTCTATTCCACACGGAGCTGGGAGCTGGGAGCTGGGAGCTGGGAGCTGGGAGCTGGGAACGGAGTGGAGCAGAGCCCAGCCTGAGCGGCGTGGACGATCCAGTCCAGAAGCCGGGCGGAGGGGGCCCTAGCGCCCTGAATACGTGAGCAGTTACCAGACCCCTCGACCCACAAACACCAAAGACTGCGGAGAAGGTTAGTGGGAAAAGCTGCGGGAGTGGAAGGAGTTCGCGGTTCGGCTTCCAGCCCCGGGGGCAGCGGAGGTGGGGCAGCTACAGCTGTTGTTACTTCCGGCTCCAGGCCCACCTGGTGGGGGGAATTAAGTGGCGGATCACAGCAGGGGTGCACAGCCTGCCGAAGATCTGAGCCCAGTCTGGACTGGGGGTCCTTGGGGAAGGAGGAGTGCGGCTCTGACAGAGCTGGCACCTCCCCCCCAAGCGTAGAACATAGAACTCTGTAATCTACAAGCAGTCATACCCCACTGAAAAACTCAAGGGTCAAGTTAGTTGGTTGGGAATATGGCCAGGACGCGAAAACGCGCCCAGATTCAGTCTCAGACTTTGGATTCTTTCTTTGGTGACAAAGAAGACCAAAACATACAGCCTAAAGAAGACAACAAAGTCATAGAGCCTACAACCAAAGCCTCCAAGAAAAACATGAACTGGCCCCAGACCATAGAAGAACTCAAAAAGGATTTGGAAAAGCAAGTTAGAGAAGTAGAGGAAAAATTGGGAAGAGAAATAAGAAGGATGCGAGAAAACCATGAAAAACAAGTCAATGACTTGCTAAAGGAGACCCAAAAAAATACTGAAAAATACACTGAAGAAAACAACACCTTACAAAATAGACTAACTCAAATGGCAAAAGAGCTCCAAAAAGCCAATGAGGAGAAGAATTCCTTGAAAGGCAGAATTAGCCAAATGGAAAAGGAGGTCCAAAAGACCACTGAAGAAAATACTACTTTAAAAATTAGATTGGAGCAAGTGGAAGCTAGTGACTTTATGAGAAATCAGGATATTATAAAACAGAACCAGAGGAATGAAAAAATGGAAGACAATGTGAAATATCTCCTTGGAAAAACCACTGACCTGGAAAATAGATCCAGGAGAGATAATTTAAAAATTATTGGACTACCTGAAAGCCATGATCAAAAAAAGAGCCTAGATACCATCTTTCAGGAAATTATCAAGGAGAACTGCCCTGATATTCTAGAGCCACAGGGCAAAATAGAAATTGAAAGAATCCATCGATCGCCTCCGCAAATAGATCCCAAAAAGAAATCTCCTAGGAATATTGTTGCCAAATTCCAGAGCTCCCAGATCAAGGAGAAAATACTGCAAGCAGCCAGAAAGAAACAATTTGAATATTGTGGAAACCCAATCAGAATAACCCAAGATCTGGCAGCTTCTACATTAAGAGATCGAAGGGCTTGGAATGCGATATTCCGGAGGTCAATGGAGCTAGGATTAAAACCTAGAATCACCTACCCAGCAAAACTAAGTATCATGTTCCAAGGCAAAATATGGATTTTCAATAAAATGGAGGACTTTCAAGCTTTCTCAGTGAAAAGACCAGAACTGAATAGAAAATTTGACTTTCAAACACAAGAATCAAGAGAAGCATGAAAAGGTAATCAAGAAACGGAAATTGCAAGGGACTTACTAAAGTTGAACTGTTTTGTTTACGTTCCTACATGGAAAGATGATGAGTATGATTCATGAGACCTCAGTATTAGGGTAGTTGAAGGGAATATGCATATGTATATATGCATATATATGTTTATGTATATATATAAGTGAATGTGTATGTATGCATGTATCTATGTGTATATGTATGTATGTGTATGTATGTGTATATATATATATATGTAAAAGAGAGAGAGCAGACACAGGGTGAGTTGAGGATGAAGGGAAGATAGCTAAAAGAAATAAAATGAAATTAAGGGATGAGAGAGTAACTTACTGAGAGAGGGAGATAGGGAGAGATAGAATGGGGTGGATTATCTCCCATAAAGGTGGCAAGAGGAAGCAGTTCTAGGAGAGGAGGGGAGTGGGCAGGTGAGGGGGGAATGAGTGAACCTTGCTCTCATCAGATTTGGCCTGAGGGGGAATACCATACATACTCAGTTGGGTATCTTACCCCACAGGAAAGAAGAGGGAGGAAGATAAAAAATAAAAAATAAAAGGCAGGGGGATGATGGAGTGGAGGGCAGATGGGGGTGGAGGTAATCAAAACAAACACTTTGGAAAGGGGACAGGGTCAAGGAAGAAAATTCAATAAAGCGGGATGGGTTGGGAAGGAGCAAAATGTAGTTAGCCTTTCACAACATGAATATTGTGGAAGGGTTATACATAATAATACATGTGTGGCCTAGGTTGAATTGCTCAACTTCTTAGGGAGGGTGGGTGGGAAGGGAAGAGGGAAGGGAATTTGGAACTCAAAGTTTTAAAATCAGATGTTCAAAAACAAAAAAACTTTTTGTATGCAACTAAAAAATAAGATACACAGGCAATGGGGCGTAGAAATTTATCTTGCCCTACAAGAAAGGAAGGGAAAAGGGGATGAGAGGGGAGGGGGGTGATAGAGGGGAGGGCTGACTGGGGAACAGGGCAACCAGAATATACGCCATCTTGGAGTGGGGGGGGAGGGCAGAAATGGGGAGAAAATTTGTAATCCAAACTGTTGTGAAAATCAATGCTGAAAACCAAATATGTTAAATAAATAAATTGCATTAAAAAAAAAATCATCAGCTATGATAGCTATCTCCAATTATAGAAAGGTTATTACTTGTAGAAAGGGCTACAATTATTCTTTTTGATTCCAGAGACCAGAACTAGGAACAGTGAGTATAAATTGCACAAAGTCAAATTTAGGTTTGATGTAAAGGGAAAAAAATTTCCCATCAGTTAGAACCAAAAATATGATGGGCTATCACATAAGGTTCCCTTTTCACCAGAGGTCTTTAAGGAAAGACTGGGTACCTATTTGTCAGACATGTTTTAGAAGAAATCCCTTTTTAGTTTGGGATAGGGGAGCCTCCTTACTCTAACAATTCTGCAATTCTTTCACTTTTGCCCTACCTGGCCTGGAGTTTTAGGGAACCAGAATAGTAAAGATTTGCCCCTTGCTGGATTTTGTTTTGTTTTTTCTAAGTTCTATGTATATTACTTGAAAATAATAGGGATCACAATATAATGATATAATATAGCAGTAATAATAATTCCTAATTCTATATTACTTTCTTTCACAAGGCCCTTGAAAATACCTGATGCATATTTGCATAGATGTTCACCTTGAGCTTAAAAAGGAAGGATATTATCTGAGAAAATCAAGATGATAAACCTTACTGATTCTTTCTGTGATCACTGCTATCTTTGGAAAAGCAAGGCAAAATTCACTGTATACTTGATAAGTTTTCCCAAACCTAAATTCTGCTGCTCTTATCACCCCCTTGGTGGCATTTGATTCTTACACATATATGCCCAGAGGAAAAATTGCAAACACATAATAACCAACAAAAGGGGGAAAGAAACATTTCTTCTTAATAGGAACATATTAATCAATTCATAAAACTACTACATATTAACCTCAATGAACTGTTTCAAGAATCTAACCTCCAAAGTTGATATAAAGGTAACCTGAGATCCCCTGTGAGAACTACTCATATCCATTAATTGTTACAATATGAGGTACCCATGGTCTCAGCTGGTTGCTAGCTCTTCTGTATTTGAAATGTGCTTCTCAGCAGAGATTGGAGGACACCACTGGGACTCATTTGACTCTGACTTTCACATTAATTTTGCTGTGCTGTGAAGAGCAAAGAAAAATCAATGTCCATCAGTGATTATTCAAGGTAAAATATCTAGTGATATTGAATACCGATGGCAGTGCCAAGCACTAAATTTACTTAAGGTTTGTTGAGCTGACAGCCATTTATTCCAGTTCAGCTTCATTTTCCATGTTGCTTATAAGCTTGGGAAAATAAAACAATTATAATTAGGGAGCATAAATTCCATCTTGTGTTCAATGGATGGAGTACCTTTTTTTGAGGGGCAGCTAAGTGTTACTTTGGATAGAGGCAGAGTCTGGTGTCAGGAAGATATGAGTTCAAATCTAGTCTCAGATAATACTTAGTAGATATGTGACACCAAGTGAACTACTTAACCTTTATTTGCCTTAGTTTCCTCTCTATAAAATGAGGATAATAATAGCACTTATCATCCAGGGCTATTGTGAAAATAAAATCAGATTTAATTATAAAGAACTTAACGCAGTGCTTGGCACATGGTGGGTGCTTAATAAATGTTAGATATTATACTTATTATTGTTTTAAATAGGCTATAGGTAAAAGAAGATATAGATTTGAGAGGCAGCAATGGCAGAGTAAATTGTGTTGAAATTCACATCAGAAAGAAGTGCTCCTCTGTCTGAAACTTATTAGCTGTGTGGCCATAGGCAAGTCATTTGCTTTTATACATTGGAGATCAATATACGTCTAGTACTAACCATACAAGGAAGATGTGAGTCTCAAAAGAGAAATGGTATGTAATGGATTTTGCAAATTCTAAAGAGCTATATAAACTTCAGTTATTATTTGTATATTCCTTGGAATAATCTATTTCTTACTTGAATAAGCAATGCATTTTGCTATGCATATTAACACTATTAGCAATGCAATTTTTTTTCATCAGAAAGTATGTCATTTGTGACTAGTCTTGGAAAAGAAATGTTGAAAACTACACACATCATAAACATGTTGGCAACAGAGGATAGAAAAAAGAAAAAATATTATTTTACATATTTCTTTCTGTTATTAAGATGTACCACAGTCAAGTGCAGTCAGGATATTTGAGTTCCATTCCAGGTCCTACAAGTTACAATTTGAGAAAAAGTCACTTGGCACCTTTTAGGTTAAGTTTTATCATCTGTAAGAGGGAAAATACAAAATGAAGTCAATAAGGAGGGTCAGTTCCAAGTCTGAACAAAAATGTAGCCAGTGTTTCATAGCACACAATATGAGAACAAACTATTCGAAGAATCGTAGTTTAGTAGTGCTTATTCTGGCCTCCACTGCCTGAATGTCAGGTCTATTACGTTTTCTCTCTCCCCCATGCTTCTTTGAAACTCCAAGTGTTTTGGGAATTTTCTGGTATCTGTCATTGACTTGATCCCCCACTGATGTAGTTCTCCCAATTTTAGGGGTTCAGGCATCCACATTCCATTTAACCAGTTAACTGTCTGATTAGCTTTTACAAAGGAATATTTCTTTCAAAGACATAGAACAAATATACAAATATTTTCTCCCAGCATTTGAGAGTTTGAGAGTATAATCCCAACTTTTAATCCTTTAGTCTCTGAGGAGAGGCAGGGGATAAAGTTTATAGTTTAGTTCAATTCCTGTATCCTATTAGTCCAATAAAGATCAAAGTCTAAATATCACCCCCCACATTTCCTCCCTGCCCCAGAAATACACACAGACACTTCTATCACATGATCATAGCTTCTCAGGGCTTCCTTAATAAGCTAGTTGCAACATTGGTCCTAGAATTCTAGACTCCAAGACCTCCCATAGCTCAATGTTCTGAGTCTGGAACTCTATTCTAACTCTAGAACTCATAAGGATAAATGAAACCTCCAAAACTCCAAGTTTATTTATTGGAGCCACAGAGACTAAGGTAAGGGGAACATAACCCTTCCCATCCCAGCTTACTCTGTGGTGTCCCTGCTATGAGAAAATTAGTCCATTATTAGTCCCAGATGCTACTGGAAAAAGCATGATAGGTAGATTTAAAGAGGGGAGTAGTTTTGTCTATATATCCAATGGAAAAAAATAGAAAAAGACTATTCTCAACCATATAATAGACCAACGCAGAAAGTCTCCTCCCAGAGGCAGGTACCCATATGGTTGCCTCTGTCTTAGGTGATCTGGAAATGCACCAAAGCCCTGGTAAGATAAGATGTCAGAGTTGGAAAGGATCTCAAAGATTATCTAATCCAATTTATTTTTCCTTAAACTGAATCAGAACCCAGATTACAATGTTCTGAATCATTAGTCTTTCGGCTTCTGCTTAAAGACTTTCAATACTGGAAAATAAACTATCTATGAAGTAGCCTATTCAACTTTGGGGCAGATCTAATTCTTAAGTTTTCAGGCATAAAAAGATAGTATAAGGTTACGGAGGCAACTACGTGCTCTGGTGTTGTGGTGTCAAACTCAAACAGAAAAGATCATTGTGGGTACCTAATGACTTAGAAGACCACAAATTGACATTATATAAGTCATATTCTAACTTTATTTATTTTGTTAAGCATTTCCTAATCACAACTTTTTTAGTGTTGCATGGAGAAAGGCAGGGCATTTGGGGTTAAGTGACTTGTCCAAGGTGACATAGATAGTAAGTGTGTCAACTGTCCTGGGCCAGATTTGAACTCAGGTCCTCCTGATTCCAGGCCAGTGTTCTACTCACTGCTCCACCTAGCTGCCCCCAGCCTAACTTCATTTTAATCTAGTTAGGTCACTTTAGTTGTGAGTTTGACACATCTCATACAGTACATAAAGAACTAGTGTTGGATTCAGGAAAATTGGCATTCCAATTTCACCTTCCTGGCTGTGTGACCCTGGACAAGTTACTTAATTTCTCTGAGTCTCAGTTTCCTGAGACTAAAGACAAAAATGGGCAAGGTTATTGTAGGAATCAAAAAAAAAAGATATGTGGAAAATGCTTTGCAAATATAAAGGCATCATATGTATTTATTATAATTATACATATAGATAGATAGTAAATTTCATCAATGAAAAATTAAATGTACTTTAATTATGTACTATTCATCAATATTTATACTGGTTACACCATGGTAATGCTTAGAATCAAATGAGGAAACATACGGAAATAGTCGATGTTGTACAATGGAAAGGGTATTGGTCATAAAGTCATAAGTTATGTAATCTTGAACAAGCCATTTTCAAATGTAAACCACAGTTCTGCTCATCTGTAAAATGAAGATAATTGTATTTGTACCACTGGTACTCCAAGGGTTATGAGGAAAGTGTTTTGTAACTTATGCACACATGAGCTCCTTGAAAGCTGGGACTTTTGTTTTGGGCTACTTGGAGACAGGGACAATTCCCCGCCCCTCCCCCGCCCCGCTCAATCCTTCATGCAGTACCTGGTACACAATAAGTGCTTAACAGATTCTTGATGACTGACTGACTATTAAAAATTGTCACATTACACAAATGATAAGTGGTATTATTACCAAAAGGATTACCCACCACTATATAATGTATGAGGTAACTAGGTGGTATAGGGGAATAGAGAATTTTATTTGGAGTCAGGATGACATGAGTTTCTTTTTTTTAAAAAAAAAACCACTTATATAGTATTTTATTTTCCCCAGTTACATGTAAAAACAAATTTTAACATTTGTTTTTAAAACTTTGAGTCCCAAATTCTGTCCCTTCATCCTACCCCAGCCCCTTCATTGAGAAAGCAAGCAATTTATATAGGTTATACAGGTGTAGTTATACAAAGCATTTCCATAATAGTCATGTTGTGAAAGAAAAAAAATAGACCAAAAATAAATAAAGAAATATCAAGAAAAATAAAGTAAATAAAAAGTATGTTTCAATGTGTATTCAGACACCATTGGTTCTTTCTTTGGGGATGGGTAGTATTTTTCAGCATAAGTCCCTCAGAGTCGTCTTGGATCATTGTATTGCTGAGAATAGCTACATTATTCACAGCTGATTATTTTTACAATATTGCTGTTACTGTGTCCACAATACATTTCATGTTGTATCAACTCACGTAAGTCTTTCCAAGTTTTTCTGAGAGCATCCGGCTCTTCATTTCTTATAGTAGAGTTGCATTTCATCAAAATTACATTTCACAGTCTGTTCAGCCATTCCCCAATTGATGGGCATCCCCTCAATTTCCAATTCTTTGCCACCAGAAAACAGCTGCTATAAATATTTTGTATGTATAGGTCCTTTTCCTTGTTTTAAATCTCTTTTGGGAGACAAACTTAGCCATGGTATTGCTAAGTTAAAAGGTATGAATGATTTTATAGCCCTTTGGGCATAGTTCCAAATTGCTCTACAGAATGGTTGAATCAGTTTACAACTGCACCAACAATGCATTAATATCTCATTTTTTCTCACGTCCCCTCCAACATTTGTCATTTACCTTTGCTGTTCTGTGAGCTAATCTAATAGGTATGAGGTAGTACTTCAGAATTGTTTTAATTTGCATTTTTCCAATCAATAGAGAGTTAGAGCATTTTCCATATGGCTTTGATTACATCTCAAAATTGTTCATATTATTTGATCATTTATCAATTGGGACATGGCTCTTATTTTTATACACTTGACTCCATTCTCTATGTGTTTGAAAAATGAGGCCTTCAGCAGAGAAATTTGCTTCAAAATCTTCTTCACAGTTATGATTGCCAACTGTATCCCCCTCGATCCTATTTCTCCCTCTCAGTTTATTCTGTTTCTCTCTCTCTCTCTCTCTCTCTCTTTCTCCTTTCACCCTGTCCCCTCTTCAAAAATGTTTTGCTTCTGACTATTCCTTTCCCCAATTTGCCCTCCCTCCTACCCCCTCCCCTTCTCCTATCCCCTTGCCCTCCTACCTTCCTGTAGGGTAAGATAGATTTCTTGACCTAATCGAATATGTATATTATTCCCTCTTTGAGCCAGTTCTGATGAGAGTAAGGTTCACCCACTCCCCCTCACCTCTCTCCCTTCACCTCCACTGTAAAAGTTTTTTCTTGCCTCTTTTTATGTGATAATCTACCCACCTACCTGTCCTTTCTCTTTCTACCAGCACATTCCTTTCTCACCCCTTAATGTTATTTTTTAGATATCATCCTTTTGTATTCAACTCACACCTGTGCCTTCTACCTATATATACTCCTTCTAAGTGCCCTAAAAATGAGAAAGTTCTTATGAGTTACAAGTGTTATTTTCCAACATTTCTATATGGGAATGTAAACAGTTTAATGTTATTAAGTCCCTTATGATTTCGCTTTCCTGTTTACCTTTTCATGCTTCTCTTGAGCCTTGTATTTGAAAGTCAGATGTTCTATTTAACTCTGGTCTTTTCTTCAGGAATAATTGAAAGTCCTCTATTCCTCTGAATATCCATTTTCCCCCCTGAAAGATTATACTCAGTTTTTCTGGGTAAGTGATTCTTGTTTTTAATCCCAGCTCTTTGCCCTCCAGAATATCATATCCCAAGTCCTCTGATCCTTTAACGTATAAGCTTCTAAATTTGTGTTATACCAACTCTGGGTCTACAATACTTGAATTGTTCCTTTTTTTTTTCTCCTGAACCTGGAAGCTCTGAAATTTAACTACAATGTTCCTGGGAGTTTTCTTTTTGAGAACTCTTTCAGGAGGTGATTGGTGGATTCTTTCAATTTCTATTTTAGTCTCTGTTTCTCAAATATCAGATCAATTTTCCTTGATAATGTCTTGAAAGATGGTGTCCAGGCTCTTTTTTTTTGTTTGATCATGGCTTTCAGGTATTCCAAAAATTTTTAAATTCTCTCCTAGATCTATTTTCTAGGTCAGTTGTTTTTCAAATGAGATTTTTCACATTGTCTCCTATTTGTTCCATTCTTTTGGTTTTGTTTTATAATTTCTTGATTTCTCATAAAGTTATTAGCTTCCATTTGCTCAATTCTAATTTTTAAGGAATTATTTTCTTCACTAAACTTTTGTGCCTCCTCTTCCATTTGGCCAATTCTATTTTTAAAGATATTTTCTTTTCCTTATTGAATTTTTGTGCCTCTTTTTCCATTTGGCCAATTCTGTTTTTAAAGGATTTTTTCTCCTTATTGGCTTTTTGTACCTCCATTTTCCATTTGGCCTACTCTGTGGTTTAAGGTGGTATTTTCTTTGATTTTTTTATCTCCTTTATCAAGCTGTTGATTCACTTTTCTGTTTGTTTGTTTGGTTGTTTGGGTTTTTTTTTTTTTTTACTATTTTCTTGCATCACTCTTATTTCTCTTTCCATTTCATACTCTCTCTTACTTGATTTTCAAAATCCTTTTTGAGCTCTTCCATGGCTGAAACCAATTTATATTTTTTCTTGGAGACTTTGGATGTAAGAACATTGACTGTGTTTCCTTTTTCTGACTGTATGTTTTGATCTTACTTGTCTCCATAGTAACTTCATATGGTCAGAATATTTTTTTCTGTTGCTTGCTCATTTCCCCACCCTGTTACTTTACTTTTAACTCATTGTTAAAGTAAGGCTCTGCTTCCAAGGTGTGCAGAACATTGTCCCAAGCTTCAGGGGTTTTATGTAGCTCTTTTCAGAGATATTTCTAGGGACTTGTAAGTTTTTAGTTCTTCCAAGGTAGTATGATCTAAGAAGATGTGTTTACAATTCTCCTGGCCTATGCTTTGGTGTGTGAGTGACTCCAAGTACTCTTTTCTGCCCTGGGATTGTGCAAAAGTTCTCTGCTCCATTGTTACTGCAAGCTCTGGTCTGCTACTGCTCCGCCTTGCCCGGGGACTGCCATCCATGACTGTGATCCAGATATGAGTATAGCAAAGAAAGAGAGTTCTGCCTCAGTGCAAGTAAAGAGACCCCCATAATCCCCTTTTAACTAGTTGTTGGACCCCCTTACTTTCTGTAGGCTGAGAGTTCTGGAAGCAGCCATTACTGCTGTTGATTCAGTGGCTCCCAAAGCCTGCTCCTAGTTTGCTAGGGCCAGGGCTCTGCTGATGTAGTGTGTGATAGACTCCTCTCCACTCTCACCCACATGGGGCAGACCTTTCCTGCTGGTCTTCTAAGTTGTCTTTGGTATCTGTGGGCTGAGAGGTCTGGAAACCACCACTGCCTCCACTGATTCAGTCACCCTGAGGCCTGATCCATGTTTACTGGGGCCAGGTCTGTTCTGGAGTGGCCTATGCTGGACTGTGCTCCTCTCTCACCCTGGTGTAATAGACCTTTCCTGATGAACTCCTAAGTTGTCTTGGGCTGGAAAATTGTTTCACTCTGTCTTTTTGTGGGTCCTGCTGCTCTAGAATTTTTTAGAGTTCTTATTTAAAGGTGTTTGGAGGGGTTTTAAGGGGAGAACTCAGGTGAATCCCTGCCTTTACTCAGCCCTCTTGACTCCATCTCACCTGGATGACCTGAATTTGAATCTTGAATCAGACACAATCTATGCTACTCTGGGCAAGTCACAACTTTTCTTAGTTTCAGTTTAATAGTGCCTATGTCACAGGATCAAATGAGATAGCACATATTAAAAGCTCAGCAACTTTAAATTTCTACATAAAATGTAGCTGTTAGTAGTAGAAGTAAAAGAACAAGAAGGAGCAGGAGGAGGAGGAGGAAGAGGAAGAGGAGGAGGAGGAGGGGGAGGAACAGCAGCAACAGCAGCAGCAGCAGCAGTAGTAGTAGCAGTCATAGTAGTAGCAGTAGTAGTAGTAACAGTAGTAACAATAGTAGTAGTAGTAGTAGTAAATCAATATCCATTTTGGATTTAACTAAAAACAGTTTCTTTGTGCCCCCTAACCAAACTCCATAAGTTGACTAAGTCACCTCTAAAATCCCTTATAAAATTAAAAGAAAAAATCTAATTTTATAATTACATAATTCAGATTAGTTTTGTGCCCTAAGAATTCTAATTATTTTTCAGTTTCTTTTAAGGAAACTCACAATTGACCACTACTTTTTAGTAGAGTCTCATAAAACTTCTCTCCCAGGATTTAGCTTCTAGACTCTTCCCTTCATTCCATTCTTTATTCTAACACCCTAACTTCCAGTTTCACTCCTTGGCCCCACCAGTATCTTCCTCATTTATGCTACTGAACTCTGAGCAGATATTTGTAGAGCAAAAGCTGAAAAGAGGCCATGGAAAGTCAAAGTGTACCAGTCTCTATTTTAAAAAGGAAGAAAAAAGAGAAATAAAAAACAGAAAAATGACATTGTTAATTGGGGAACTGATATCTGAAGAATTGTGCCAATATTCGCTTATCTAACTGGCCTTTCAAAATTGAATGCATTTCCTGGACCTGTTGTATCAGATACTGTCACTCTTCACATTTAGGGGGAAGATAATTTCAGGACTTTTCAGTCAGTTTTTGTCCAGCTCCTGATTTATATCAATTTTGAAAGAAGGCAAACCGACCACATTAGTTTCATTCCATTTCATGGGGCAATATGTGAACCCCATTATGACAATCTTTTAACTCCAAACTGAGTTAGATGAAAATTTCCAGCATAGAAATAATCAGCTCATAGAAAAAAAAAAGTAGTTAGTGACTGTGAACCTCTAAGATTAAAAGTCCTTCATAAATGTATAATGATGATAATTATAATCATAATATTAATGATAGAGGAATTAACACTTTGACCTTCAACTTCCTCTATGGATATGGTGACCAAATTTTGCCTTCAAAATTTAAAGTATTTTTGCAAACGGTTTTTCTCTACACCTTTCCTTTCTCAAAGCAATTAAATTTATTACCTGAAAGTATATATTGTTGGTAATGCAAATAGTGCTTTTAACAAAAATTTGCAAAGAATCCTGTCCAACCCACACAACTATGGAATTTCAGAGTTGGAAGACATTTCAGAAGCTATATGGTTCAACCTGAGCAGCTAAGTGGCAGAGTGGATAGCATGCCAGGCCTAGAATCAGACTCATATTCCTAAGTTCAAATCTGTCCCCAGATACTTATTAGCTGTGCGAGCCTGGTCAAATCACTTAACTGTTTGCCTCAGTTTCCTCATCTATAAAATGAGCTGCCAAGAAAACCCCAAATGGAGTCACAAAGAGTTAGACACAACTGAAATGACTTAACAAAAGCAACATGGTTCAACCCATAGTTAAACAAATTTTATCCTATTACTGAGAAATGGCCAACCAGACTTTTTAGGTGATCTGTACTTTGGGAGAACTCATTAGAGGGAGCTTATTTGAATTGAAAATAGACATTTCCATTAGAAGAGACTCAACCATGGTGCTTCTCTAAAGGTAGGAACTAGTGGTGGTATCTATATTTGTTTATTATACTTTTACATGTTTTTTTATTTATGAATGAGAAACCACTTCATGTCCATTTACTCTCATGGCAAAACACATCAGTTCAAACATGGCAATGGAAGTCTGAATGGTAGTTTTATTGCTTCTAGAAAAATTGCATCCCATCTAAAGCGAGGTGACTGATATATAACCAATTAAACCAATTAAAGGTATTATTGTCACTCATGGTGGTGACAATCATGATAAAGCTGATGATGCCTGATTTCTCCACCAATAAGGATCATAGTCCCTTTATGTTATTGCTCCTTAAAAAGATGGTATCTTTTACTCTCAGAATGATATTTTCAAATTTTTACCCAATAATTAACATTTATTTTCTACTTGCTGTGTAACATGGAAGAGTTGGCAGGAAAAGTGGAGAAAATACAATCCATGCTATTATGTAATCTTCCACCACTCCCCAACTTCTGCCGTCATACTAGAGGATTTCAGCATACTCCCTCAAATCACCTAATTTCTCACTTTCTCAGCTTATGACTATTCTTCCACCACTTCTTAGCTACACATAGAGAAGGTGGTCAAATCCTTGATCCTGCTATCACCCACAAGTGTTCCTCACCCATATTCGTGAGCTCTGAAATTCCTTTATCTGATCATAGTCTTGTTAGATAGGAGCTCCTCAGCTCCCTGTAGGTTCATTCAGGACCCAGGCAGACTTCAGATGGGTGACAGTGGAGAACACAGATGAAGGGGTTATATTAATTTATTCTCTTGTCTCATGGTGGCTGGCAAGACAGGGGGTGGGGGCATAGCACCTCAGCATTCCACATTTCTTATTCTGCAAATCCATGCTTACAGTACAGCTCGTTTGATTTATAGAGAAGCAGACAAAGAAGGCAACATGTCAACAATAAGCTCATAAGTTTACATTAACTTTGGTTATATCACAATGTGTCAGTATAGAGCAGGCATAGTGTGCTGTTTACAGGTTAAGCTCAAATGTTTATACTATCTGTGGTTGTATAATGAAGTGCAAGCACAGTGGGGCTGTTTACAAGCCATGGCCCAGGGAACTTGTGCCTTAAAAAAAAAAGACCCATATCACCTTACACACGTTTGCTGTCATAATACCTCTTTTTCTGCCTTGAAACTCTAAACCCTGTTCTTCTTCTTTATTGAAATCCCCATCCTCCCAGTCCTCAATTTTTTCTCCGGCTATATAATTCTTTGCTCCTGCTTACATGTTGCTGGATGAAGCTTTAGAAAAACAGGAACCTGTGCTTACTACTTGCACTAAAAATTTGTTTTACATAATCTCAACTGGCTCCTATCTTCATCAAAGCAATTTTTTTACACCACTGTAGTCAAATCACTATTCTATTCAACATGGCAGCTTTTCCAAATCTTTTAATTGCTTATCAAACTTCCCATTGCTTTCTCTTCTCCTACCTTCTTCCCTGAGAACTCTGTCTCATTTTCACTGAAAAAAAAACAACCCAGGCTCTTCTCTAAAAGCTTCCTCTTCTCTCCCTCCTCCTTATCTCACATCATTCACATGTCTTGCACAACTATCTTATTCACCCCTGTTTCACTTGAAGATATGACCCTTCTTGCCAATTCAAACTTCTCTATATGCATAATTAGTCTTATTCCATCCCATCATCTCTGGCATATTGACCCGTCTATTAGCCCTACTCTTTCACTAATCTTCACTCTCTTCCTCTGTACTGGCTATCTCCCTAATGTCTACAGACATGTCCACATCTCCCTAATCCTAAAAAAGAAACTCATTTGATGTATCTGTTCCCACTAGCTGTCATTTAGCTCTACTCCTTTTAAATGGGTAAACTTGAGAAGGCGCTCTGTCTACAATAGGTGTATCAACTTCCTTTCTACTCTCTCTTACTCTTTACCTATCCAGTCTATCTGCTTACCTCTAGTCTTGCATCTCAGCTGATTAGTGGATACCTCAAACTGAATGACTTTAAGACTGAATTCATTGTCTTTTTCTTCAAACCCTCCCTTCTTCCTGTTACTTCTAGACTTTAACATCCCTCAAATATACCTCTTCTTCTCTGACACTGAAACCAGCCTGATGTTGGCACTCATAACCTTATAAATAGGCTCTTCCAAATGCCTGGAGGTTGGTCTCCCTGCCTTAAGTCTCTCCCTCCTCCAGTTAATTGCATCCTCATCTTTCAATTTGATCTTCTAAAAGCTCAGGTCTGATGATGCCACTCTCCTATTCAGTCTACTCCAGGGGCTCCCACTTACCAGAGATTACCAGGGCTCCAGGTTCTCTGACAAAGTTCACTGTTTGACTTTCAAATTCCTTTAATATTTGGCCTTTTTCTACCTCCCCAGTCTTCTTACAAACTCCTCATCACCTCCACAATCTACTCCCTCTCCAATCCAGTGACAGTGGATTTTTGGTTGTTCCTTGCATCTGGTACTCCATTTTGAATCCTGCATTTTCACTGGTTACTTCCCATGCTTGGAATTCCCTCCCTCCATTTCCCCACCTCCTAGTTTCTCTGACTTCCTTCAAGTCTGAGCTGAAGTCTCACTTTCTGTATGAAGTCTTACACAATCCTTCTTCATTTTAGTGCCTTTTCTCTATAATTACCCCCAATTTATCCTGTTTATATCTTGTTTGTGCATAGCTGTTTGCATGTTGTCTCTCCAATTAGATTGTGAATTCCTTCATAACAGAGTGTGATTTCTTTGTACTTAAGTATAATGCTTGGTAAATAGTAAATATTAATGAATTATCATGACTGACTGACTCTAGCTTAAAAAAAAACAAACAAACTAATATTGAATGTTTCATTAAGGGCTATTTTTCCCCCAGAGCTCTAATGTAGCTTAAGAAAAGACAGATAGTTTTATGGGGAAAGAGGTATGAGTGATAGGATTTTTAAAAATTCTGATAAATTATTTAGCATTTTGGAATGGGGTGGGGGGGGTAAAAATAGAACAGGGCAAATGTATTGGTTACTGGATGATCTTTCTTTTACTTTGTTTACTCTCCAGATTAGAAGGTTCTTTGAGTACCTATGGCTACTCTTCAAAGCCTTCTATAGGCATTACAGAACAGTAATAGTGAGCAACTTGCCTGCACTTAATAACAGGAGTATGACTTAAGTAAGATTACTGATAGTCCCTGTTATTTTGTGAAGAAGAAAGGCCCATTCACTGCTAAACCATAGTCAGGATGAGATAGATAGATAGAGAGATAGACAGAGAGATAGATAGTGATATATACATACATATTTGTGTGTATGTGTGTTATATACATCACATATATGCCACACATATATGTATCACATATTATATACATGTGCATTTAAATCCAAATATGCACACATGTATTTGTAAATGCATTTTTTGGTATTTCATATATTGCACATACGTGTATATATGTATGTATATAATAATACATATGCATGCACCTGTTACTTTGTTATTTTTGTGTACATATCTCTCTGCATAAGTATACATGTAGATTCTAGGAGCAAAGAGCCTTTTAAGAACAATTTGAACTTGATAGATTCTGACCTTTGAATCCAAGAGTAAAGGAGTATATGATGTATTTCAATACCTCATGTGGATGAGAGGAATCATACAGTTGGGGGCCATTCCATTAATTGTAACTTCTCAGGAAATGTTTGTTAGAGGTGCTTCACAAATTGGTGTAGAACTCTCTTCCAATTCCTTTCCCTACCCCATGCAGAACCAGACATCACCAGCACCACTAGTGGAAAGGCCCCTGTGGTTTCATCAATTTTGTCCCATCTAGTAAGGAAGAGCCTTTCAGCAACACGGACTTAATATGACTTTCAGTATACTCCAAATGAATATTGACCAGTCCAAATACCATAACCACCACCTTTCCTGCCCCTTTCTCAATAAGGCTGATTAAGTTTAGTGCAAGTTGAAGAATAACATGAAGCCTTGAGAAAAGAAAAGGAAGATTCCTGTCAACAACATAGGCAAGCACCACATTGTGTGTGTTTTTTTTCTGAATACCATTTCAATGGAAACAACTTCTTAAATTTGAAAATCATAATTGTCTGAGGATAAATCTACTGCTAATAGAATGCTGTCACTGATTGATGCAAGGATTTTTGTCCCTTAAAACTGACACTATTTAAATATTAGAGAATGATTTTTCCAAACCTACATTGGAATCACCCACTTAAGCAACAATACCTCCCCATATGTTTCTGTGAATAAGATAGAGGGATATGGACTAGATGATAATAAAGCTACATAGATTGAAAACTCATTGAAAAGCTAAATCTAAAAGGTAGTAATTGGATTGCAGGGGGCAGAGCCAAGATGGTGGCTAGAAAGCAGGGACTTGCGTGAGCTCCCCCCAAGGTCCCTCCCAACACCTATAAAAATGACTCTGAACAAATTCCAGAACTGCAGAACCCATGAAACAGCAGAGGGAAGCAGGCCTCCAGCCCAGGACAGCCTGGATAGTCGCTGGGTAAGGTCTGTTGCATGGAACTCAGAGCGGGACCTGGGAGTGGAGCAGAGCAGAGCCCAGTGTGAGCCATGACTGGACCAACTAGACCTGGAGCCAGGCAGAACAGGCCCTAGGGCCCTGAATCAGTGAGCTGTGGCAGTTACCAGACATCTCAACCCACAAACACCAAAGACAACAGAGAAGGTTAGTGGGAAAAACTGCTGGGACAGAGTGAAAGGAGTTTGTAGTTTGGCCACTGCCCCAGGGGCAGCGGAGGTGATGCAGCTCTGAGGCTGCTTAGAGAGCTATAGCTGCAGTTGCTTCCAGCCCCAGGTCCACCTGGTGGGAGGAATTAGGTGGCAGATCTGAGTGGGAGTGCAGAGCCAGCTTGGATCTGAGTCTGGTCCGGGGTTGGCAGTTCTTAAGGGAGGAGGAGCACTAGTGTGGCAGAGCTTGCAGTGTAGAAACAGCTTTGAAAACAACAGCATAGCCCCTCAAGCTTGGGACAAAGTACTCTATACTCTACAAGCAGTCATACCCCAAAGAAAAACTCAAGGGTCAAGTAAGTTGGCTGGGAACATGGCCAGGCAGTGAAAATGGACTCAGATTCAGTCTCAGACTTTGGAATCTTTCTTTGGTGACAAAGAAGACCAAAACATACAGCCAGAAGAAGTCAACAAAGTGAAAGAGTCAAAAGCCTCCAAGAAAAACATGAACTCATCTCAGGCCATGGAAGACCACAAAAAGGAGTTGGAAAAGCAAGTTAGAGAAGTAGAGGAAAAATTGGGAAGAGAAATGAGAGTGATACAAGAAAACCATGAAAAATAAGTCAATGACTTGCTAAAGGAGAGCCAAAAAATACTGAAGAAAATAACACCTTTAAAAATAGATTAAACCAAACGGCAAAAGAGCTCCAAAAAGCCAATGAGGAGAAGAATGCCTTGAAAGGCAGAGTTAGCCAAATGGAAAAGGAGGTCCAAAACACCACTGAAGAAAATACTACCTTAAAAATTAGATTGGAGCAAGTAGAAGCTAGTGACTTTATGAGAAATCAAGATATTATAAAACAGACACAAAGGAATGAAAAAAAGGAAGACGATGTGAAATATCTCATTGGAAAAACCACTGACCAGGAACATAGATCCAGGAGAGATAATTTAAAAATTCTTGGACTACCTGAAAGCCATGGTCAAAAAAAGAGCCTAGATATCATCTTTCAAGAAATTGTCAAGGAAAACTGCCCTGGTATTCTAGAGCCAGAGGGTAAAACAGCTATTGAAAGAATCCACTGACCGCCTCCTGAAAAAGATCCCAAAGAGAAAACTCCTAGGAATATTGTCACCCAATTCCAGAGCTCCCAGATCAAGTAGAAAATACTGCAAAGAGCCAGAAAGAAACAATTTGAGTATTGTGGAAACACAATCAGGATAACTCGAGATCTAGCAGCTTCTACATTAATGGATCAAAGAGTTTGGAATATGATATTCTGGAGGTCAATGGAGCTAGGATTAAAACCAAGAATCACCTACCCAGCAAAACTGAGTATCATGCTCCAAGGCAAAATATGGATTTTCAATAAAATAGAGGACTTTTAAGCTTTCTCAGTGAAAAGACCAGTGCTGAATAGAAAATTTGACTTTCAAACACAAGAATCAAGAGAAGCATGAAAAGATAAACAAGAAAGAGAAATCATAAGGGACTTACTAAAGTTGAACTGCTTTGTTTACATTCCTACATGGAAAGATGATGCATATGATTCATGATACCTCAGGATTAGGGTAGCTGAAGGGAATATATATATATATATATATATATATATATATATATATATATATATACATACATACATATATATACACATATATACACACATACGTATGTGTGTATATATATATGTGTGTGTGTGTGTGTGTGTGTGTGTGTGTGTGTGTGTGTGTGTATTTATGCATAGACAGAGGGTACAGGATGAGTTGAATATGAAGGGATGATATCTAAAAAAATGAAATCAAATTAAGGGATGAGAGAGGAATATATTGAGAGAGGGAGAAAGGGAGAGACAGAATGGGGTAAATTATCTCACATAAAAGTGGCAAGAAAAAGCAGCTCAGTAGGAAGGGAAAAGGGGGCAGATCAGGGGGAAAGAGTAAATCTTGCTCTCATCAGGTTTGACCTGAGGCGGGAATAACATACATACTCAATTGGCTGTCTTACTTCACAGGAAAGAAGGAGGAAGTAGATAAAAAGAGGGGATGATAGAAGGGAGGGCAGATAAGAGGAGGAGGTAATCAAAAACAAACACTTTTGAAAAGGGACAGGTGAAGTGAGAAAAATGAATAAAGGGGGACAGGATAGGAAGGAGCAAAATATAGTTAGTCTTTCATAACATGAGTGTTGTGGAAGGGTTTTACATAATGATATGCATGTGGCCTATGTTGAACTGCTTGCCTTCTTAGGGAGGGTGGGTGTGGAGGGAAGAGGGGAGAGAATTTGGAACTCAAAGTTTTAAAAACAGATGTTCAAAAAGAAGTTTTTGCATGCAACTAGGAAATAAGATATACAGGCAATGGGGCATAGAAAGCTGTCTTGCCCTACAAGAAAGTAAGGGAAAAGGGGATGGGGGGAGTGGAGTGACAGAAGGGAGGACTGACTGGGGAAGGAGGCAACCAGAATAAGTGCCATCTTGGAGTTGGGGAGAGGGTAGAAATGGGAAGAAAATGTGTAATTCAAACTCTTGTGAAAATAAATGCTGAAAACTAAAAATATCAAATAAATTAAATAAATTTAAAAAATAAATTAAAAAAAATAAAAGGTAGTAATTTATTAATTGATGATGTTAAATTGAAGGAAGTATAGTACTCTGGGGGATAATCATAATACTTGTCATTAAAATGGTATTCTGAGGTTTGCAAAGAACTTTATGCATGCGTGTGTGTGTGTGTGTGTGTGAGTGCAGGCATGTGTGCGCATGCACACACACACACACACACACAATCTCATTTCATCCTTAATCTGAGGCAACTGTGCCACACTAGAAAGGCTGCTGGCTCTGGATTCAGAGAGTCTTTGTGTACATACTGACTCTGGTATTTACCACCAGTGTAACCTTCCATAAGTCATTTATCATCTCTATAAGATAAGAGGGTTGGACTATATGACCACTAAAATTTCTTCTAGCTCTAAATCAGTGACCCTTGATTGTGTATGGTTCTACATATTTTTTTGTTTATTTATGCAATTTTGCATATGTTTCTTTCTTTAAATAAACTGTTTTTAGTTACATATAAAAGTACTTTTTTAAAAAAAATTGAATTCTAGATTCTCTCCTCCTCTTCTGCCCCTCCATCCTCATTGAGAATGCAAGCAATTTGACATACATTACACAAGTGTAGTTACACTGCATATATTTTCAGATTTTTCCTATGTCCGATCTCCTTTGCTGTTTTTTTTCCTCTTTTTTCCTCTTTTTCTTTCCACTTTTAAAATATTCTTTATTATATAGGATGGCTCCCAAGGGAGAGGTGGAAGAGATATACTAGAAGAAATTTGGTCAAAGAACAAAATAAATACAAATCTATATTTTCTTTAATTACATTAGTATGTGATGAGGGAGGCATGGCTAATGAATACTTAATAATGTGAAGAAACCTAGAAGATTTAATTGACTGTAAATTCTTTTGAGTCATATGTGATGTAGCAGCCCAAATAGTTACATTAAGCTACATGTTTCAACATATGTCTAGAATTAAAGCAGGGATAATTAAAGTCTTACTCTGCCCTAATCAATCCCTGTCCTTCTACTGCTTTCAGTTCTGGATGCCACATTTTGGGAGATACGTTGCTAACCCACTTGCACAACTTTTTTTTTATTCTACAGGGAAAGTAGGATTGTGCTCCTTACTATGAATTAGTATTTAAGGTTCTGCATGTCAAAATAGGGGCACTAAAGCAAAACATAAAACAAAATGATAATAGCTAGCCGAAAAGACAAAGATACAAATCAAATCACAGAGTCAATTTGCCAACAGTCCCTTTCTTTTACATGCTGATGTAATTTGTCCTAACATCTGTAATTTCAATGTCCGGTATCACAAATGGCTTCTCACTTCTATCTCATCTCTTTAAATCTTGACCCTCCAACAAAAAGGTAAAACTCATTTGGTCTGGCCTTTAGTTTGCATGTCTTGGATTCTAATTCAGAATGCATCCCTTTATGCTATAACTTTCCTTCCTTCTCATCAAAAGTATGTGTCATCTCTTCCTTCCCCATCTTTACTTCAGCATAGGGTTTCACATATGATAAGATGAATTAAGAGGAGAATTACTAAAATGATCAGGGTACTGGAACTCATGCATTATTAGAATCAGTGAAAGGAACAAAGGATGCAGCCTGGAGAAGACTGAGGTAGTAGCCTTCAAGTATTTCATAGATTCATAGAATCTCAGTATTAGAAGGAATTTAGGAAGTTGTCTAGTTCAAAATGTAACAGAACCAGAATCCATTTTTACTATTTTCCCAAGAAGCAGCCATTCAACCTCCCTTTAAAAACCTCTAATAATGAGGAACTCCCTATCTCCTGACATTGCCCACTCCTTTTTGGGGCATCTCTCATTGTTGGGAAGCTTCCTTATATTCAGTTAAAATCTGCTCTTTATCTTTACACATGCTGCTGGAAGTCAAAACAACAATAACAAAAAAGTACTGCTGAAAACAAACAAAAATGCAAATCAAATGCATCTTATCAATTTCTGTTCCTTGCGTATCTGAAGATACTAGTAATCCATTCTTTCTAAGTTTACTTTTCCAGAGAAAACCTTCCAAATTTTTCCTGCCAGTTATATGGTACAGGTATGTTGCCTTTTACATGAGGCCTATTCTGACCACTTCTTCATTCTGGGCATCATGCTTCTCAGCATTGCTTAACCCATGTTACATCAGCATATTTGGTGGTGGGTAGGGAGAGGCATCACACTTTTGCCTGGTGTCAGGAAGAACTTCATAATATTTAGAAATTATTTTCCTTGAGGAGGCAGAGCCAAGATGGCCAAGTAAAGGCAGTGACTTGCCTGAGTTCTACCCCCAATACCTCCCTCCAAATACCTTTTAAAAATCACTCTAAACAAATTCTAGAGCAGCAGAACCCACAAAAATTAACAAGTTCCCAGCCCAAGAGAACTTTGAAAGGTTGACAGAAAAGATCTGTTGCACCAGGGTGAGAGAGGAGCACGGTCCAGAGTAGACCCTCCCAGCACAGACCATACCAGAAGGGCCCTAGCAAGACTGAAGCAGGCTTCCAGATAACTGGATCACTGGCAACAGTGGCAGTTTCCGGACCTCTCAGGCCATAGGAGTCAAAGACAACTTAGAAGATCAACAGGAAAGGTCTGTTGAACCTGGGTGAGAGTGGAGTACAGTCTAGCACAGGCTGCAGTACAGGTTGGCCCCAGCAAACTAGGAGCAGGGCTTGGGAGTGACTGAAGCATCAGGGGCAGTGGTGGCAGTGGCTTTTTCTAGATCTCTCAGCCTATTGAGAGTAAGGGGGTCAAACAAGTGGTCGGAAGGAGATTACAGGGGTCTTTTGCTAGCACTGAGGCAGGACTCGGTTGCTTTGCCCATATGTGGATCCAGGTCGCAGTCCTGGGTGTGAGTCCCAGGGGAAAGAGGAGTACTAGCACATCAGAGCTTGAAGTGACAGTGGAGCAGGGACCCTCCTCACAGATCCCGGGCAGAAAAGAGTGCTTCTGGTCACTCACAGACCACAGCACATGCCAGGAAAATAGTAAACACCTCCCCTTAGATCATAACACCTTGGAATAACTTAAAACTTAGAGAACTAAGTTTCCTTTCAGGTCTAGGATTCTGAAATAATTCCAAAATATCAGTTTCATTCAATATTTTGAATTTATTGGGGAAAAACATACGATGACATTTCAACTCACTTTCTTTTTTGTCTTCTCCAGATGAATATTTAGCACAGCTGGGAATAGAAGGCCCCTACACTGGTCTTGGTGATTGCTAACAAAGATTTAGTAATTAATTTTCTTGTAAGTCTAATTATTATGTGTGCTTCCCTACTGGGGGCCAGGGGGAGGAAAAGATGCTTCAGAGCCAGTTTGGTAAGTACCATGAAGCAGCTTGCGAATTGGTTCTAAATAAAATTGTCCAGCTTGGCAGTACTATACAATGTCAGGATTGGATTCAAGGCAGATAACTCTAGGGATCATACCACAAATGCTTACTGCCTGATTCAGAGTGAAGATAACTGGTTATTTGAAGAAGAGGGAGAAGCTACCCAGTAGGTGAAAATGAGCTTTGTGGAAATAAAATTTTGCTTCAAAGAGATTGCTTTGATTATTAATTCCATTCAACATGATACCCTTCAGAACAGAATCATCAGTCTGACCATCCTCTACCCCAAAGGCTTCCATATGAAAAGTTAATTTTCAGGAATCTGTATTTCTCAGCTTGATCTTATTCCTCTATTTTTTCAATCCTTCCTAAATTCACTACCTAAGATTGTTTACATGTTTCCTAATCTTCCTTCTACTTCTGTAATATTCACTTCGAGCCTGGCAGTTTCTCTTATTATCCAAAACTTCGGTGAAAGCTGAAGAATGTCTATCAGGAAAGGATTGCTTTGAGGGGACAGCCAGTTAAAAATGGCCCACAGGTCTCTGATTACTTCGGTTTTACCATCCTTTCCTCTGGCTGAATTACTAAGTAAAATCTTAATCTTTCCTTTCCCCACACAACCTAGATACACCATCAAACATTTCCAGGAGAGAGGATATAATTTATCTGCCCTCAAAGCAGTGGCTTGTTAGGGTTAATGATGAAAAGTAAAGAGTCTAAGAGCCAGATTAAAAAAAAATCTTATAAGTCAACTTCTTAATTTTAGCTTTAAGCACGTAGAGTGCTTCCAACAGCAGCAAATCTTGCTGACAAAGCTGGAGCAACTCCTTGATGCGTTGTGGTAATAAGACCAAAGGAAGAGTCATCCTTTCCCAGCAGGCTGGGATTTTGAGTTGCCCAATTGATTATGCTGTCCTGGGGTTTCATTTTGGGGTTTTAAATTTTGTAAGCACTAGACTTTGGCTTTACTGTGGCTAAGTGGGCTATAGATGCAAATTTGTCAGAATGTGAAAGTTGGAAAATAGAATTCAAGACAAAAATACTTTTAATTGAACAATCTATATAAGTGAACCCAGAGTTAACAATTTCTCACTTGATTATCTATATTTTACATAAAAGGGGGTATGCTGGAGCCAGCTCCAACCAGCTTAGCAGACAACTTGTATATTGTTAGTATGAGCATTTACACATCAGAAACTGGAAAAATCTACAAATTCCAACTTGACTTACCCTTTTTATTGATTGTGTAGACTTAAGAGAGTGATGAAGAAAATATTAATAAAGAAAGCTAAATATAAAATTGTGGCACATGTACAGTTTTGGTAGCTGGTTCTTAAATATTTACTAGCATACCCCTGGTACACTTTCTCCATGTTCTTTCTATCCTCAAACTCATAGGATAATAGAAGTTTACAGCTGAAAGGAATCTGCAAAATTACCTAGTTCCACATTTTCCTGAATAGGAATCCACTTTTCTGTACATCTTTGATAAGGGATCACTCAGTCTCTGCTTGAATATCTCTGGTAACAGTCAGTCAGTGAACAAGCATTTATAAATCCTTACTGTGTCAGGCAGGTCACTTGTTCCCTACGGAGACAGACTTTTCTACCATGGAACAACTCTAATTGTCAGGCTTTTTTTCCCCTTATGGCGAACCCAAACCTTCCCCTTTACTGTCCCATTCCAACCATTGATTTCAGTATTTCAAAAGCTAAGGATATTTGCCTTATGCTAAAGATAGGCCTTAAGTATATGATACATAACAGTGGCTTCCCCTATGTCATGAGTCAGGAGCAAAATTTCAACATAGGAAAGGTCCCTTAATTCTTCGGCCTTTTTTCATACAGAAATGGTTGAGAATTTGGAGTCTGAACATGTTTTGCTTTCCCTCTCTGTTTTTGGTTTGGTTTGAACTTGCAGGACTACAATGCTGAAGTTAACTCAGAACAAAATATGCATAGAAATTAGTACTCTTTGAAAAAAAAAACTGAAAGAATAATGTAAAGGGGGGAGGCCAACCTGTTAGGTCTAGTCTTTGAACCAAACGTAGATATTCCTTGTCTGCTGTCAGTTCTCATGATCACATGGAAACACAAAATGAGCATATTTCAGGCTGAGGGGATAATACGATATGAGGACAAAAATGTTTTGTGAATAGATGTGGAGCATTCCTCAGTGGGCCACCCATCTCTCACTCTTCTCTTCTGTTCTTTTGTGGTCTCAATAAGCAAGACTATGAGACTCTATGGCTCCTTTTGTCTCCTTGTATTTATTCTTCCCTGATTGTGGACAAGTCTTTCCTCTGGCTGAGTTACTAAGTCTAATCCTAATATTTCCTTTTTCTACCTGATCTAGATACACCATCAAACATTTCCAGGAGAGAAGATATAATTTATCTGTCCCTGAAGCAGTGGCCTGTTAGGAGTAATGATGAAAAGCAAATAGCCTAAGAGCCAGATTAAAAAAAATCTAAGTCAACTTCTTAATTTTAGCTTTAAGCAGGAAGAGTGCTTCCAACAGCTGCAAATCTTGCTAACCAAGCAGCAGCGATTCCTTGACACATTGTGCTACTAAGACCAAAGGGGTATGTTCAGGCAATGTTAGCAGAGTTTGAGAGATCCAGAGTTCCCACCAGAGATCCTGTTGATAACTACAGACAACAGCAGTAGCCATTGGAAGAATGGTGGAATAGCAGTGGAAGTGGTCACAGAAAGATGTGGACAAAGACAGTCAACTGATAGTGGCCGCAACTTCTGGGAGCATGATCATTATGGAGAGAAGTGCCAACTATGGACTTTAAAGTAACAATATTAATTATCAAAGCTAATATTTATGTGACGTTTAATATTTTACAATGCTTTTTAAATGTACTATCGTATTCAACCCCACCACCCCTCTGATAATAACATTCCTACTTTACAGATGGGGAACTAAGATTTTGAAAGGTTTAATGCCTTGGCCAGGATCATACAGCTTGTTAGTATGACTGAATATTTAAACTCAAGTCTACTAGACTCTGAGTCCAATGCTCTATCTTTGGTGCTATCTAGATAGAATAATTGATACAATGCTAGACTTGGATTCAAGAAGACTTGAGTTCAAATCCTTCCTCAAACACTTTTTAGCTATATCACTATAGGTAAGTCACTTAACTTTTCTCAGCTGTCATTTCTCCATCTATAAAATGTAGATAATTAAAGAACCTACCTGCCAGAGTGGTTTTGAGGATTAAATGAAATAACACATACAATATACTTTGTAAACTTTAAATCACCAAATAAGTGCTAGTTATTGTATTATAGAAAGGCACTGATATTTAGAACACAGCAGAAAGTTACACCAAAGGGAAACTTAATAAGACTCCACAAAAGAAGAAAAAAGAACTAACTTCCTGGCCAAGAATGGAACCTGAGCCTTTGCCACATATGTGTTCTCATGTTGGACTCTGAATTCCCTCTCCTTAGAAACCTTGTGTGTCAAATGGGAAAGTGCATTCCAGATTTAGGTGGAATACTTTATTAACTGACAGATTGTTGATGCATAAAACCTTTTCACGGATTTGGGATATACGTTCTTCTACTCTTAGGTAAGCTTATACCTGTTAGAACTATTTATGGGGAAGCATACCTGCGCAAGCTCGAGAGCAATAGTAGATAGAAGCAGAGACCCTCAGGCATACTCCTAGAATCCTGAGTGCAAGTATTTATCTTCTTTCTTGGGTTCCAGTATACCATTGGTAGTAGAAATTGTGGAAGTAGCCCTGAAAATGGATACACAAATAATTTTTTAAAAATCATTAATAATAAGCTATCATTCAAAAGTTACATTAACCTCAGATAATGTGTTTTCTCTGGAACCCTATTTGATTAGTGTTACTAGGCGTTTCGCTAACTGTTATGCCTTGCCTAGGTCAAGTCTGTATAGCTAAAAGACAGTTTGCTGCTATGTCTGCCTGATTTTTTATCTATGGTACTTTAACAGTACATGCTTGCAGAGAGCAAAATGTGTTGCAGACTGGAAGTAAGTCCTGAAAGAGGGTGCCTAACTCTTTTTGCTTCTCTCCTCCTGACTGAAGATGGGGGCTAGGTCAGAAAATGCTAATCATTCGTGAAATGGGCTCTGCCAGACACTGACACCTAGCTTTATGCAGCACTACTTAGTAGGTGTGTCTTTGCTAAATGAATACAAAGTGAACTTGACAGGAAAGGAGACCTGAGCAGTCTGACAAAGACAGTTTTGCAAGCTGCCTGGCTTTGGGAATTAGTGGAACATTTATTTGCCAGTGAGGAACAGCTGACATCAATGTTACTTCATTTCTATCTCAAGGGTAAAGCCTGAGCATACCTTTGGCCCATCCAAACACTCGCTATATGTGTTCTGCATAGTAGGTGCTTAATAAATATTTATTAAATTGAATCATTGAACTGAATTGAGAAGGGCTGGATTGGAGGTGAAAGGTGAAATGTCATGTCCAAATAAGTTTCTACTTCATTCTCCTCTTTCACCTCCTCCTTAAACTGCCCCTCTGTCAGCTATACCTGGTAACCAAATAATTCATTCTGACCTGCTGATAGAGGGGAGGGGTACAATGCTGAGAAAAGGAATGAAAGAAATGTCACCCCAAGGTTAACAGGATAAGCTATACCAACACAACTAGCAACAATCCCAGAAGAGTTTATGGATCATCCAATTGTAATCTCATTGATTTATCTGGGGATGATATTAGGGGAAAGGATGGATGTATGTCTAGTGCTATTATTTTCGGGAGTGAATGTGAAGGAATAAATGTGAGTAATCCATGCTCCTGACTTTGCTTAAGGGCTGTTTCTATAATAAAATGTTTACAAAGATTTGGTCTATACGCACTGCTAATGTCTTGTTGTTGTTCAGTCATTCATTCATGTCTGACTCTTTGTGACACCACGGACCATAGCATGACAGACCCTTCCACCCTCCATTATCTCCTGAAGTCTGTCCAAGCTCAGGTTCATCGTTTCCATGACACTAACTATCCATCTTATCCACTGCCGTCCCTTTTCTTTTTGCCTTTAATCTTTTTCAGTATGAGGATCTTTTCTAATATGCCCTGTCTTCTCATTTTGTGGTCAAAATATTTAAGCTTCAGCTTCAGTATTTTACCTTTCAATGAATAGTCTGAATTAATTTTTTTAAGTATTGATTGATTTGATCTCCTTACTGTCTAAGCGATTCACAAAAGTCTTCTCCAGCACCACAATTTGAGTGTTAATTCTGCATCATTCAGCTTTCCTTATAGGCCAGTTCTCATAGCCATACATACATTGCTACTGGCAAAACTGTAACTTTGACTATATGGATCTTTGTTGGCAAGGTGATGTCTCTGCATTTTAGTATGTTGTCCAGATTCATCATAGCTTTCCTTTCAAGGAGGTCTTTTTGATTTTATGGCTATAGTTGCCATCTTCAGTGACCTTTGTTTCCAAGAATATAAAATCTGAAACTGTGTCCATTTCATTTCACTCTATTTGCCAGAAACTGATAAGACAAGTTGCCATGATTTTAGGGGTTTCTGTGTGTGTGTGTGTGTGTGTGTGTGTGTGTGTGTTTTAATCCTAAGCTTCAAACCTGCTTTTATACTCTCTCCTTTCACCCTCAGCAAGAGGCTTCTTAATTGCTCTTCATTTTCTGCCATCAGAGTGTTATCTACGTATCTAAGACTTGATTTTTTTCTCTTGGAAAACTTAATTATAGTTTTTGATTCATCCAGCCCAGCATTTCACATGATGTACTCTGCATGTAAGTTAAATCAATAAGTTGACAATACACAGCCTTGCAGTACTTCTTTTTCAATCTTAAACCAATCAATTGTTCCATGTTTGAAGCCATGTGTGGCTTCTTGACTCACATACAGGTTCCTCACAAATAAAATGATCTGGTAATTCTATCTCTTTGAGGACTTGCCACATTTTGTTGTGTTCCACACAGATGAAGGCTTTAGTATAACGAATGAAGCAGAAGTAAACTTTTTTCTCCTGGAACTTCTTTGCTTTCTCCATAATCCAGCAAATGTTTCCAATTTGGTCTCTACTTCCTCTGCCTCTTCAAAAACCAGCCTTTTCTTCTGTTAATTCTCGTTTCACATATTGCTGAAAACTAGCTTGTGGACTGTTAAACATAATTGTGTTGGCATGTGATATTAGTGAAAATAGTTGATAATGTGAACATTCTTTGGCATTGCCCTTCTTTAGGACTGAGAAATAAAGTGATATTTTCCAATCTAGTGGCTATTGTTGAGTTTTCCAAATTTGTGGGCATACTGAGTTCAGTACTTTTAACAGCATCCTCTTAGAATTTTAAATAACACAACTGGAATTCTGTCACCTCCACTAATCTTATTGTTAATAATGCTTCCTAAGGCCCACTTGACTTCATTCTCTGGCATGGAGGACTCTAGATTAGTAAGCACACTCTCTTTGTCACTGATGTCAAGATCTTTTTAATATAGTTCTTTATTGTATTCTTGCCACCTCTTCTTAATCTCTTCTCCTTTGAAATCCCAAACAGTTTTGTCTTTTATGATGCTCATTTTGCATGAAATGTTCCCTTGAGGAGATCTCTTCTCTTTTCTCATTCTATTTTCTACTTCTTCTCCTCCTTCTTCTCCCTCTTCTTCTTTTCCTTCTTCTTCTTTCCTTCTTCTTTTTCTTTCCTTCTCTTTCTCCTTCTTCTCCTTCTCCTTCTCCTCCTCCTTCTTCTTCTTGTTCTTGTTCTTCTTTCCTCCTCCTCCTCCACCTCCTCTTCCTGCTCCTCCTCCTCCTTCTCCTTTTTCTCCTTCTTTCCTTCTTCTCCTTCTTTTTCTTCTTCTACTTTCCTTCTTCTCCTTCTTCTTCTCCTTCTTCTTCTTCTACTTTCCTTCTTCTCCTTCTTCTTCTCCTTCTTCTTTTTGCCCTTCTCCTACTCATTCTCCTCCTCCTCCTTCTTCTTCTCCTTGTTCTTCTTCTTCATTTTCTTTTTCTTCTCCTTCTCCTCCTCCTTCTTCTTCTCCTTCTAGTTCTTCTTATTTCCTTCTCCTCCTTCTTCTCCTCCTCCTTCTCCTCCTTCTTTCCTTCTTCTCCTTCTTTCTTCTCCTTCTTTTTTTCTTCTTCTTCTCCTTCTTCTTTCCTTCTCCTTCTTCTTTCCTTCTCCTTCTCCTTCTTCTTCTTCTCCTTCTTCTCTTTCTTCTTCTTTTGCTTGTTCTTGTTCTTCTCCTTCTTCTTCTTTCCTCCTCCTCCTTCTTCTCCTCCTTTTCCTTCTTCTTCTTTCCTTCTTCTTGACCTTCTTCTTTCCTTCTCCTTCTTCTTCTCTTCCTCCTCCTCGTCCCCTCCTTTCCTCTCTCCTCCTCTTTGCCCTCTCCTCCCTCCTCTCCTCCTCCTCTCCCCTTCCCTCTTCCTTCCTTCTTTCCCCCCTCCTCCTCCTTCTCCTCCTTCTCCTCTTTCTTCTTCTTCTTCTCCTCCTTCTTCTTCTTCTTCTTCTTCTTCTTCTTCTTCTTCTTCTTCTTCTTCTTCTTCTTCTTCTTCTCTTTTCTTATTTAAGAAAGCCTTACCTCTCCTTGCTTTTCTTTGGAATTCTGCATTCAGCTTGATATATCTTTCTCTTTCTCCTTTACCTTTTACTTTTCTTCTTCTCTCAGCTACTTGTAAAGTCTCATCAGCTTATATCTTATGTGGATATTTATAAGGAATATGTATACAACCATAGATTTGTTGTGGTTTGTCCTTCTTTCTTTTTTTTTGGGGGGGGAGGATGCCTTTATTAGCAGAGCAGCTGGCTTGGCCACAGTGGGTGGACACTCCAGCACGTGCATTTACACCAGCACCCACAGCCTCCCACCACCAGTGTGAAGGGGCTCAGAACTTCTGGAATTGCTTCTTGGTGCCGGCTGCCTTGGTGACCTTCAGCACGTTGAACCTCACCGTCTTGCTGAGGGGCCTGCACTCACCCACGGTCATGATGTCTCCAATCTGGATATCTCGGAAGCAGGGTGACAGGTGCACAGACATGTTCTTGTGGTGCTTCTCAAATCAGTTGTATTTTCGGATGTAATGCAGGTTGTCCCGGCGGATGACGATGGTCCTCTGCACCTTCATCTTGGTCACCACACTGGACAGGATCCTGCCTCTGATGGAGACATTGCCGGTGAAAGGACACTTCTTGTTAATGTAGGTGCCCTCGATGGCCTCCTTGGGGGTCTTGAAGCCCAGCCCGATGTTCTTGTAGTATCTGGGCAGCTTCTCTTTGGCTGTGTCCCCGAGGAGCACCCGCTTCTTGTTCTGGAAGATGGTCGGCTGCTTCTGGTAGGCACGCTCTGTCTGGATGTCTGCCATGTCGCCGCTTCGCTGGTCTGTCGCTCCTCTTCTCATGGACGAACGGACGGAAAAAGCTTGTCCTTCTTTCTTGAAGAGGACCATGACATCAGGAAGGTGATGTCAAGACTTGCAAGTGAATTGGATTTAAGTGAGGCAGGGCTGTGCAGTCACTAGCCACACTTTCTCCTCCAGAACCATCTGGGTCCAGTTGTAAGTTATAGAATAGGATGACTGCAGATGGCCCTGGATGCAGTGGGAGACCTTGACCATTTTAAGGCCCAGGTCTCAGTTTGTCTGAGGCATGCTCATTCAGTGATTAAGGCTAGGCAAGAAATGAAGCAAAAAATGGCCTCTTTTACCTAATTGAAAGAAAAAAAAATCAGTCTGGGAGAGGAAGACCCTCAGGATTTCTGGACAAAACAGAAGCAATTTCTATTTACACTCACTCTGTACAATCAAAGCTCAAACAATGACCAAAGTAGACTTTAGCTGGGACACATTGTTGGTCAATCAATGAAACATTTAAACAATCTCAAAGGATGCAGATGTTGCAACAATTTGGCTAGAAGCCATCGTGGGGGTGAAAGACCAACCCAAACCCAACAACAAGAACGCTGCCAGCATAGGTTCTTTTGATCTGCTTTACTAAGGAAAGCAATGTTAAAGGGTTAACAATCTTATTTCAATCCAACATACAAATATCATTCACTTTAGTTCAGGGGAAAAGCCAGCACCCTGAACTTCAGAGCAAATACAAACAAATTACAAACATAAATTATAAACAGACCAAATACAATTTATAGTTACCAAGAAACAATCAACATCTGGGTTAACGGGAGGCTCTTACAGTGGCTGCCCAGAGTCCCACACCAACACTTCTCCAGGTGTGAGAGCCTCAAACAAATAGGTCTGTTCTCTCTTTATACATTCTTTGGACTTCATTAAATGTCAGGTGCCTACTATTGGCTCTGGTCTTAATAACTCCCCTTAGGACCCTGAGGGCTTCAAGCCCACATAGGCTTGGCACCTAGTAATTAGGGGTTTGTGGCCGGGGCTTTGCCCCAGGGTATAAAAGTAAATCATAAATAATCATAAGGGAAAAAGAACTAGAATTAAGGATGGTGTGGCCCTGGGGTTTAGCACCTAGTAAGACTCAAAGAGACTTAATTAATTTATCATTCGAAAACAGTAAGAAAGTCCCACCTTAGTTACCAATGCAGCAGGAGACTTGCCAAAACCTGCTCCCTCCCTCACCACATTTAATAAATTCCAGTGGCTCCCTAACATGTTCAGGATCAAATATAAAATACCGTATTTGATGTTTCAGCTCTTTATAACCTGGTGCCCCTCAAAACCTTGCAGACTCCTTATACTCTCCCCTGCCTCCCAAGTATTATGTGACTTAGTAACTGGAGTTGTAATTAAAACAGATTATGAACAGACAACAGAAATTCAGAGTTTATCAACATGAAAGGGGAAAAAGTTAAAAACTATGTTTTAAATAAATGTCAGTATATCAAATCTATATAATTTCCAAGCTACATGGAATGAAAAGTTTCAAAGTAGAGACCTGTCAAGGGAGATAAAAATCATGTAGAAATAAGATGCCAGGTTAATCATCCTTTTTGAACTGAATGTCACTGGAGTCATATTAATGTTGCTTTCAGTTATCCTACACGGGATAAATTTGCATCCTAATATTTTCATTTTACTACAAAAGCAATTAATTTATCCACCTGTGCTATAGTATGTAGAATATAAAATATGTGCGTATACACACATATACATAATCATATATGTCTGTGTGTATGCAAAACAGTTACTAGTCCCAAACCCATTTCTATCTGGTTCCTATAGAAAAAAGATGAGAAATCTGAGGTGACAGTTATAACCAAATTTTAAAATTCAAAATATTTAACAATTAGATAAATTCAAATTAAAATAATTCTGAGATGACAACTTATGCTTTTTACACTGTCAATGATGGTTTAAATTTTATAATAAAAAGTTTTTATGACTGTGGAGAAACAGGCATACTGTTGTATTACTTGTGAACCTGGGAATCAATTCTTTCCAGGTAGCAATGTTGAAATTTATATTTTTATATAAAAGCTATGATTTTATATTTTTATGTATAAGAAGCTTTTATATAAAAGCTATGATTCCGTTCATACCCTTTGACCTAGTGATCATATTACCAAGAATATACCATGAAGATATTATTTACCAAAAAATGAAGACATATCTATATAAAATGTCCCTACAAACACCATTCACCATTAGAAAAAATTGAAAAAGAACATATGCCCAATAATATGGGAATAGGTGAGCAAATTGTAATCTATGGTAGTAATCGAATATCATTGAACCGTAAGAAATAGCAATGGGCACAGATAAGTTGTACTATATTTCCAATGATGATCTATGTGCAAAAAGTGTTGCAAGGTAATTTATCCAGAAAATGTGTGATTGGAAAGTCAGATGGTCTCTGTGAGAAAGAAAGATTTTTAAAAATAATGCCTAAGGGGTACACTGGTACTCACAAGGAAATAAAAATAAAAATGAAAGCAAGAAAGGAAAAGGAAAAAAATAAAGAATAAAATCAAAAGGTTTAAAATCTCATTTTTGATACTTTGTGACCCTGAGCAAGGTATTTAACTACTCTGAACATTAGTTTGCTCATATGTAAATAAGATAGTTCCTACTGTTAGATGGTCACCATGGTCCCTTCTAGTTACAAACTTATGATCTTATTAATGCATGATTTTATAAATAATTGGAAGCCTTATATAGTGATGGACAGATCCTCTTGAAATTGTATGTGAAAACATGGAGGAATATTGCACAGGATGAGAAGGTGTGGGATGTGTTCTGAATTAAATGATGAAATACTTGTAGTGATGTAATTGCAAAGTAGTGAAGAAATGATAAATGTGAAGAATACAAAGAAAGATGAGGAGACAAATGAGATGATATAAGGAAAGGTGAAGTAAAGCATATGAACTGATTATCCTAATATAAAATAAGAACAGTAACAGACTTTGGATAAATATACAAAACGGAAGTCTAGAAGGTGGCATGGAATGAAACAGGAAAATTTTGTTACTACAATATTAATATTAATGTAAGAATTTTAAGTATGTTTGACTAACAAGTTTAGTTGTTCATATGCAATCATTTATAGGAAACCTTTCCTTTTTTGCTGAGTGAGGATTCTCACCTTTATACTTTTGAAAATTGTGGTTTAGTTACTTTCAGTGTTGTCCTATTCTTTTTTGCTCCTTTTGGGGTTTTTTTGGCAAAGATACTGGAATGGTTTACCATTTCCTTCTCCAGCTCATTTTACAGATGAGGAAACTGGGGCAAATAGGGTTAAGTGATTTGGCCAGGGTCACATACCTACTAAATATCTGAAACTGGATTTGAACTCAGGTATTCCTGACTCCAGGCCAGGCTCTGTCTTTACTCTGCCATCTACATGACCAATTATTACAGTAAAAGTTTTTTTTTTAAAAATAAAACTACTGAAGATATTCAGGTAAGTTGAATTTCCCTGTCATTACTATATCACAGTGCCTTGTGAAGTTTGTGATCTGCTTCTGTAAGAAGGGAAGGGAATAAGCATTTACATGGTGCTTACTCTTGTCAGACACTGTACTAAGCACTGTAAAATTATCTGATCTTAAAAAAAAATTCTGCAAAGTAACTGCTATTATCCTTGTTTTATAATTGAGGAAACTGAGTCAAACAAACATTAAATGACTTGCTCAGGATCATACAGCTAGTAAATATCAGAGGCTGGATTTTAATTCAGGTCTTCTTGTCTCCATGTCTGGTACTCTGTGCACTGTGCCACCAGTTCAGATAGTTGCTAGTATACTTCTAACATATTGCCACTTTTTCTCAGTACCTGGGTGATTGATACTACAGGTACCAAAAAGGTGGAAAGACAGTTAGTTCTTCTGGGATGGGGAAAAAGTTTTGAAATATCAGATCAATGAGGTGATGGCAATAGATCACTTGGATTTCCCCAGTAAGTTCAGAATCAAGAGGACAGATGCCAGCAACTTTCCCATCATCAATACCTTGAAATTATAGCTAGTCAGCTTCAGGCTGAAGTGTGGGGTGAAGTGAATCGTCTGGATTAAACCAGGTGCTCTTTTATAATCTCCCTATAATCACATTGAACCTACGTAGTAGCTTAATCCCCTCTTGATCATTAATTTACCCCTGACATACATGGATGCATATACACATACATGTATACACACATAAGCATTCCACACACGTATAGACAAAACATACATATATATGCATCCATCCATACATGTACACATACAACAAATAAGATGAAAATTATATTTTATAACATTATGAATATATATGTAAATTTTGCTGTCTTTATCATTCATCATCAGTTTCAGTTAATTCTGAGCTTTATCACTCTTCTGATGCTGTAATTACAAAGCATTCTTTTGTATTCATCTTCCGTCTTCTAATGATGTCTTTTTAAAAGTATAAAGTGCTCAATGAGTTCTTATACATCTACATTTATCTCCTTAGACAGCTACCCATTTTTTTCCTCATTGTAATTATGTTTGAGTCTTTAGAGTTGCATTTTAATGGTTTTACATCCTTCTTCATCTGGCTTAAACTGTACAATTTCAGGGCATAGAATTCTAATATTTTTTTTGCAAATAGTTCTAGATGGCTCTGTGATATCATCGATGTGATGTTCTATCATTACTATGCATAAATTGATCTAGCCTCTCCCTATCCTAACCTTTTCATGCTTTTGTCATGTTATGATTCTCATTTATATCTTTTCTTTTTGGTGAGGCAATCAGGGTTAAGTCACTTGTCCAGGGACACACAGATAGTAAGTGTCAAGCATCTGAGGTCAAATTTGAACTCACATCCTCCTGACTCCAGGGCCAGTGCTCTTATGCTGCACCACTTACCTGTTCCTCATTTATATCTTTCAATAATAGCTTTCAGAAATATGAATGAGGAGGGAAAATAAGCATTTCATAGCACCTATTTGTTCTAGGCAATATGCTAAGCACTTTTTACAAATATTTTACTTTCATTATCATGACAATCTTGAGAGATAGGTATTATTATCTGTATTTCTACAGTGCAAGAAACTGAGGCAAAGTGGGGTCAAGTGCTTTGTCCAGAGTCACACACCTGGTAAGTGTTCGAGACTGGATTTCAACTCAGGTTATCCTGCTCTAGAAGTAATATCCATTTTATATTCATTCTTAAAAACTACCAAATCAGAAACACAATAAAAAACAGCAATGACATTCATATTTATGGCACAAAGTCCATCATTCAACATACAGAGACCTAACTAGAAGTGGAGAAACCAGCTCAATCCAGTTTTACCTGGACAACGTCAGATGTTCTGAGTTGATCTAGTGTTATAAGAGCATACCCATGACAATTATGGTGATAAAATAAAACCATATGAAAATTATTGCTTGTCCTAAGTAACTCCCATTTGCCTATAGAGCCCCAAGCTCTGTCATTTAGTTAAAAGCATTGAAATAAAAATCATTGAGTAAATCTCTTGGCCTCGAAGAAACTCAATTTCTTCACTTGAAAAGTGGGAGCAATAATTGCATTATCTATTTTAAAAGGTTGTTGTGAGAGAAGTTAATTGTAATCCTAAAGTGTGATATAAATGTGAATTATTATTAAGTTTCCATTGTTTTTCTAAGAGGCGCCCATTTTATTTGCTGAGACATAGCAAGCAGTTTTCCTCAAAAGTAAGGATAGGCTGAGCCTTCTCTTTGTGTCTTAGAAACATCCAGAACCCCCCAATTTGACATACATGAGTAACCCCAGAAACTCACCAATTAATATTACTTTCCATCTTTTAATACTCACTGCCTACAGCATCTCACCATTTATTGTAAGCTTTACTATTTTACCCTCACCTCCCAGTAATTAGGCTTCTTTGATGCCCCAAATAATGAAACAAGTAATATTAGCAACTACTTATCTATAAAAATCAGTTTAAATAAAAAGCCACCAAATGGTTTATTCTTGAGGGGAGAGGGTAGTCTTGTGACCTTATGGTATCCCGGGTATTTCTTTCCTTCCAGCTGTGTATATCTTTCATGCTGTTGGCCCTGTGCCCAATTTTGTGCTTTTTCCATGTGTAAAAAATACCTGATGAGCATTGAATACACCTAAGGGAAACAGCTAAGACAAAATTATTCATCAAGATCAGTCAAAACTATATCTGTTATTCATTTTGAACTTCTTTCCTCCTTTGTCATGGGAGCTCCATCTGCATCTTTGCTTTTGTATGGAACTTGTCCAAATTTTCCTTCTTCAGTTCTGTTTGCTGTGTTCCTTGTCCCTGATTCCCTTCTGTTTATCAGTAGGGGGTAGTTATATGACTGAGAAAAGTCAGGGATTAAGATCTATCACTTACTAAGCCAGTTCATGATACACAGTGTGAGCTCCATGTTTTGTGGAAGCATTTTTTTTCTTTTTCTTGGTGGACTTACTTACATGTCCTAGGCACACAACCTCAAAGTGGCCCCACTTGGAACCACACTTCTGGAGCATCTTTGCATGTATAATCACCGTTCAGCAATGGAAGGGCCACCAGAAATCAAGAAAATCAAGTCTATTATTTTCTAGATGAAAGATGTGTGCCCAAGGTCACACAGGTACCAAATAAGGGAACCAAGTTTTGAATTCAGGTTCTTTGGTTCCCAATATGTCTCTCTTTCAACTCATTATTTCATATTAATTACTTGTTCTTAGTTCCTCTTTAATAATCAACTGTCTACCGGTTTACCTCTGTAATAAGAGGACTGGCCAATGAAGTCCCAGTCATTAGAGAATATACATTATTCTGGGCTTGCTGTATATGTATAAGAAAGTGTTGTCAGCATGCTTCTGGAAACGATGGAGACTTGTCTTTTCCTCTTCAAACAGATGGAAATATTCTGTCCTTATAGTGTTTATTCTTTCCTGACTTTATAAGAATGAATATTGGAGAAGGGATAGATTAGGTTACATCTGAGGAAGGGTATAAGAACACTCAAGGGACCCCTTCTGCAACTGGAGCCAGTAGCAGCAGTAGCTCAGTATTATGAGGAACCAACTGCTTGACCTAGGCCAGCTATAAATACATACAATAGCTGAGACTACACATATAGCATGTAAGAGTGAAGTTCATTGGTTTTGTAATAACCAGTAGTGAATGTGGTGATGTGAATGTTTGTAGCAACCATTAAAAGTTTGAGCCCACTCTCTTAGGCACCAATGATAAAAGATATTAATATATGATCCAAGAGTGAGTTTCTTTATGGAAAAAAATACTTATTAAACACCATTTGTCAAGAATCTAATAATACATGGAAAAGTAAAACAATCCCTGCTCTCAGGAAGTCACATGCTACCTTAAGGGGAGATAATGCATATAGAAGGGTACAGACACAGGGCAGTTGGAAACCAGAATGAAAAAATACATTGGTCCTGAGGGAATAACAGCAGGACAAGATGGTAAGACAATGAATTGTCTGGGAAAATGACATATATGAGTAATATAACATTTTTATGGAAGGACTGAAGTGGTGATTACTTTATCATCCAATGTTATATTTACCTGTTAGGAAGGGTGTGATGATCCCAAAGGCCAGATTTGAGGAGAACTCTTGGTTACCTACAGCAAGGTTGAGGATTATAGAGATCAACATCCATCCAGAAGGGAAAAGACTTCTAACTTGTAACTGGTCAAAGCATACTGGGGTGATAAAGTGGAAGGAGTTCAGTGGGCTCTCTAAAGTACCTGGTCCAGCTGGGTGGTCCATCATGCAGTTCATTAGGATCACATGATGCAAAATCTTATAGAAACATATTAGCAAGAGACCATGACATCTCACACCTCCAACTTTTAGAACTAGATTATGAGGCTGACTTTTAGAGAAAAACAAAACAAATTATAGAACCAAAGGTAAAACCATGATGCCAAGCCACAAAACTGCTACTCCTTTCACGGTTCTTTTTTCCCCTTTTTGTTTATGCATCTGTCTCCTTCTTGCAGGCTTTGGGGACTGTGCAGAATGCTGATGAGGAATCCTTTTGTTCTGATAATAAGTGAGGGTATGAGAATGTTCAGCAAAAGAAAGGAACACCAAATTTTAATTTTTGAAGCAAATTATGATGGGTTCATAATTTGACTTTTGTTTCTAAAAGAACAAATGATGTGTACATTGTTATTTTATTTCAGGAGTGATCTGCTTAGTGTCTTAGTCCTTTTATTATTTTTAAATATTTGGAAATCCTGGACTACCACTGGCAACTGTGGAGCATTGTTTGAAATTCCATGTTTGTAAGTGAAATGTCCTTAGTGAAAGCCAAGCTCCGGAGAAAAATCTGGTCTTAAAGGTCACAGTCTACAAGTTTAGCATCTGAATTTCCTATTGCTATATATAAGGCTATTCTCCTTTTCAAGGTTAAATGCCCAAGTAGTCATAAGACATTTCTTATGAGGCAGACACATGTGCCTTATGATGATAACTCTGTGGCTTAATAGTACTATATTTTCCTTACCCTCACTTTTCTAATCTATAATGCTTGGCTTAGATTGCTTATATCGATTGCTTATATATAGCTAGATGATGAAGCAGATAGAGTTCTCGGCCTGTAGATGGGAAGATCCAAGTTCAAATTCAGCCTCACATAGTTTTTAGCTGTGTGACACTAGGCAAGTCATTTAATCTCTGTCTCAGTTGTGCCATCTGTGAAATGGGGATAATAACAGCACCTACCTCCCAGGGTTGTAATTGTCAACAACCAGCTAACTAGTGCCTGGCACATAGCAAGCACTACATAAATACTTTTTGTTGTTATTATTAGTGAATATATCAGAAAAAGAAGTCCTTCACGAACTCAACATGCTGTGATATTATTACTTAAGCATTTGTAGATACTCCCTTATTTGTGTCATCTGACTTATTAGCACCATGGACATGCAAAAACAAGCTACCCTGGGGGACTGTGGTAGAATTCTCTTAGAATCCAGGACCTCAAAGAATCTTACTTGAGCTACGACAAGTATATTTCTTTCTTATCCTATGTTTCTAATTGATTTACTTGGCATGGTGTCTTTTTCTGCCATCTTCCAATGCCCACTAGTGCTTGCTATTTTACATAGAGGGTAATCAATCCAATAATAATAATACTATCTAAGATTTATATAGGACTTCAACATTTGCAAAGCACTTTACAGTCATTGCCTCATTTGAGGCCTACTATAATTCTATAAGGTAGGTATTGCAAGAATTATTATGCCCATTTCACAGATGAAGAAACTGAAGCTCAGAGAGGTTTTGTGACTTGCCCATGGTCACGCTGCAAGTAAGTGTCAGAAGCAGGATTTGAACTTATCTTCCTGATTCAAATACATAGTTTTATATCTGATATGCCAAGCTTCCTTCCCAACCTATAACTAAAGCATGAATTGCCCTCACAACCTCCCTGATAAATAATCATCTGAAGCTTCATCTCTGTCCTCCCATCTCCAGGTTTGTGAACAATTTTATTCATAAACACGGGATATCTAAGGATCCCTTATCCATTCTTGGTAGTCAGTGAGTCAGTATGTAAGTATGTCTTAGGAAGATTCTGAAGATCACCTGGCAGGACAAGGTACCAGACACTGAGGTCCTTCCTTGAACTAAAATGCCAAGCATTCAAACTCTGCTTCTGGGAGCACAGCTCTGATAGGTTAGCTACATTGTTTGAATGCAAAACATACGCTTGCCAAAAAGACTATTTTATGGAGAATTCACACAGGGCAAGAGTTCACATAGTGGTCAGAAGAAGCGATACAAGGATATTCTCAAGGTCTCTCTCAAGAACTTTGGAATTGATTGTGTGACAGGCGAGACATTGGCACAGGGCTGCTCAGCATGCATGCCCACATCAGAGAAGGTGCTGTGCTCTATGAGCAAAGCAGAATTGAAACACCTCAAAGGAAATGAAGGATGCGCAAGTTTGGAGTATCCACCCCAAATGTTCACGTGGACTATTTGTGCCTGACCTGTGGTAGAGCATTCGGAGCTTGTATTCGCCTGATCAGCCACAGTCAGACACACTGAATCTTGACTTAAGTATAGTGATGTCATTTTGGTCCTCTTTGAGAATGAAGGACAACAACCAACCAACCAACCAACCAACCAAATATGCATGTATTAAGCACCTACTTTGTGCCAGTCACTGGCTGGTTGGATGGTTCAGCACTGATGTATTCTTGTTGATGAATATACTTAAAACTGATTTAATCAAGTAGGGAGAAGGCACCATCATTCAGTTGTTATTTGGCTTCTATTTTCTCTGCCAAGTTGAATAATGTTTGGGCTCAAAAGGACAGAATAAAAGTCATTAACATGTAGTTGATACCCAATATGTCTTCATGAAGACCTAATTATAATAGATTTACTTTACTTGTTTTGTCAATCAATTAAATTATATTTAATTATCTACTTTATGCCAGTAAATGTAAATGTAATAGGTACTAGGGATTATTGTGGTTGTTTGTCTTTCATTCTCAAAGAGGACCGTGGCATCAGGAAGGTGATGCCATGGCTTGCAAGTGAATTAGACTTAAACGAGGGAGGGCTGAGCAAAGCCATTTCTCCTCCTTCATTTGGGGCCAGTGACAAGATATAAATCAGGATGCCTGGAGATGACCCTGGATACAGTGGGAAACCTTGACCTTTTTAAGTCAAGGTTTTTCCCAGGCCTCAATTTGACTAAGGCAACACCCATTTGGTGATTAAGGCTAGGTAAAAAATGAGGCAAAGAGTAGCTTTTACCTAATCAAGGGAAAAAAAAATCAAACTGGGAGGGGAAGACCCCAGGGAAGACCTCAGGGTTTCTGGCTAAAACAGAAACAGTTGCTATGTAAATTTACTCTGACAAGGTGGGGCTTGGGCTGGAACCAATTGTTAGCCAATCAATGAAAGCCAGAGTGATTTGGGTTTAAGGCCTGGTCCTTAAGAAGGAAATCTAGCCTAAACTTCAAGATATCTTCTGAGGTTTCAGCAATCAAAATTTACATTCCTTTGGGCAGAGCACTGGCAGATAAGGGTATTATACCCTATGTGGACAGAGGAAAGAAGAGAGGAGAGGAGAGGAGGGGAGAGAAGGGAGGGGAGAGAAGAGGGGAGAAGGGAAGAGAAGGGAAGGTAAGAAAGGAGCTACATCTGGAGCTAGCCAGTTAGGTCCCCAAGTTGGGCAGCTTATACCACTCACAGTTTGCTATTTGTTCTTCATTCTCAAAGAGGACCAAGACATCAGGAAGGTGATGCCATGACTTGCAAATGAATTGGATTTAAATAAAGGAGTGCTGAGCAAAGTTGCCAGCCTCACTTATTCCTCCAGAGCCATTTCGGCCCAGTGGCAAGATATAGATCAGGATGAATGGAGACAGCCTCCACTAGGGATATAAGTACAAAGAATAAGACAATCCCTACTCACAGGGAACTTACATTCTAATGTAGTAGCTAGGTGGCACAGTGGATGGAGAGCTGAGTTTTGAGTCAGGAAGACCTGAATTCAAATCCAGTTCTAGACACTTGTATGACCCTGGGCAAGTCATTTAACCTCTGTTTGCTTCAGTTCTCTCAGAATCAGAATAATAACACCACCCATCTCTCAGAATCAGTGTGAGGATCTAAGGAAGTAGTATTTGTAAAGTACTTAGCACAGTGCCAGACACATGGTAGGCAATATATAAATGGCTACATCCTACCTTTCCTCTCAGTTTAATTGTAAAAGGGATTACAGTAGATGTTGTTTGGACTTTTCAGCAAAACATTTGATGAAGTCTCCTAAGCTGTTCTTATGTAAAAGAAAGATGTCTGCAAGATGACAGTACAATTGGCTGTAATATGGACCTAGCCAAATGGCCAGATCCAAATATCAGTTATTAATGATTTGATATTGTCTTTCTTGGAAGTCTTTGGTGGGGTGTGCCGGGGTCTGTGCTTGGCCTTATACCGTTTAACACTTTAATCAATGACTTCTATGAATGCATAGATAGCATCCTTATCAGATTTTGGTGATACAAAGCCATGACAGAATTAGGAATCAAAATAATATCAACTGACTGACTCTAATGAATTGAGATTAAGATGGACAAATGCACTGGGTTATTATTGGGTTTGAAGAATGAGCTTCATGAACATAATATGAAGGAGGTGAGATTGGATAACAGTTAACTGGAAAAAGAACTGGGGAGTTTAAGAAGACATAGAAAGAACATTGAATTATTGAAGTTTTCATTCCCCCTTCACCGGCAGGAATGCTAAACAGAAACCAACTTTAAAAAAGAAAATTAAAGTTAAGTATTCATAGTAAAAACTGAAATTTAGAAGCTAACAGTTCTACTACTTTCTTTTATCTCTTTTGTTCTTGCCTTAAGTTAATATGAGGGGACAGGGGCTGAAAATCAAGGATTTGACAGGGGTTAGAAGGAATTCTATAACCACAACTCATATAGTTAATTGAGGCCAAAGAGCAGTGAGCACTACAGAGAACAGGTCAAAAGAACAGACTTAACTCTGGTCTGAGTACTTCTTGTAGGACTTCCTGGCTGTGTGCCTTGATGCCACTATCATGGTTATAGTCTATGAAAATTAAAATGAGCTTTTGCATTTCCCTTAAAGGGAGAGATTTACTAGTCAAAATAACATAGCAGATGGTAGCAGAAAGCAGCTCAAGAAACACAAAAGCAAGAAACCAATGAAGACGAAGCAATAAGGTGACATTGGAGAGTAGAGGTGCAACACTCAGTAGAGGGCAAAAACGCTACAGTCAACATAGATGCTGACATCTCATGGACAGCAGAGAAGTTTCACACAGCAGATCGCTATGGATATTTACATGGTGACATCACTAGAGGACAATAACAGCTCTTTAGTGGCAGAGGTATGAGCTATCTTGTTTTTTTTCCTTCTTGTTTCCTCCTTTAGATTGTGAGCTCCTTGAGAGCAGGGACTGTCTTTTGCCTCTTTTTGTATCCCTAGAGCTTAACATAGTGCCTGGTATATTTTGTTGTGTTGTTCAGTCATTTTTCTGTCATTTCTGACACCATTTGGGGTTTTCTTCGCAAAGATACTGGAGTGGTTTGCCATTTCCTTCTCCAGCTCATTTTACAGATGAGGAAACTGAGGCAAACAGGGTAAAGTGACTTGCCTAGGATCACACAGCTAGTAAATGGCTGAGGTCAGATTTGGATCCATGAAGATGAGTCTTCCTGACTTAAGACCTGGCATACTATTTACTATACTACCTAGCTGCTCTTGGAATATAGCAGGTGCTTAATGAATGCTTATTGATTGACTGACAGAATATATGAATTCTGGCCACCTGTTTGCCAATGTGTATGCTTTAAATGTATATTCCTAGGTTACATGGGTTCCCCCCATGAATATCCATTTTCTTGTTTATTTATGTTCTCTGACCATATGTGCTCCCTACTTGTATGCTTTTCTATGAATTTTCTCTGATTAAATATATTCTATGTATTCACGCATTCCTTCTCCTATTCCACTCATATTGGTATAGGAGATTGTGTCCTTGCAGATATGGGAAGTAGGTGGAAAAAATATCTTGTTACTTAATTTGTTACATTATTTGAACAAATTCCTATTTCTTTGAATGAATGTTTTCTTTCCAGTTCAATTAATAAGAATAAACAAAGTGAAAACTCAGGAAATATGGTTTCAAGTGGTTGCTGATCCTTAGAGTATTTCAGACTTGAGGTACCTTTCTGGAAATTCATTTACAGAGCTGATAAATAGTAATAGAATGTAATGTGGCAGCCAAAAGAACTAATGTGGACTTAGACTATATCATTTTGTTCAGTTCTGGAGATCACATATTGGGAAGAGCATTAACAGGGTATAGGGCTTCCAGGGCATAACAACCTTCATCAGTCATGAGATCATGCCACATGAGGATATGCATAAGAAACTGATCCCTGTTTGTCCACATCTTTTTTCTCGAGTACTGCAGACTGGTCACATCTCCCTATAAATTGAAGGAATTGATTCAAGGTCTCCCAAGATAGAAAAGACTGTTTCGGGAAATAATGGGTTCCTTCTCATTAGAAATTTCCAAGCACAGTCTGCATGCTCACCTGCTGGGCATGTTGTAGAAGAGAATCTTATTCAGGTAAAGGTTATATACTACATGGGCTCAGATTTAATCCAACTCTGATATCTCATGGTGCTTTCAAGGTGCTGCAGAGGCCATTTCAACACAGAAAGGAAGATTGTAGGAATGATGTTTCAAGTCCCTTACAACTTTGATTAATTTTCTCAGATAATGGATTATTCGTTCTATAGGTGTTCAGAGAAGGGATGCAGAATTATGAGTTGGAGTAGTCAGAGCAGAGCAGAGTTCCTAAATAGATAAAAATTTAGTTGTAAATAAGATTTGAAACACTGAGTATGATTAAATGAGCTAATATACCTCCATGAAGGTACTCAGATCAGAATGGAAACATGCCACATATAAAGTAAATTTGGCATATTTTAACAATTTCTAATGTACAACTGTTATTTCCCTTTAGAAATATCGACTTTACAATTTCACTCTAAAAGTTGGAATCTATCAAAATACCAATCATTTTTTACACAGACATGGTGTTTTTATAATATGTTTTTAAGACATATGAAAAATCAAATCAGTTGCCAATAAGGGGGAAAAAGCCTACATCATAGGATATTGAGTTCTTTTTTATACACTGGAAATCCTATTTGTTTTAAACTTGCAAACTGTCTAGTGTCCAACCTAAAGAAATGAGATTAATATAATTTATATTGAATAGTAAAACATATGTGTTACACACAGATGATTTAATAGGATGGGTGATCCGTAGATTCTGCAAATATTTTGTAACTAGAGTTGGGATGGAGGGAGGGAAGAAGTGTAGGGAGTGATGCAAGGTGTTCATATTATGTATTATCAAGTACAAATGGATGGAATTAAGATTTTCAACATAAGATTCAAATGACATTTCAATAAATCCTTATAGATTGAGGAATTGTGTGTGTGGGGTACAATTTGCTTTCTCACATGTTTCCACTTGGTTCTCTTGGATAACATTTAAACTTAATTCTTCTTTCTACTGTTTAAGGATCCCAGTGACTTTGTGCTAATCAGTGAGACACACTGAGCCTTTAGGGAAATTCAAAATGATGCCACTGTGTAGAACATTTTATTAATGACATTCCCTGTTTTGAGTTCCAAAGATATGGAGTACTAAATAGAATCAATATCACATCATATTTGCTTGGACTTGATGATGTAGATTATTTTTTTATATTACTTTGGTCCACAGAATGGTCTTCCAGAAGTGGGGTGATGTTATTATAATTATTTAAACACAGGATATAGAGAGGGGAGAAAATAATAATAACAGCTAGCAAAATAGCTACCATTTACATAGGTTTATAATGCTTGTAAAGCACTTAAAAATATCTCATTTGACCCTTATAACAATCCTGGGAGGTAGATGATATTATTCACATTTTACGGAAAAGGAAACTGAGGCATAGGCATAGTGACATGGGCAGAGGCACAAAACTGATGTTTGGGACCATATTTTAATTTAGATCTTGTTGAATCCAGCTTTGGTGATCTATCTATTCTCCTACTAGTATAATCCATCAGAATGATGTCCTTCAGATTTTGTAGGAAGGGGGTAGGTCTGAGCTTGTGATTTCATCCATCTGAAAAATTCTGATATAGAAACTCCTCCATCAATCTAGATTGACAGGTCATATATAGCTTGTAGCTTTGGAGGGGTTAACCTACCCATGGCCACATAACTAGTATCTTCTTAAGCCAGAGGCCAACCTCTACTATACAACACAATCTCTACTCCTTTTGGATAAAATGCCCAAACTATATATTCTTTTCCTTGGGCTTGAGAAGATAATACAATTTATAGAATAAATATTGATGAATTACTGATTTTGATTTCTGTTGCTTTTTTTTAGTGTTCTCTCTGTGTGTGTGTATGCATATATACAGATACACACACACATACATATGTGTATATATATGTATATATAAAACCTCCATTGTAATACTGGAAGGAACAGATTTAGAAATGAAAGATTCTGTGTCTTAGATTTTCTACTCCTCGAAAAAAAAGTTATTTTTTTTCCCAAATGAAAGATACCAGATGTTCATCCGTTACCATTAAAGGCTATTTTAATTGACAGTTGTGGTATATGAGTAATTTTAAATTGCAACCAGGCTGTCACTTTTGCTTATGCTGACTTGCAAAGAGGTTTAATGTCTCCCCTACTGTGCTAGAGTGTATCCCTCTATATGAAGCTCTTTGATCACTTCAATTTATAACACTCAGATGAGGTTTAAGTGGTCTGCAGAAATGCAATGAAAGTGATTCAGGATAGGTGTGTGGTGTTTTAAAAGCAGCCTAAGATCCCAAAATGAGACTCATTACAAGAGAATATATACATTAAATAAATGCACCCTTGGTAACCGAGACCATGTCAATATGGCTCGATTGAATCAACCATACTGCAGTCATCACAGCCAATCATCACCAAGCAATTGATCAGCTCGCCACACAGTCAATCTAAGATGGTCATTAGGGTGACTGAAAGAGCCAGATGGGTGGGTTTGCAGTCAATCTGCTTACTTTTTTCATCCTGACAATTGTGTTTGTCAGCAGCAGACTGGAATGCAGAGTAATCACATCCAGGCCCAGCGCAGAAGAGGAAGAGAACAATAGGCAACAAATGTTGGCGCATGGTGATGAACATCTGTGGGAAATTCTGCCTTGGGAGGGGTGGTAATCACAGGAAGGAGGTTTAACACAACTTTCAACAACCAGAGAGTGATGGCGATTTTGATATAGATGAGAAGCAATTCCGCTGAAACAGACTGCTGACCCTTTTTGAATGGAGGTGAATGAAAGTAAGAAGTGACCCTAACTTCACATTTTCATATCATCCATGGTGATATCAAGAATCTCTATGTCCTAATTTTCAATCAAAGTTTATCTTTCTCTCTTGGAGAAGTTGGTCAGTTCCACCGTATACCTAGAGGTGGGTCCAAGGTCTGCATTTCCAGGGGAAAATGAACTCTTCAGGTTCCCACAGTTGTGTCTATATGAAGCTGTGGGAGCAACACAATGAAGCCTGAATTGGTCTTAATGCTGGGGAACAATCAGTGATGAAAAAATGCCTACTGGGCTCATTTGCTGACCACAAGTCTTATTTATCCTTAAGGAAGAGTTGCTTTGCTCTGTAACAGAGAAAACAAACTTGATCCCACTGAGATAATTGACCTGCATTAAAAGTCCTGTTAGACATATGGCATGGGTGAGTATGTGAGGAAGGTGGAGTGGATGGCTGTGGCTGAGAAGAGAAATTTGCGTGTTTGTATGGTAAGAAATAAAAAACAGCAGTCAGTATATAATTAAAAATAATGATTCATAGTAGTAATAATAATGATAGTAATGGTGACAGTTATAAAATACTTGAAGAGAAAAAAGCCAGTGGCAGTAGAAAAGAAAAGAATCATTTGCTGAGAAAACCTTATGATATGGTGGCAACAGGGAAATTTTGTAACCGTTGCCTTATTGCTTTTTGAATTCCCAGATGAACACCAAAGGAACAAAACTACAGATGACTGAACCACATAGGTTTCACAGTAATGAAATATGTTTACCAAGAATCATCATCTTGAGAAACTTATTTTAACTGGTGATTGAAAAAAAAAGGCCTCTTTGTGGGATGCCAAGATGAAAAGGGCAGCATTGTAAATGTAAGGTCTGATTTAGTGCTGAAGGACTTAGGTGCAGAAATTCCATTATGAAACAACGGGAGCTGTGTACTTAACTCCCTGAAAGCTTCTTTTCCTGAAATGCAACCCTTATTATCTTTCTTTGTAGCAGAGGTCAGTTGGGCATACAGGCAGGAGAGCCTAAGCTATCAAACAACAAATCAGCAGCATTCAATCATGAAAACATAGGAAGTTAGAACAGCAAGGGTCCCCTAGTGCAACTCCTTCATTCTGCAGATAAGGAAACTGAGTCCCAGAGAGCAAATGTTATTTGTCTAAGGTCAGCCAGCCACTAAACACCATGGTTGGGATTTAAAATTCATGTCTTTTGTCCCTAAATCCACTGCTGCTCTTTCAGTAAAAAGATGCTACCTCTGCTAAATCTGATGGCCCTCTCCTGGGCCTAAATAAGTTGACATCTCTTGACTTTGTACTGTGAACCATAGGAGTTAAACTTACCTAAACCAATCATTGTATTACTAGATCTTGGGAACTGCATTTGAGGAAGTTAAAAGAGCAAAGGAGTGCCTAGCTTCAATGAGAGAAACCTGGAGATGCTATAGAATTGGTCTGAAATAGACATAGGCTCCTAAGGAAGGGAAATAAAATAATATAATATATAATAATAATTGATATTAATAGCTAATATAGTATTATATACTATATATACTATATAGTTAATATATAGTACGTATACTATATAATGTAAGTAGTTAATATTAATACAATAATAACTGCCACCCACTACAGAAAACTCATTCTTAAGGAGCTCGGACTAAATGGATCAATACAGACTTTTCAAGGAAGTGATAGAAATTGTATATCACTGTAGTTGCACAAATTTAGTATCTATCAAATATCCACAAAAGCATGATCAAGTGGCCAGAATTATACACCAGACACATATTATTCTTTATAAACCACTAAGACAAATCCATGTATCATAAATACACACCTCAAAATATCCTTGCAAATTCTACAAATAAACCATAGGATATTACAGATAAAATCGTTGCCTATAATTAACTAAACTAACAAAAATTTAAGAATCTTTGAAAAGTTCTCAAAATAAAGTGACCTCATGGAAGTAGATGAAACAATATGGCCATGATTCCATATGCAATCCTCCTTCATGGTTCTCTGAATATTGAAGTTTGTGTTTATTGATTGCCAAGTCCATTATTTAAACAAAGAAAGTTAAAAATAAACACATATGCATGAGGGAACAGAAAGGACCTATTATCCCAGACAGTCTGTCCCCTACTAGAGTTTCCCCCAAAGACACTTTCATTGACGTTACAAGTGAACTTCCAATATTATCGGTCAATTACAAAAACTCTACTTTACCCACCTACATAAAAGTTAGCTAAACACTAAACACAAAAGAATAGCAGCATAGCAGCTTGTCCCAGGACTGTTTCTATCTGATTTCCAACTTCTAGAAATAACATTTATAGTGCTTTAAAATTATTTGATGTCTTTTTCATGTTAGCCCTGTAAAGTAAGTCACTGAGGCTCAGAGAGGTATGCAATTTTATAAGGGTCACACAGCAGAGCTAGAAAGTGTGTGAGGCAGGATTGGAACCCCAATCTTTCTGACTTACAAGTCAGTAACTATTCAGAATGCAGCATATTTTCTATTTTGCTTTTTGAAATACTGGAATTAGAATTCCATTGATAGTGTGAATTGGGTTTGCCAAGTTAGACTCAGTGTAGACAGCCTTTTAGGTCTTCTCTAAGGTAGGCGCGCGCGCGCGTGTGTGTGTGTGTGTGTGTGTGTGTGTGTGTGTGTGTAAAAAGAGCTTGGCTAGCATGACGTGGATTTCAATTTTGAAAAAACTTTATCTAGTTCTTTTCACCTGTGGTGATCAGAAGACAGCCTTACACTTGTGAATTGGACTTGGCCAGGAACTTGCATTAGCCAGGTCGTTTTCTGACAACATTACTACACTGACCCTATGTCTTTATCTGCAGTTCTGAGACAAGCAGAACTCTGCCTTTCCAGCTGCCATGTCATGTTCCACGGTGTTACAGCAGGTCTGCCTTCTAACTAAATGGTCTCAGCATGATATGTCAGACCTGAGACAGTCTGTCCAGGGGGCCAAGGAAAAGATTATTGCACTGGACTGAATCCAGAGATACAGAGTCCATAGAGTTCTGTAGCAAGGTCCCTTTGAACAAATGAAAAAGGAAAGCTGAGAATGAATTCTTATCTCTATCTACTTAATTCACTTTCCAGGATTAGCTTCAGACCTGATCAGATCATAATGAGAGGCCCCTAAAGGGTTGCAAAGGGGTCTCAGGAGTCACAACCACTCCACTCTACTTCCCAACCTTCCCCTCTGGTCTGGAGGGGAAACCCTTCCCCAGCAGATCCTGTGCCCTATCTGCAGCTTATGTTAATATAGCCCCCACATTAAAAAAAAAAAATTATAGTGATTTGTAAATTCTTACTTTTAGCTTCCTGGCCAGCCTCCTCAGGTGAGAAGAGGGGCCAAGATATTTTATGACTTGGTGCCCTGTTCCTTTCATGTCCTGCAGTGCATTTTTCCTGCCTAATCTCCACCCTTGGGAGAGGAGAGAAGTAATGAAGTAAGCCCTTTTTATTTAACCATCCTATCTTATGTGAACTTGGCTCCTAACTGATCTCCAACTTCCATTGGGAAGAGAGACACCCTCCACTCTATGATGGACTTTCTCACACCTCATCATACCCTTCACATCCCAGAGATTCTGAACTTCCACAGATCATCTTCAAAACCCTATTATGCACCCTCATCACACAATTCCTTATTTCCATCCCCCTCAACCCTTCCACCCAAAAGTTCCAACCAAAAACCCACTGTAGCACCTATTCACAGAGTTGTTGTAATGTTCAGAAAAGATGCCCTTAAGGTGTCTTGAAACCTTAAAGTACTGTTTAAATGCAAATTAAGCTGTTACTAATAAAAATCAATTCACATTCCTATAACACTAAAGTTTAAGGCAGCTAGGTGGCACTGCAAATAGAGTATTGGGTCTAGATTCTGGAAGACCTGAGATCAAAGCCCACCTCAGACATTTACTAGCTGGTGACCCTGGGCAAGTCCCTTAATCTTATTTGGCTCAGTTTCCTCATCTGTAAAATGAGTTGGACAAGCAAACAGCAAAGCATTCTAGTACCTTTGCCAAGAGAATACCAAATGTGATCACAAAGAGTCAGACACAACTAAAAAAGTACTGAACAAAAAAGTTTATAAAATGCTTTTCTCATGATAAGTCTTCTGAGGTAGGTAAATATATTATGGTACAGGAAAGCGAGCCTCAGAGACGTTGTGACCTGTCCAATGTCACAGAAGTCATGAAGACTAGAGTTGGGATTTAAATACGTCTAATTTTAAGTTCAATATATTTTTCATCCTCTATATGTTATTGTCTCCCTCACTAGAATATTAGCTCCTAGACAACAATTATTGTTTCATTCTCTGTATTCATATCTCCAACTTGGCATATAGCGTGTGCTTAGTAAATACTTGTTGACTGAGTGATTGTTAAATAATGCCAGCTCACCACATGGTTGGGCAATTAGGCCTATCTTACTTGGCACTAAAGAGCAGATACAAGTGCAAGAAAATGTAGAGATTTCAGGCCAAACAGAGGAAGGAATTCCTAATGACTAGAGCCATTAAAAAGTTGGGTGGGCTTACTCAGGAAGTAGAAAATTACCATTAATGGAGATCCTCAAGAGCCAAAAGAATAATCATCCACTGGGGATATTGTAGACGAAGTTACTGTTTAGGTCCAGGTTTCTGAATCTCACTGCTGCTTTGAGATGCTGCAGTTCTGAGTCTATTGTGAGTATTTTTTACTCACACAATGTCAAGGCTGGTGAGAGTTTTTGAGTAGTGCCTACATGAAGTCCAGCCACCTGAACGAAATATGAAAATGTATCTGAGTAATCAGGATGTTTATAGGAAAGGAGTTAGGGTATGGGCCCACTAGTCTGGAATATAAGCAATAGTCAACTATAGGGAGGGGAGGAGGTCAGAGGAATAGGGAGATTGAGAGAATAGAGATCAAGAGAGAGTGAGAGAGAGAGGGAGAAAGAGAGCCAGAGAGAGGGGGTCACAGAGTCAGACAGATGGAGAAACAAAGAGACAGAGACACAGAGAAACAAAGGCTGATGGAGGACTCAGAGAGAGACAGAAACAGAGTGACAGGCAGAGAAAAGACAGAGTGATGATATCAAACACAAGTCAGGGATTTGTTTCAAAAACAACTATCCCGATGTCATTAGAGATCACTCATCCAGCTATGATGATATGAAACACTGGAGAATCACCAAATACTCTCTGAATTACTAAAGAAAAATTGAGTTATTCTCAGTTAGAATTTTGTGCATTTGATTATATTCTAGTTTTCAGGAAATTGCTCATTCACCTGAAGTGTATTAAATAACTTGCAGTTAACCAGGAGTTTCACGACCAGAATGACTCATGTTGTATAAAAGGCAATTGATTCTATTTATTGAGTTCTGAGAATGTATATTCAGATCTTTACTTCTTATGGAAATTTGTTATACAAGATTATACAAATAGTTGAACTTAGAACTTTAAGAATAGTTTAGTGTGATTGTTGGGTTAGATTTTCCTACGTAATTTGGGATTTCAGAACATCACACTGTTATTGGTCAAACTTGTTCTTATTATCACCTTATTTAAATTAAAAAAAAAAAGCTGCTGCTTCAGTGTCAGTATGAACCAGTAAAGACTTTTAAAAATATTTACTATTTTTTCTTTTGCTTCCCACAACCATTTTGTTCAAACTAAGGAGCACACTGATGGAAGCACTCAGAAAAATGATCAAAATTTGCAATTCAAGTATTAAGAGAAAGTCATGCAAATGGACACCTAAGGAACTCAAAGATTTTCAGGATTTTGTGAAAAAAAAAGCAGAACTTAAGGGAAAATTCAACATATAACATCTAGGAGAAATACGAGGTAAACTTTAGAGACCAATTATAAGAGACTCAATAAAGTCAAATTGTTTACTTTGTATATGTGAAAATATTAGCAATACTCTTGTGATTGTCATCATTATTTGGGTAGTTTGAAAGAAAGGCGTGGGCTGAGCTGAGTATGATGAGGCGAATCTAAAAAATAAAACTGTAGGGAGAGATAAAAAGGAGTAATTATCTCATACAAATGAGGCATAAAACAAAAAAAGAAAAAAAAAACCTGATACAGAAGAAGCTAGTTAGGGGGAGGACAGGTAGTGCTGGAACCTTACTCTCATCAGCAATGAGTTAAAGAGGGAATAACATATATACATATATATATATATATATATATATACATGTGTACATATACACATGTATATGCATGTATATATATATATATATATATGAGTCATTCAAATTCAGAGAGAAATAAGAGGGCAAGGGAATAGAGTGAGAGAAGAGAATAAGGGAGGAATTCTTAGGGGATGGATAGGTTAAGGAATAGGAGGGCAAGGTAGCAAGTAGAAGTAAAGCAGAGGAGTGAGGAAGGATAGAGTAAATAGAGTGAAAAGGATAGTGAGGAAAAATAAGAAGGAGGAAAATATACAAGTAATTGTCGCTTAGAATGTGGATGGGATGAAAAACACAAAAAGTACATTAAAAATCTGAATTCAATATGTTGCTTTCAGGAAACATTATAAAAATGAGAGTTACACACAAAGATAAAATAAAGGGCAGCAGAATTTAGTATGTTTAAGAAAAAGCAGAGAATAGTAATCATGATCTCAGACAAAGCTAAAGTTAAAATAGATTTAATCAAAAGTGAAAATTAGAGCAACCATACTATGTGTCAGCAATATTATTCAATATTGTTTTAGAGCATTTTAAATACATAAACAATATAAAATATCTGTGTGTAGGCCTGCCAAAACAGACATAGGAACTATATATACATAAACATAAAACACTTTTTATACAAATAAACTCAGATCTAAATAATTAAAGTAAGATTTATTGTTCTTGGGTACATAAAGCCAATATAATTTTTAAATGACAGTTTTCCCTAACTAATCTATTTATTCAATGTCACTCCAATTAAATTACTAAAAAAAATATTTTTTACTGAACTAGAAAAAATAATAAACAAATTTCACTTGAAATAACAAAAAGTCAGGAACTTCAAAGAAACCAGGGGGGAAAAGATGTAAAGGAAGTAGATTTAGCAGTATTAGACCTTAAACTATATTATAAGGCAAGAGCATTGTTGAAGTGTAAAAAGAATAATTTCAATTATTTTAAATGAAAGTTTTCTGTTATAAATAAAACCTATGAGGTCAACAACAGAAGAAATGTATAAAATTGGGGGGCAACTTTCATAGACAATCTCTCAGGATGTGATTGGGTTGGAATGTTGCTGTGGTGTAGGAAATGATGAGCTGGCTGATTTAGAAAAACATGAAAAGACTTGCATTTATGAAGGAAGATGCTCTCCACCTTCAGAGAAACAGTTGATAGGAGGAAATAAGTATAGTGCTGTGTTACATATTTGTGTATGAGTGTATATGTGTATGTTTCTAGATATCTATGTACATGTATACATATCCATGCCTAATTGTAAACTTCATTAGAATGGGGAAGGTAGGGACTGGTGGAAAAAATAAAGTAAAAAGTGCACAGCAGAGAATAAAAGAAAACCAACAAGGAAGCAAAGACAAACTGGGCAGTTTTGAAAACAATGTGTAGCATTTAGTATTTAGTTTTTCTTGAAGTGGAAATTTGTTATTTTTATAGGGAATCCTCTCTTATGGCCTGCTGTGTACATACCAATGTTTTTTTTTTTTCTCATTTTGTATTAGTTTAAATTTTTTTTAAAAAATTACCCCCCAAAAAGGGGAAAAAAAAGAAAATCATGCCAATTTTACCTAAAGCATGGTTGAAAGAATTCATAAAATAGAAATGTGTCAGAGATAGCCACAGGCAAATTTAGACAATTTTAAAAGGTGGTTAAATTCAGGAAATTGGTCCAAAATGAACATTTATCATTTAAAAAATGAAGATGTGAATATTGCCAAATTCCTAAAATTATATCCCAAAGAGAAATTGTCACTTTTGTCAAAGGTTATGTATGTTTTGTTGCTTTACAACCTTACTGAAAGATGAGAAAAGTAAGTTAAAAAAAGCAAAAGATGTTCCATCCAGGATCTTATTCTCTTCTTGCCATGCGGACTATGTACCAAATATCCATTTGGGTTGTTGGTAGAATAGAGTAGAAATGGACTAGTTAGTCAACCCTCAGGAGAACAGGGAATGTAGGGGCAGTACACAGCCACAGGGCTGTATTTTTTTTTAAATAAATTTGGTTGCTTTTCTGATCCTAGACTTAGAAGAAAAAAGTCCATGGTAAGCTGATTGGTGAACTTAAATGTCCCTAGAAAGGATTTCAATAAGTACAGCCATATATGATTAGGCCATGCAGTACAGATGAATATCCGTAAGCAAGCTATAATCCTGAATTGCGAAAAAAAATACAATAAAAAATTCATGAAATGTAAGGCACAACTTATATACTCGTTCAAGAAAAAGATATAAGTAAGACTGGAAAGTTAAGAGGTGGGGTAGGTTATAAAGGACTTGGAATGTCAAATAGAACATTTTGTATTTCCTCTGGGAGGCAATGGGAAGCCTCTGGAGTTTTCTGAGTTGAGGGGAAAGAAGACAAGGAAGGATCATATGATTGAAATTATGTTTTAGGAAAATTACTTTGTTGGCCGAATGGAGGATAGATTGGACTGGGGAAGAGACTTGAGGCAGGTGGATCTATCGGCAGGGTATTGTGGTAGGTGTGAGGTATTGAGGGCCTGCATTAGAGTGTTGACAGTGTCAGACGAGACAAGGGGACATATTCCAGATATGTTGCAAAGGTAAAATTGACAGGCTTTAGCAATACTTGGATATGGGGGAGGTTAGAGATAGTGAGGAATCCAAAACGACTTCTAGCCTGAGAGTCTGAGGGTTTGAGAGGATATGTTGCCCTTCGCAGTAATAGAGAAAGTGGGGTGGAGGGAAGGTTTAAGGGGAAAGACAATGAATTCTGTTTTGGACATAATTAATTTGTCTCAAGGACATCCAGTTCCAAAAGTCTGGAGGGCAGTTTGGGATGCAAGGTTGGAAGTAAACCTAGAGATTGGGACAGGAAAGGGAGATTTGAGAATCATCAGCATAGAGATAATAATTAAATCCATGGGAGCTGGTGAGATCACCAAGTGAAGTAATATAGAGAGAGAAGAGGGACCAGGACAGAACCTTGAGGGCATGATCTAGATAAGGATCCAACAAAGGATACTAAAGAGTGGTTAGATAAGTAGGAAGAAACTGGCAAAAACTTAGACAGAATCTCGAATCTAGGAGGAAAGAGTGATCAACAGTGTCAAAGGCTACCAAGAGTTTGGAAAGGAAATTTAATATTGTATCTTTCCAGTGAAATGTAAGGCCCTTGATGTAAAGAGCATGTGGTGTTTTTTGTTTGTTTTGTTTTGTTTTGTTTTTGTTTTTGTTAGTTCATTTATTTTTTTTCCTCCCTGACCATTAGCACAATATTAAATAAGTTATTGTTAAATTGGACTGAATTGTCTTCACTGATTTCTTTTTAAATTGAAAGATAAGCTCCATTGGCTTCATAACCTAAGAGTCAAGACTGGAGAATTTTACACACTGTTACTAAGGTATGATTCTGGAATAGTGAAAAGAAAGATGATGGTCATGTATAATTTTGTGTGTGTGTCTATGTGGGGGATGTTAATATGAGAGATCATTTTTATTCCTTTTTCCAGAAAAGACATATGTGGTTCCAAACTCTCATTGGAATCCAACTTTAAACTTGTCTGGAGAGGAAAGGAAGGAAGAGAAGAAGGGAGAGAGATAAAAGGAGACATATATAGGGGAAGTCAGAGACATATGTATGATGTTCAACTGCCTTCCCTAGCAATGAGGAATTTTCCCTTAGATCAAATTAGGGCCTCTTCTTGTATGTTTGAGTGAGATCTCAGCCTGATACTATCTAAAGAGTTTGTTTACTCATATATTTCAATCTATAGAATTTATCTAATTTTTGTTTGCTATGTGTTTGGATAAATGGACTGTCTCACCATTCACTATTTTTGTGCAACTAGAATTTGGTAGGAAGGAGTCAAACCTGTGAATGTAAATTTGGAATGTCCTTCTCCTTTAAGAGTTAAGAATCAGGAAAGCCAGAGGTTCCATTGTTTTGAACCTAAAAGTCATTCTTGAAATACTTAGGCTATAGATAGATATAATTCTATTTTCAAGTAGCCCTCATGGCCCTTTCCGCTGCTCCCCCAAAAGGAAGAAGTACATTCTTTCTTGGAGAAGGGATGGGCAATGTTACAGAGATGTTTATCCATGATTCTGAGAGCCTGAATTACTTACATGGATGAATATATACAACCCATGTGACCATGCACATTTTATATGAATAGGACATGCTACACTAGATGCCTCCCTTCTCTCCCAGCCAGGAATCTGTCTTGAAAACAGAATACTTGCCCAATGGTGGGGCAGATCTATTTTGGACTGAATCACTACTACCATTCACCTGAAAGGGAAAGACAAAGGATTATAGAAAATATGACCAGATTTATCTTTCATCTTAAATCATTTCAACTTAGATGTTATACATTTTTAGGTCAGTATCTGCAAATACAAATTTTAAAAAATTTATCTTCTTTTTTATTCTATCATGAAAGTTCCTGTGCTAATGAGGCTTTAAGACAAAAATCTAAATGGGCTAATTTTAGCTTGCTTTGGCAATGAGATATAATAATAATAAAAACAGGTATTTTTACAGCCTCAAAGCCTATCTGCATGGCAGGTTTTCATTCACTTCAGTCAGTCCCATTTTAATTAAACATCCTGCCTTTGGTTCTTCACATTCTGTGCCCATGGCCTAGCGGGACAAGCTTTTAGTCAATTAACTATTTTATTAACCCATTGATTTTTTATTTCTCCTGCAGGTGCCTACCTTCTTGTCCCTGTTAGGAATGGTTATGAGAGCCAAATAAATTGGTTTCTTTCATCTCTACAAAGCAACAATAAATAATAAGGCAGTTTGAACAAGGTTTCAGTAGGGAACCTAAACACAAATAAAAAATACCTGCCGTTTATTATGGAATGTAAAATACTAACTGCGAGCAGCCGCACAGCATTTCAATAAATCATATTGTCATGCTGACCTTTATTGATATACTGTTTCCCAACTTAAAGCATAAATCCTGCTGCTTCATAAAAAGATCTTTTGTTGTATATGACCTGCAGATTCATCAGGTAACAAAATAATGATTTGCCTTCCATAGGGCTCTCTAAGTCAATAATTTAACGCACTAGTGGCATCCCTTCCCACCCCTAAGTACCCACAGTTGCTTTTTGAATTATGCAACTTACTGGTGTCCAATGAGAAAGAATATAAATTCTTAAACCAAAGGAAGAAGGTGATTTATGCTTACAATTGCCAGGTTTCTAAAGATCCTACAATTTCTAAAAGAGATTGCTTAATTTGATGCAGCATTGTGTTGTTACTCTGATTATAGGCTCCCTTCCATCTCTCATTTTAGGGATAAAAATGTTTCCAGGCTTGCAAATTTTAGCAAGTTAAAGCAGAAAGGGAAGTGAACTGCCTTTGAGCCTGGGCCAACCTAGGGTAGGAGAGGATCATCAAAAAAGTATTTTCAACCAATGTTGTCCTATTCCCCCCAATCCAGTTCAATTTGCCAAGCATTTAAATGACTATCTACCACCTGTAGAAAAATGAGTCCCTGCCCTCAAGGAGTTTGCATTCTATTGAGCCACAATTGACTAATCAATTAACAAACATTTATTAAACACCAAATATCAGTCAAGTACTGTGCTAGGTGGGGGGATACAATTACAAAAGAGAGGCACTGCCATTATGGATATTATATTCTGTTGCCAAGACAGAACAATTTATAGATGAGAAACCTAGGTCAGTGGTGGCAAACTCAAATAGAACTGGGGGCCATAGAACCATACATAAAGATTCCTATGGGCTGCATATTGAGTTAGTTGTAAACTGTGATATTATCTATGTTTAATTATATTTTTATTTATTTTGTTAAATATTTCCCAATTACATTTTAATTTGGTTCAGGCCTCATTGGAGAGTATTGTGGGCCGTATGTGTGTTTTTAACACTTCTGATTTAGTGTATATATGCAAAATAAATACACAATGATCAGGGGACAGTGACACTAACATTTGGGGAAATCAGAAAAGGACTCTTGAAGAAAGACTTGAGCTGAGCCATCAAAGTTACTAGTAAGCACATTCTAAGAGGTAGAGGAAAGGAGGGAATGGTGAAAAGGGAAGCTATTCCAAAGACCAGGCACACCAGGAAGTAAGCATCTCATTAAACCATCTTACCCAGATATGGCAGCATTGTGATTTGGAGTGCCACAAAGAGCAAACTCACATGGATGAAATTACTGATGTTAGATGTAATGAATTAGATGTAATGCCTTAGGGGCTAGGCATAATTCATTATTTTGGGTTTTCTGGTAAGTCATACTTTCATGATTCTTGGTACTCTGAGGAATGATGCTTCTATTTGTCAAAGTCCTGAACAGTTGAAGGCAAGAAAGTGTCAAAGGCCAACCTTAAAATATTAAAAAAGAGAGCCATTTTTGTTGCTTTTTTTAAATGGTAGCTTTTATAATGTATCAAAAGTATTATATAAACATTAGCTGAGCTTAGAATCAAATAATTGACACACTTGGCAACCAGACAACCCTATTTAAACCCTTATCATATCTTTCCTGTGCTGTTAAAATAATCTCTTAACATCCTCCTTGTGCCACTTGCATTCAAACTTGTGGTTTGGTATCCCAAAGAGGCCACTGCTACTTTTTTTTTCCTGGGTTCTAGGAATAATCTGAGAATATGAATTTCTTGTACTGTCATTCACAAGTCCCTACTGGTTTTCTTCCCACTAAAAATCATCTGGTAAATATTTTTTTACAGAAGATATTAACTTTGCAAAAATAGTTGGTGCAAAGTAGACCCTTCCCTTACCCCTGCCTCAAAAAAAAAGCCTGGGGCACACTCTCTGACAAGTACAGAGGTATATCAGAAAAATAGTCTCTGATAGAGCAAAATGGTAGTGAGGTACATTTGTAAGACTTATGCAAGAGAAAGGCTTAGCTCACAAATCCTGGTGCTCTGTGGCCTGTTTAGCTTTCACCTTAAGTCTTTCCATATCTCATTGTACTCCATATGTGACCCTGCTTTAGGCTAGATATATTGTTCCATACTGGTTAAGTGTCTCTGATGACACAGTTGATGGAGGGGAGAAAGGAGAGAAGATAGATAGATAGATAGATAGATAGATAGATAGATAGATAGACAGAAACTTTCTTCTCCGAGTAATTCTCTCTAAGGAGCTTGACTCCAACTCTGGAATTTTTAATTTTCTGTCATGGAGTCCTCCACCATGACAGTGGACTACCACAGCACTTAATAGCTGCTAATTGTCTTTCAGCTATTTAAAGCCCATAAAGACCCTGTTGGAGACAACTAGATGACTCAGTGCATAGACTTCTGGACCTGGAGATGTGCCATCTCCAGTCATCTTGACTTTTGTCTTGATACTGGATTCTGATGATTCTGGTGGAGAGAGTGAGGCTGCTGACTTTGCACAGTTCTGCCTCACTTAAATCCAATTCATACACAAGTCAAGATATCACCCTCATGGTGTCATTGGTCCTGCTTGAGAACAAAGGATGAACAACAATCTGGGCATGGAGTCAGGAAGACCTCTGAGTTCAAATTCTGACTCAGACTCTTACTTTGTCTTAATCGACTAGAGGAGGAAACAGCAAACCACCCCATTATCTTTGCTAAAAAACAAAAGCAAAAACAAGACAACAACCCTTATGAGCTCATAAAGAGTCAGTCATGCCTGAACAACAAGGAGACCTGTAAGTCTATTTGGTTAACCAACCAGCTATGCCTTTTTTTGGTCTAAATCAGGTTTCATAAAAAAAAAATCATAGGGTGTGTCATCTGTATTACACACTTAAACCTCATCACAACCTCACATTGATCATATTAATCAATGAGATATGTAGAATTCTTTTTTCTTATAATCTTGTTAATATCCCTGTTTGCACTTTCTTCTCAAATTCATTCTCCACACACCTTGTGGGCAGAGATTGTCTTTTGATTCTTTTTATGTTCCCATTGCATGGCACATAGTAGGTATTTAATAAATGTTTATTGACTAACCTGCCTTTCCAAAATTATCTACCTTACTTCCCTTCACACATGTTAGATTCCATCCATGCTGTTCTATCGATCAATCCCCGAATCTGGCAACGTATATGTTTCTTTCAAGACTTTGTCTTATACCTGGAATGCCCTCTTTCCTCACTTCTGCCTTTTAGAATTAGCTTCCTTCAAGACTCAACTAAGATAATCTTTTCTTCTCTGTTTCCCTTAGTTGTAATTTTTCCCCTCCTCCAATCATTTTATTTTCTCTTCTGTTTATGTGTTGCACACCTCAGTCTGATATTAACCCCTTAAGGAAAAGGGCTATTTGCTCTTTTTTTCTCCAGCGCCAAGTACTGTGTTTATCACTTAGTAAGTGATTAATAAATGCTTATTGAATGAAAGGACACTCACAGATGTGGCATTGCTTTTTACTCTGATGACAGCCACATTGTGCTGTTAGAGATGTATTGATGCTAAGATTTAGCAGGAGTAGTGAATTTTCACAACCTTCCTTATTCCAGTTCTGCAAACCAGCTGCATAGTCCAGGAGAAGCAAGACATATTAATGTTTATTGATTTGTATGTGCCATTCATTCCGAGTGACTTCCGTTTTAATGTCCTTTACAATTGGACTTTCATTGTCATTCGAGGCTGCTGAAATTTCAGCCTCTTCAGAGACTGAGCCGTTGGAATCCTCAGTTAGTTTAAAATGTCTTCTCAGCAGGAACAAAATTTACTGTCTTCTGTGAAAGCTGTTTTGGTGACTCTAATAGAAAGCCCAGTTATCCCTATTTTATACTCCAATAGACAATAATCAGCCCCCTTTTTTCCATGGAAAGGGAAAGTTTTTATTTGATGGAATTTTTGCTAGCTTTCTATGACCAAACCTAAATTCCACAACAAAATATGGCCCAGGCAGTACATCGGGGATTTGAATTGCTGTATGTCTTTATTATAGCCTTATATTCTAAAGACCAATTCAAAAAATGAAGTATCTGTCTTTTAAAAAAGAAAATCCAAATACACTCCATGATAAAAGTGTTATAAAGAAGGAATAGAAGGTGGCTGACCAGAATTCAGTGTTTGCTATCAATGGAGGTTATGATACTATCAAAATATGTTTTGATTTTCTGACTTTCCCCCTTTTCACTCCAACTCAATCACTTTTGAGCCGTTGCTAAATCTCTAACTTCTGTACCTAGTCAGCAGAAAAGATTTTTTTTAATCATTGACAATAGAGTTAAACTTGAAGGTATCTTAGGTTGACCTTGTCCAATTCCCTTTATCACATCCCTTCAGTAGATTGAAAACTCCTTAGGGGAAGGGGCTCTTTAATTTTTGTCTTGGTATATGCAGTGTCTGGAACAGGCATGGGAAACCTGCGTCCTTGAGGCCACATGTGCCCCTCTAGGTCCTCTAGGTCCTCAAGTGTGGCCACACTTGAGGACACTTGAGGGGCACATGTGGCCTCAAGGATGCAGGTTCCCCACCCCTGGTCTAGAACATTGCCTTGCAAATTGTATCATATGTAGTCAATAAATCCTTGTTTAATTGAACTGAATTTTACTAAGGAGGCAAATTGAATGATTTCAGCCATCACCTTGTCCATTCCTACTGTTTCAGGTTTCTTACAATTTACTTCCCACCATATACTCAGTGATCCGATGACAATAATCTCCCTCTCTCTTCCTTACCAGACTCTCCACCCATCTCTAGACTACCAATTTCACTGGCTGTTTCTCAGGCCTGGAATGTTCCCTCTCTTTGTCTCTGACTCTGGGTTTCCTTAGTTAAATCCCACCTTCTACAAGAAATCTTTCGTGATCCCCCTTAATGCTAAGTGCTGTCATTTTTTGATCCCCAATCAATCTCACATCTATCTTGTTTGCACATCATTTCCCTGTTGTCTCCCTCTTTAGCTTGTGAGCTCTTTGAGGATAGAAATTGTTTTTCCTTTTCTTTGTATCCCTAGGATATAGTACAGAGCTTGGTACCTAATAGGTGCTTAATAAATGTTTGTTGACTTAATAAATGAACTAATTTGCCCAGGGTCACGCAGGTACCAAGTAACAAAGTTGAGATCATAACAGGCACAATACTATTAAATTCCCCATAGTTGTCGTTGGAAATTTCTGAGTTTTCTCTTTCCCCTTTTCTTTTGCTTCTATGCATCAGGCTGAGAGATAGGATCAGTCATTATGAAGGGGAATGATCATATTTCAAACAAAACAAACCAAAATTCACTGTGCCAGGATTGGGAAGTGGGAGGGGAAGGTTTAGATTATTGGTCTCCTTTGGTTAAATGGCCCTCCCCCGCTTTGCCCCATTATCTACATTTTATCTACTTGTATGTACCTATGGAGAAATTGTAAGTTCTTTCAAGACAGGAACTGTTTCCACTCAGCACTTGTCAAAGTGCCAGTAACCCATCATACACTTTAAAAAGTTTGTTGATTGAAATTATGACCACAAATAGTCCCTGAGCCCACAACCAGGAAAAAGTGAATTCACATCCCGCCTCAGACCCTTCCTCAGTGTGACCCTTCCCCACTCCCCTTACAAAAAAATGGTGTTCCAAAAATGAGTTTTTAAATTGTTTGTTTGGAAGCCAGAATACATTTTTCCAAAGAAACAATGGGATAAACAGTGGGTATGATCCCAGACCAACTGACAAAGGGGCTTCATGAAGATGAACTCTGATGCTCATTAGCACTCCAAAGCTAGGACTCTGAGTTTCAGGTGCAAGGATTTGTGCTTTACGAAGGAGGACAAAGAAGGTGTGGTATAGTAGGAGTAAAGGATGTTTACTTAAAGACCGGGGTTCAAATCCTACCTCTCACTCTCTGTGTAACCTTGGGTAAGCCTTTAAATCAATCTGAGCCTCTGTTTCCTTTTTCATGAAATGAGGAAGTTGTACTACATGACCTCTGAGGCTCTTTCTAGCTCCAAATTTATGATCCTATTGTAGGTTCAAGTATTTTATTGTTATTCAGTTGTTTTAGTTATTTCCAACTTTTAATGGCCCCATTTGGAATTCTCTTGGCCAAGATACTGAAGCAGATTTCCATTTCCTTCTCTGGCACAGTTTATAAATGACAAACTGAGGCAAACAGGGTTAAGTGAATTGCCCAAGGTCACATAGCTAGTAGGTATCTGAAGCCATATTTCAACTCAGGAAGAAGACACTTCCTGACTCCAGACTGGGCACGCTATGCACTGCACCATCTTGCTACCCCAGAACAAGTATAATTATCCCCATTTTCACAGTTGAGTGAATTGAGGCTCAGAAAGGTTGAATCTTGTCCTCAATCAACACAGCTAACTAAGAGTCAGAGCTAGAACTAAAACACAGGCTTCTCCTGATTTTAGTGCCAGTGATCTTTTTACTAAAAAAAATGCTACCCCTAACTCATTTTGAGGAGACAATAGGCTTCTCCTAAGGCCAAGTCTCAAGCCCTGTCCTTGTGAATCATAGATTCTCTGCAGGTTCCACATTGTTTCTCTCTCACCTTCCCCAGCCTCACAGTTACCATAATAGCAATAGAAGTTTCAGCATGTATGTGTTAGATCCTGTCTGTTATTGCTATATAAAGTCAGCTGCTAAATACTACCTTCACCTGTTTAAGACCAAATAGGGAAACCAAAGTTTAGAGAATTTAAGTGGTTGCCTAAGGTCATAGTTTCTGGTAGAGTAGAGATTACAACCAGGGTCTCCTGACTCTCAGGTTACATTGACTTTTCTGCACAATAACTTCTTTTACGTACTACCTTCATTCCATAACCACCTGAGTGTTTTAACAGTAGACCTATAATGTAGCTTCTGATCTCCCTTTTGTGGACACTAGTTTATGAAACCCCATCTGACAGATGGAAGTAATCTTTCCTTAAGGGAGAAAAATGTTTCTTTCCATAATTCTGTTCTTTACTTTTTAAACAGCAAGCAGAACTGATGTCTGGCCTGGCCTCTAGTTAACAGATAACTTTCAACTGAAAATCATAAATAAACAAACAGGTAAATACATAAATTGAATCAATGAATATATAAGCAAATAAATGAACAACTGAATGAATGAGTAAATGAATAAGTAAATAAATAAGTAAATGGATGAATGAATGAGGCTTCTACTAATTGTAATTCTCCTGCTTAGGAGTAAGATATCCAGAGGCAAATTCAATTGAAGGAGGTGGAATCCAAGTCCTTGCCCTGGAAGAAAGGCATTTGCTGGAATGGGATGATAGGGTAACAGGACTCTGGAAGGGGTCATACCTTATACCTCATACCTCCAGACAACTGTGAAAGAAGGCAAGAGGATACAAGTCACAGCTGGGGGGAGTGCTGGTACTCTATGGTGTCTCCCCAGGGCAAAGTCTCAATCTCCCAGCACTAGTTACATCTCTGTCCAAATGTTGCACACAAGTGGTCCCTGGAAGACAGCATGTTAGAGGAAATTGGCTGACAAAACTTTAAATGAAAAAGACATAGAATCTGCTCCCTCTAGAAAATGTAGCAAAGAAACGACCTCTTTTGGTGAAGGGCCTGCGGCATGTTGGAAATGCAATCCACTTTCAATAAGTGAGCAAACTGTGTTCATACACAGTACATTCTGCTGACTTGGCTCAGCATTCAGATTTGGCCCAATGACAATTGCTTGGGTAGCTAAAATGCAGTTTCTCTTTTAGCACCTTTTAAAAGAAAAAAAATGTTTTTGTTGATCTCTGAATTCTGGATACATGCCAACACAAGCCTTTATCATTCACATCTAAGAAATTGAACATTTCACTGGTGATGTATAGTTAATCTATTTTGATGTATTTTAAAAAAATACCATCTCAGTATCTTTTCAGTCAGTAATATGCTTTTGATAGCTTATCTGTCCATACCAAAAGTCTAGTTTTGCCAGATACTATCTCCCTTCATTTTTATGGGAATGTCTTGCAGAGGAACATTAGAATGGAATGAGAAGGGAGTCCATCATTTTTTTAAATTTTTTTATGTTTTGCTAGAGCAGCAGAATTTCAATACTAAGTATTCTTTGTGTTTAAGGGCTTAAAATCATATTTGACATGTGATTCTGGGAGAATCCACTTATTTTACAGTCCCATACCCCATGTTTAATCTTCTCCTGAGTCAAGAGATAGGACAGCATAGAATCCTAGAGACAATGACTCAGAGTTGGAAGAGACTTCAAAGGTCATCTGGTCTAGCCCAAGCCTCTGGTATAGCTTCCCAGACAAATGGAGAGCTATGCTCTACTTGAATACTTTCACTGATGGAATATTACTTCCCAAGGCAAAAGGTCAAAGATTCAGGATGGTTTTTCCAATTTTGAGACAAAATCTTCCTCTCTGTCTCTTCTGCTCTTTATTCCTTGGTTATTGTACTTCATTCCCAAAGAGGACCAAAATGACCTCACTATATTAGAGTCAAGGTACAGTGTGTCCAACTGTGCGTAATCAGACCAATATGAGCTTGGAAGACTCTACCACAAGTTGGACACAAATATCACATATGAACATTTAGAGTGGAGATATCTCTAAATTTGTGCATCTCATATTTCTTTTGAGCTACTACGGTTGCTTCTTATTCTGCTTTCAAATAATCAAAGATAGCTACCATGTCCCCACAATGCCTTCTACTCTGCTACAGGTTAAATATTCCTAGTTTTTAAACCCAGGACAAGATATCAAATCATTTGAGCATCCTTATCCTCCTTCTTAGAACACATTACAGCTTATCTATGCACTTTCCTAAAATAAGGTACATGGAAGCATTAACCTTCATATGTGCTCTGACTACAACAGAATAGAGTTGGAGAATGATCTCCCTCACTCTGCTCATTGTTTCAGTTAATGTGTACTGAGACCATAATAACAATCTTGGTCTGTGACACTATGCTGTTGACTCATATTGGACCTACATTCTGCTATCACTGCAGTCCTTTTCACATAGACCGTTGTATATTCACGCCTCCTCTGTTCTCTACTTATATATGGAAATCTAGAATTTACATATATATATATGATATATATGCACATATATAAAGATGATGATTAAAATGGGATATATATCCCATGATTAAAATGCATGTATCTATATTTCTATTCATATATATCCTATTTTAATTATCATCTTATTAATTGTATCTCACTTATAATATGATCTTTTTGGATTCTGATTCTGTTATCCAGTGAGATGTGAATATCTTTCATCTTTCTGTCACCTACAAATTTGATAAGCATATCATCAATGTTTTCAGCCAATTAATTTAAAAATTTTTGAAGTGTGCAGGTATATTAGCAAGGCAACAATCACAATATAGATGATAATTGTCAATATGCCTATGTAGTTCTCTATTGCGAAATATAAGAGACTCTCCGTACAGAAGGTAGAAGAAGTAAACTATTTATTCAGATGCCAGAGAACCAGATCCCCAAACCAATAAGCCCAATCCATCATAGCAGCAAAGAAATTAATACAAATTATCACAGGAGAGAAAGATTCCATTCCATAACCTCCCCGCCCCCTGCTGGGGCCTTGCCACCAACAAACACACTCATAGCACAGCTAGGCCATGTCTGCTCTCTCCCTCAGCTCTAACTGCTCTCAGAATTTCTTGCTCCACCCTTCCAGTTCCTCTTGTTCAGCAAGCTCCTTCCACCACATGTGGCTTAGGCTTCCTGTGACACAAGCAGGTCATATGGGTCTATTAATGGGTGGGGAAGATCTTCAAATTTAAATTACCGTTACATCAGGACCAAGAACAGATCCCTGAGGCACATCATTAGAGACATTAATTCTGGCTGGCATTGATCTTTTAATCACTGATTTCCTTTTACATATATTTACCCTTCTTCGAATCCATCTAATCGAACAATTGTCCAGTTTGTACCTTTTTATTTTATTCACAACAACATCTGAAGATAAATCATCAATTACCTCGTTGAATTCTAGGCAAATTATGTCTATGGCATTTTCCTGATCTACCTGTACGTGAATCCTGTCATAAAAGGAAATAAGGTGAGTGTGGTTCATGTATGCATGATGGTAAAGAAAATGATACTTTCAGCACAAGGCCATCACTTGCTATAATTTTGAAAGGTGGGGATTTTAAAAATCTCAACTATAGTTGCCCCTTAAAGACTTGGAAAATGGAAGTCATTGTAAGGTTCCTACTCACAAGTCCTTTGTAGAATTTGACAAGGCAGGATTCCTTATGTAAGTCCATTTCTGAAGTCTGGAAATCTTCATCAAGAGATTAGACAATTATCTGCTCTGCATAATTTAGGCACGCATTTACTTGAAAGTCATTCTTTTCATTGGAAGAACTGTCCTGTCCTATGTGAACAGGATGATTTCTCCATCTCCATTAAAGGAAGAGGCTTTTCAGTTCAGCATTTGTGAGACTTTTATTTTTAACTGTTAAATACTGACTACTTCATCATAAGGCTTCTCATCCATATTTGTAAATCTTCATCTCAGTCCTCCTTGTACCTTTCCCCATTGCCTATCCCAAATTCCTAATCCTTTCACATTTGCCACCCCTTTGTCCCTCAGCCTCCAACTAATTCCCCTTAGTGTCCTTAGCCTTTTTTATGTCCCCTTTGGAAGTTTGGTGAAGTCTATTAACCCCTTCTCAGAATAATGTTTTTTAGATCCATAAGATAAAATATATAGGATGCAATGGAAACCAAATATATTGAAATATTTATCATTTTTTTAAAATCACTGATTCCTCTGAAAGCCATCCATTAGCGATCTATGGACCTCATGCTAGGGACTCTTACCTTCAATGTTCCCAAGGTTTCCATTCTTTCTCCCAGTTAAGCAAAAAGAAAAACAAAAATCTGAGCCAATCAGTTAAGCATTCAAACAAGTACTTTCTGTTTGCAAGGGATTCTAAAGCACATACAATGACAAAAACAAAACAAGCCCTGCCCTTTAACAGTTTATCTTTGCTCCAAGAAGGCAACATGTCCACGAATAAGTAAATAAAAAATAATTGCAAGGTCATTTGGAGCAGAGACACCATGCAGAATGTGACATTTGAGCTCAACTTTGAATACAACTTAGGATTCTTATAGGTATAGTTGAGGAGGGGGTGCATTTCAGGCATGGAGGACAGTATGTTCAGAGGCAAGATAAGGGGAAGATGGAAAGTCTTATCCCTTGTCATATTCCTGAGGAGGCAATACAGGCCCTGACTTTTTAGCCAAAAGACTTGGGTTCAAATTCCACGTCTCTGTTACTACCTGTGTGACATGTCATCAAGTCCTTTAAACTACCTGCGGCTCATTTTCATCATCTGTAAGAAGAGGGCTTTGGATGAGAATAGATGGCATCTGAGGTCGTTTCCAGTTCTAAAACTGTGATCGTATCATCACCGCTGTGCTCTGCTGAGGAAGAGACCAATTAATGAGGGTCAAATGCTAATATGTCAAAAAATTTAACATATACTTATTAAGCATTTACTCTATGCAAGAAATGGTACTAACTAGGAATACAAAGTTCAAAAAAACCTACCCTCAAGGATCTTTCATTCTATTTACTATGTGTTCCTCTGTGTGTGTGTGTGTGTGTGTGTGTGTGTGTGTGTGTGTGTGTGGTGTGTGCGTGTTGGTGGAGGGTATTAAAGAGAAGAGGGGTGCAACACATATACAGATAAGAAAATAAAATATATACAAAGCCAATGCTAAGTAATTGGGGTGGGCATGTGATTGGGGCAGCTCGATTGCTAAGTGGTTAGAGCTCTGGGCCAGGAGTCAGGAAGATCTGAGTTCAAATTCTGCCTCAGACAGCTGTGTGACCACAATTTAATGTCTATTTGTATCAATGCACTGGAGAAAGAAATGGCAAACCATTCCAGTATCTTTGCCAAATGAACAATATGATCCATGAGGTCATGAAGAGTCAGACAGGACTGAACAACTAAACAGTAACAACAACAAAATATGACCAGGGGTAGGTCAAATTGGAAAAGACCTCGTATGACACTCTAATTGAAAGATTCAAAGAGATGGAGATGGGGAGAGTGAGAATTCCAAGCAGAGAGGATAGCTGATGAAAAGATCTGGAGATGGAACATTAGATGTCATTCAGTCAAAAGTTTCAGACTATGAGATGAAATTAATGAATTTAGAAGTTGAACAACTTTGAATTCTAGAACAAGAATACAGCAGTGCAGTAAAAATGCCTTCTGGTGAATTTGTGCAAATAGGTTGGGATCTCAGTCATATTGATTGGAGATGCTGTTGTAATTTCCTGTGCAAAAGATGGTATAAAATTTTCTGCCAATGGAGAAATGGGAAATGTAACACTATCATAGACACTAATATTGACAAAGAGGAGGAAGCTGTTACAATAGAGATGAATGAATCAGTTCAGTTGACCTGTGCACTTAGATACCTGAATTTCTTTGCCAAAGCCACTCTACTTTGTCCTTTAGTAACACTCAGTATATCTACAGATGTACCACTTGTTGTAGGGGATAGGATTGCAAATATGGGACACTTAACTGACTCTCAAGATTGAGGATGAAGGAGGATCTTAGACATAATTAATTTCTAAGAAGATCAAAGAAATAAAGCTCTTGAAAAGAGATCTGCTTTTGAGATATTCATAATATGTTTAATTGTTAAGTCTTTTCAGTCTTAACTTTCAATTTGTACCTCTAGATACATATATATTTAGATAATGTTTTGTAAATATAGTACTTCTTTCTACATAATTTGTTTTAAAAAGTCCAAAGGTAGATCTTAATAATATTATCCTAGACCATGCCTTATTTAGAATTCTATTTTTGATGTTTTTATGCCAACAAACTCCTTTTAGAATTTTAACAGAAAAAAGGGATGTCTTCAATTTAAGTAAAGTTATATAGGAAAAACAAAAACAAAATGACCCTGTATAGGGTTTTCTTGGCAAAGATATTGGAGTTGTTTGCCATTTCCTTCTCCAATATATTAAGGCAAAGAGAGGTTAAGTGAGTTGCCCAGGGTCACAAAGCTAATGAGTATCAGAGACTGAATTTCAACTTAGGTCTTCCTGATTTCAGCCCCACCATTCTTTCTACTGAGTCATCTAGCTGCCTAAATATTGTATTAGGACAATAGTAGTCCAATTTGACTGTGACATACAGTATATAAGGAAGATCAATGTGAAATCTCCCTAGAAAGGTAGCCTTAAGCAATATAGTGACTTTAAATGTCACACTGAAGAGTTTTTAGTTTTTCTTTTCTAGAGGTAAGAGGGAATAATTAAAGCTTCTTAAACATGGGAAGGGTATGATCACTTGTGCTTCAAGGGCATGAATTTTTTCAGCTGTGTGGAAAAAAAAGATTGTAGGGGGGGTTACATTTAGGTTAGATCTGACTCAGGCTGGTATGAGACATTCATAGATCATTCAAGATTTGATGAAAGGAAAGTTAATTAGCCAAAGAAGGGGGAATATATTAAAAAAAGATATGCATTAAGGACACTAAAAACTTGATCTACCTGAGTTAAGGTAGATCCTCTGCCTCTGAGTTGCCCATCATGGTCCTATAACCAAACTTCAGACAGAGACTGGATCTGGTTTAATGACCAGAAAAGTATGTCAATGACTTGGCTTTTAAGCCAATCAAATTGCAATACTTTTAGAGAGAGAGAGAGAGAGAGAGAGAGAGAGAGAGAGAGAGAGAGAGAGAAGAGAACAGAAGAGAACAGAAGAAGAGAAGAGAAGAGAAGAGAACCGAAGAGAACAGAAGAGAAGAGAAGAGAACAGAAGAGAAGAGAGAGAGGAGAGAGGAGAGAGGAGAGAGGAGAGAGATAATAAAAAGTAGCCCAAGTTGTGTGGGAGGTAGAGTTAGAATACTGTTTCCCCCACAGATAGGGAACAGGAAGACTGTCTCAATAGTTGAGGGAAGTGCTGATGAGGAACTTTATATAGCTTGTGATTGTTTGAATAGAGAGGAAAGGGAGATGGGAGAGATGTGGAAAAAGAATCCACAAGATCTGGAAATTAATTAAATATGTGTGCTGAGAAAGGGAATGGTTAATGATGATTTTGTGAGTGACTAAAAGGATAGTGGTATTCTTAATAGAAACAGGTATCTTAGGAGAAGATATGAATTTAGTGGGAAGGATAATGAGTTCCATTTTGAATAAGCTGAGTTTCTGAAACCTATTGAATATCCAGGTAGTGATATTTTTGGCAGACAGTTTGTAATATGTGAATGCAGCTCAGTTGGTAGATGAGGTAGATATGTAGAGAATTATGAAATATGATATCTCTGTCATAATATTTCCATTTTAACTAGGGCCTTTAGTGCCTTAATCCAAGAGGATGACTAATGATGAGAATCCTAGGCATTTTGGCAGACTCGTGGAAGAGATTTATTGCTGGATTGAGGTAGGGCCTAAGAAACTTTTCCCAGTATATGAGGCCTTTTAAGTGCTGTATTATATAACCTACATTAAAAAAAAGTAGAAATAGAGCAGGATAGGAACAAAAGTAGAAGGGTGAAGGGATGGAAAATTTGGGGCATTACTGCATAGACATGGAGAAGTAAATAGCGTCATTGAGTACTAGACTTGCAGGCTAGTTCAACTTCTATCTCAGACACTTACTATGTGACCCTGGCCACATCATTATGTTACTTAACCTCTCAGACTCAGTTTTCTCATCTATAATATGGGGTTAATAACATCACCTACTTCATATGATTATCATAGGTATCAAATGAGATAATACTTGTAAAGTTCTTTCTGAAGCTTAAAGCCTTTTACAAATATTTATTATTGTTATTTTAAATATGATGAATTAAATTCTAAGTAATTTTGGTTCGGGGAATAGGATAAAAATGTGTATTTGGTTGCATTGGTAAAGGTGTACTAGTGAAGGTGGTACTGCTAAAAGTGCTATTAGTAAAGGAAGAAGTTGTACCTGGACTAAGCTATGAAAGGAGCTAGAAATTCCAAGAGATAATGGGGATAGTAAGTGGGACAACAGATGAGAGATGGAATATTGTATTAAAATGAGTCCACGCCACTAGTAGGCATCAACCTATCTTATTGGATGAAAGAAGCAAGTTGATGTAGCAGAAAGAGTACTGGCTTTGGAGCATAATGAACTAAATTCAGTTCTAAGGCTTAACATTTCTGGTCCTGTTTCTTCATCTGTAGAATGAGGGGATTTATTAGATGATGCTTGATCCCTCTTCTAACATGGAGAGTCTATTTAATTCTGACCACTTGCTGAGTATGGAGGCTAAGACTGGCTGGTAGCCAAAATACACCAGCAATGTTATCAGTGACTACTTAATAAAAGCAAGAATGCATGCTAAGATGTCATAGAATAATTGTCCTCCTTCTTAGCTTAGGTTTTGTTTCTGGTTCAAATTCTTTTGTTTGTAAAGCCAAAGAGGATCATGGTAGTATATAATGCCAAGTTAGTTATATCTAACAGAACGTTTTGACTTATGCCCAGACATAGGAGTCAAAAGACTTAATATCTTAGGGCATTTCCTCTGACTTTGCTCACATAAATGTGGTAGCTATGACTAAGATGTGAGCTTACTCTCACTGGAGTGGTATTATAGCTGTTCTTGTAGACTAAATTTCAGATGACTTGAATGGCACTGAAAAAGAATACCAGAAGCTAGGTTTATGAGGTGGACCTTCTGTCACAACTTTTCTTTTTCTGATATTTTGTTAAATGCTTTGACTTCAAACTAATTTTTTACTCTAGCAGTAGACTGGGAAAAAAATCACATTAGGAAGAGGTCATCAGTTATGGTTTTGAGTTAATAGAAAACTATGGTCTACCTTTTATCTGGAGTGAATAGCCATTCCTGGAAACTATGTGTGAAAGGGGGAAGGGTGTCTCAAGTGCTATAACTGTATAAAGAAATCTCATTTAAAAAGTTGCAAAATCTTTCTTTTCCTTCCTTCCTTCCTTCCTTCCTTCCTTCCTTCCTTCCTTCCTTCCTTCCTTCCTTCCTTCCCTCCCTCCCTGTCTCCTTCCTTCCTTCCTTCTTTCCTTCCTTCCATTCTTTCTTCCTTTCTTTTTTTTTCTTTCTTTCCTTCCTTCTTTCTTTCTTGATTTCTTTCTTTCTTTCTTTCTTTCAGAATAAAAGATTAGACTATTGGCACAGGAAAAATCTGTGACTTTTTCCCCAAGAAAGAAAAGTAAACTAGTACAATTTTTGGAATAACTCACTAAAATTTAGCTATGAGGTTCAAGGAAAAGAGCTGTGTTTCTCTGTTTCTGAACACTATTGAACTATTATTCTAGTTGAAAATAAATATAGTTATTCATACCATTAAGCTCTTAGGCAATTCAGATGTATAAAAACTTTAAACACCATTACCACTTTCTAAGGAATCAGAGCCCATCACGGGAAGCTGGAAGTATATGTGCTTGTGAGAATGGGGCAAGGAGGTCCCATGAAAGGGAAGGAGGAAAGGAAAGGAATAAGCATTTATATAGTCTTACTATGGCCAGGCACTCAGCAAAGTGCTTCATAAATATTATCTCATTTGATCCTCATGACAAACTTGGTAGGTAGGTACTGCTATAATCCTCATTATAAGCTAAGACAAGCAAAAATTAAGTGACTTGCTTAGGGTTACACATCTAGGAAGTATCTGAGGGTTGATCTGAACTCAGGTCTTCCTGAATCCAGGCCCAGCACTCTATCCATTGCACTGTGTAATTCTACAGCTTATGTAGTCCAGAAGTTAGAAAATTTAAATCAAAGTTCTTAGTAGGATGGAAAGTTTCAAATGTGATATTAAAAAAAGTGTAGTTTTTAAATATGCTTACAGGAGATTGTTTTAATTTACCCAAAATATGATGTTAATCTGTGGTTTCCAGTGTATTATTTAATCAGTATAGGAGATTTTCACTATGAAAACATCTTCCCTCAAGACAGATATCCATCAGTTTTAGTGGATAAGTGTTGTCCAAAGTACATAGAAATTAAATGACTAGCCCAGGGTCACATTGCTAATAATTATCAAAAGTTGGATTTGTACCCAGGTCTTCCTCATTCGAAGATCAGACAGTACAGCATAGTGGGTAGAATGTTGGGGGAAGTGCCCAGCAGATAGTAGGTGATATGAGAGTCAAATTTAAAGGTAAGATTAGGGCTGCACATAAAGTTTGGTAAGAATCTGTAGAGGGATGAAAACTGAGCCAATGTAAACTGTTAAGATCACCAAAGGACAGTGCTTGAGGAAACAAAAGAAAAGGACCTAGGATGGAGTCGTGGAAAACATATGACTTGAAACCATGTGGAAGATGATAGACCATGGCAAGAAAACTAAGAAGGAATTACCTGAAAGGTAGGAGGTAAACTAGTAGAATGTCAGGTAGGCCTGGGAAGAGAGTGTATCTGGGATGGGGTGCTAGCAAGTTGGTGAGAAGCTAGATTTCTAGGAGTTGTTGAGTAAAAGGATAGTGAGAATTATCTTACCAAAAAAGTGAGGGGGGAAGCATAAAAGAAACAAGATGAGTGAGGGATTGGCTTAGGTAAGGAGAATAATGTTACCATCCACTGAGACTGAGAGAGCAGAGATGATAGGTTTAAGACTATATGGAATGTAAGAGGTCATGAGTACAAGTTGACATTTTTATATATGAAGAAACCAAAGCTTAGAGAGGTTTGATGACTTACCCAAGTCTACACAGGTCACAAGTGGAAAACCAGGATTTGAAACTGAAAAAAAAAAACACTCGTACTTTATGCAGATGCAGTTACATGATCCATGATCCAGTGTAAAGAGCTCCGGATCTGGAGTTAAGACCTGAGTTCCCATCCTGCCTCAGAAAATTACTAGTTGTGTGACCCTGGGCAAGTCATTTAACCTCTGTCTGCCTCCCTTTCCTCAATTGTAAGATGGGAAATAATAATAGTGTCTACCTCACAAGCTATTGTGAGGATCAAATTAGATAATAGATTTTTTTTCCTGAAGAAAAGATTTTATTTTGTTTTTTTAAATAAATTTATTTATTTTCAGTTTTTATCATTCACTTCCACAAGATTCTGAGTTCCAAATTTTCTCCCTTTCTCTCCCCTCCCCACAGCCCAGGATGGCATGCATTTGGATTACCCTTTCCTCCAATGTGCCCTCCCTTCTATTACCCCTTACCCCCTTCTCTTATCCCCTTCCCTTCTATTTTCCTGTAGGGCTAGATAGATTCCCCCCATTGCCTGTATATTGTATTTCCCAGTTGCATGTAGAAACAATAGTTTACATTCATTTTTAAAGCCCTGAGTTCCACATTCTCTCTCTTCCTCCCTGCCCACCCACCCTCATTGAGAAAGCAAGTAATTAGATATAGGTTATACATGTGTAGTCATGCAAAACACTTCCATAACAGTAATGTTGTGACACACTAACTATATTAGCCTCTATCCTGCCTGCCCTCCATTTATTCTATGTTCTCCTTTGACCTGTCCCTCCATAGAAGTGGTTGCTTCTGATTGCCCCTTCCCCAACTCTGCCATCCCTTCTATTATCTCCCCTCTCTTGTGCCCTTCCCCCCCTACTTTTCTGTAGGGTAAGATAGATTTCCTTACCCAATTGAGTGCGTATGTTATTCCCTTTTAAGCCAAATCCGATGCGAGTTAGGTTCACTTATTCCCTCTCACCTCCCCCCTCTGCCCCTCCATTGTAAAAGCTCTTTCTTGTCTCTTTTATGTGAGATGATTTACTACATTTTACCTCTCCCTTTGTCTTTCTCCCAGTATATTCCTCTCAAAATTTAATTTTATATTTTAGGTATCATCCCTTCATATTCAGCTCACCCTGTGCCCTCTGTCTACACACACACACACACACACACACACACACACACACACACACACATAATTTACACACATATGTACACATATATACATACACACATATGTATACACACATACATATATGCATACATATATACATAAATACATGTGTGTGTGTGTTCCCCCTACCCTAATACTGAGAAAGTTCTCTTGAGTTACAATATCATCTTTCCATGTAGGAATGTAAACAGTTCAACTTTAATAAGTCTCTTATGGCTTCTCTTTCTTGTTTACCTTTTCATGTTTCTCTTAATTCTTGTATTAGAAAGTCAGATTTTCTTTTCAGCTCTGTTATTTTCAACAAGAATACTTAGAAGCCCTCTATTTCATTGACATTCCATTTTTTTCTTTGAAATATTATACTCAGCTTTGCTGTGAAGGTGATTCTTGATTTTAATCCTATATCCTTTGACCTCTGGAATATCATATTCCATGCCCTCTGATCCCTTAGTGTAGAAGCTGCCAAATCTTTTGTTATTCTGGTTGTGTTTCCACAATATTTGAATTGTTTCTTTCTGGCCACTTGTATTATTTCCTCCTTGACCTGGGAACTCTGGAATTTGGCTACAATATTTCTATAATATTTCTTTCAGGAGATGATGGGTGGATTCTTTCAATTTCTATTTTACCCTCTGGTTCTAGAATATCAGGGCAGTTTTTCTTGATAATTTCTTTAAAGATGATGTCCAGGCTCTTTTTTGATCATGGTTTTCAGGTCATACAATAATTTTAAAATTATCTCTCCTGGATCTATTTTCCAGATCAGTTGTTTTTTTTTTTTTTTCAAATGAGATATTTCACATTGTCTTGTATTTTTTCATTCTTTTGGTTTTATTTTATAATTTCTGGATTTCTCATAAAGTTATTAGTTTCTATTTGCTCCATTCTAAGTTTTAAGGAATAACTTTCTTCAGTGAGATTTTGGACCTCCTTTTCCATTTGGCCATTTCTGCTTTTTAAGGCATTCTTCTCCTCATTTTCTTTTTGGGCCTCTTTTGCCCTTTGGGTTAGTCTACTTTTAAAGGTGTTATGTTCTTCAGCATTTTTGGGTCTCCTTTAGCAAGTTGTTGACTCATTTTTCATGATTTTCTTGCATCACTCTCATTTCTCTTCCCAATTTTTCCTCTACTTCACTTACTTGATGTTCAAAATCCTTTTTGAGCTCTTCCATGGCCTGAGACCATTTCATGTTTTTTTTCTTGGAGGCTTTGGATGTAGGAGCCTTGACTTTGTTGTCTTCCTCTGGCTGCATGCCTTGATCTTCCTCAGCACTAATTGTGTAAGAAAGCATCTTTTCATCAAGAACATAACCTTGTATAGCCTTATTCTTTTTCCCCTGTTGTAAGGGCAAGCAAAGTGGGACTTTTTGCTATTTCTTCTTTTGGAGTGCTTCTCAGCACTAAGGCAATCAAGTGCCTTTGAGTGAGTCTTGCCTTTGTTTGTAGAAAGGCCCACACTCTTTTACTAATTAGGTCATGAGAGGTGTGAAGCCCTCCAGAGGTGTGAAGCCCTCTGAATCTGAAGAAGTGTATATATACTCTGAGGTTGGCATTTTGCTTGGGGCTCACTCATTGGAAAACTGTTCCTGTGATTTGACCAGACTAGACTCTGGGTAGCCATTAAAGAGCCCCCTGGCTTTGAAAACTCAGATGTTGGTGCTTCTTTCTCTGGTAACTATGTATGTATAGCTTTGGTCAGACAGAAGCCTGCCTGTTGATTTGTGTTATTTTATCAGTTTGTAATTTCTGTTTGTATTTTCTCTGAAGTTCAGGGTGCTAACTTTTTCCCCTGAACTAAGTGAATGATATATGTGTGTTTAATTAAAGTAAGATTGTTAACCTCTTAAAGTTGATTTCCTTAGAAAAGCAAACCAAAGAAACTGTGCTAGCATCCCTCTTGTGTGGTGGTGTTATTGGCCTTATACAGCCACAGCGGCTGCAAGTAACATTGTTGTTACACCTACTTGCTCATTTTCCCAGGCAATTATTTGACTTTTGAGCTCTTTCTTAAGTGGAGGGTATAATGACACAAGTTTCTGGGGTTTTATGCAGTGGTTTTCAGAGGTATCTCTAGGGACCTGTAAATTCTCAGTTCCTCCAAAGTGGTATGATCAAAAGAGAGGTGTTTATTCCTCTCCTGGCCTGCACTCTGGTCTGTGAGCAACCAAAAGCATTCTTTTCTGCCCTGGAACTCAAGGAGGGTTTCCTCTCCACAGCTGCTACCAGCTCTGCCAAGCCAGCACTCCCTGTTACCCTAGGACTGCCACCCAGTACTGCGTCCCAGATCTGCTACTCCATTCTCCCACCATCTGTAGGCTGAGAGCTTTAAAAACAGCCACTGCTGCTACAGTAGCTGCCACCACCCTGGGGCTGGAGCTCGGGCTGTGGCCAGACCACACTCCCCTCTCCCTCAGGTGAGAGAGCTTTCCCACCGACTTTTGAAGCCATCTTTGGTGTTTGTGGGTTTAGAAGTCTGGAAACCACCACAGCTGCTAGTGCCTCAGTGCCCTGATGTCTGTTCCAGTGTGTCTGTGAAGACACAACCTAGGCTAAGCTGTGCTCCACTTCCAGTGTGGTGTGATAGGCCCTTCCTCACTTCCTTCGGGATTGTCTTGGGCCAGAAATCTGCTTCACTCTGTCAGTTTGTGGCTTCTGCTGCTCTAGAATTTGTTTAGAGCTATTTTTACAGGTATTTTGAGGGGCTTGTGGGGAGAGCTCAATCAGGTCCCTGCTTCTGCTCCATCATCTTGGCTCCGCTCCCATGAGATAATATTTTTAAAGGGCTCAGTACAGTGCCTAGTACACAGTTAGAGCTTAATAAATACTTATTTCCTTCCTTTTTCCCTTCCTCCTTCCCTCTCTCCCTCTCTTCCTTCCTTCCTTCTTTCATTCCTTCCTCCTTCCCTCCTTCCCTCACTTCCTCCTCCATCTTTCCCTTCCTTCTTCCCTCTGTCCCTGCCTACCTGCCTCCCTCCCTTCCTTCTTTCCTTCCTTCCTTCCTTCCCCACTTCTGTGTGACCCACTGTCACCAGGATTGGGAGCACCATCATGAGGAATGAGGAGGCATTGGGAAGCTGGGTTAACCTTTTTTTTTCATATATTCCCAAATGTGGATACATCTGAATCCTTCTTCACTAACAATTAAAGACAATGGTAGATTGTTGACTGAAGAGTCACTCTTGTTGAATCTGACCCTAGCATGCCTAATCAAAAGGTCATCAACATCATTATTGAAATCACAAATGTATATGGTCATGGTTGAGATTGAAAAAGATAGTGTGAGCTAGATGCTGAGCTCACTGAGAAAAAGAGAGACCAACCTAGAGGTTTATAGATAACAACAGCAAAGATGAGATAGTGTGAGTGTGAATAGATAGGTCAAAATGAATAGTTATGATGACAGAGGGAAAATGTAGAAATGGCAATAGAGAAAAAAAGTCACATGCTGACTCCTCCTCTTGGCCCTGTATTGAGAGGAGGGCAAGGGACATGATGTCAAGAACTTCCATAAATTAGAGAGAATTTTAAGCAAGGCTATATATATATATATATATATATATATATATATATATATATATATATATATATAAAAGAGAAGATCAAATTTCAATGATCAGAGAAGGTGGGAGAAGAGATGGAATGAAGGAAGGAAAGAAGCAAGCAGGGAAGGAGGGAAAGAAGGAGGAAGGAAATAATAAAGCATTTATTCAACACTTACTATGTGCAAAGCTTTGTGCTAAGGGCTGGTTATAAAAGCAGAAAGTAAGAAAATCACTTCTTTCAAGGAATTCACATTCTAATGAGAAAGATAACACATATGGAAGGTTTTTAGCTGCAAATCATATGGTGTAGCTCCATGGTCCTTAGGGTGCATTGGCAAAGAAGATGGTGACATATCTCCCTTAATATTATCTACACTAATAAAATGATGCATCACTAGACCTGAGTTTATAGAGACCTGAGTTTATAGAGACCTGAGTTTAAATCTGACTTTAGACACTTACTAGTTGTGTGACTCCGGAAAGATCATTTAACATCTCTCAGCCTCAGTTTCCTCATCTGTAAAATGGAGATAATAGTAATGCCTACCTCACAGGTTTGTTGTAAGAGTCAAATGAGTTAGTAGATAAGAAGTGTTTTGCAAGCCTTAAAATGTTATATAAATGCTGCTGTTGCTGCTACAATAATATTGTTACTGTTGCTTTTAACATTTTCCCTCACATGAAACATCCAATGTATGCAATGGTCATCACATGCAATAGATCATAGTAAGAACTATAGCTAATCCCATCTACCCATCCCAGGGTAACTGCCCATCTCCATATTGGCCATGTCAGGTCAGAACATATGCCATCCTTAGCATGGAATCAGCATCAACCAAAACGTATGACTTTTATTTGTTATTTTAAACCACTGTGACAATATTAGAACATTTAAAAGATGGCTGTGTGCTGATTCAAGAAATAAGGCAGCAGAGAAATCAAAAGCTGTTTGTTTTAGACAAGGTTCTGGGCAACGAGAGACAGAGGCCAGGGGAAAGGGAGTGACAACAGGAGACAATGAGAAAGTATTAGCAAGCCAGTATCTGTGCTTGTTTAAGAAAAGTGGGCTTGTACCAGGATTATGAAACATTTATTTGTCATGCTTTTCACACATCTGTTGAGAAAGTCACCCTTCTCTCCTCCTTCCCCTACACTGTCCTCCCTCCCACTATACTTACACCTCATTCTTACTTCATCCTGCAATTCTCTCATACTCAGGACCTGTTGTCATCACAGCAAAGCACCATGCTAAAGAAAGAGCAAGGAGGCTTCCTTTTCAACAGGAATAACAACTGTATTGACCTTCACCAAGGAAAATTGGAGAGAATATGAGTGAGATTCTTATATTTGTTTTCTCACACATTCCTCTAAACCCTGATGCTTGTGACGAATGTAGAAATCAGCATTAGGGAAATTTCAAGAATGAGGACTTATCGAAAGCTTTGGGATGGTTAAGAAGCAAGGATTCTATTTTCCAGGCAATGCCTTCAAAAGTTCAAGCTTGTTCTGCTAGCAAATCCCAAATTCCCCTAGGTCACCCAATTAAATAGGTCAGTTTCCTAGGCTTGATAAGACATAAAAAGATCATGTCCTTTTTTAAGGCCCTATCAAAGATTTAGAGCAGCTTTCTAAATGAACCGGGGAGCCATTCTTTGAAGCATTAGCTCAAAGGAAGAGTGCTGCCTGTCAAACAGTGGAAGGAAATGGTAATAATACAAAGATAAAATGTAATGTGGAATGCAAGAGAAATAAAAAAATACGATGATAAATAGACTCAAGATGATCAAAGGATATGCTCAGGACAAGTGAGCATAGTCAAAGAACAGGACTAGTCGGTATACAAAATAATAATAATAATAATAATAATAATAATAATAATAATAATAACCATCAGGCTTTAAGGCAACCCAGAGATGCTGAAAGTGATTAAAATCAGTTTCAGAAACTGGTTAAAAATTATCGAAATCATTGTGTATTTGTACGAATTTGTAGGTACCCTTACAGGCAGTTTATTTCAACATGTTCATTGCATAGATGAGCAAATTGAGGAAACACCAGAGTGGCATAGGAGGTCAACTGCAGATTCTGGAGGCTGAAGGCCTCCGTTCAAAGCCTGCTTCTGACACCAACTTACCTGTGTGACTTTGGACAAGTCACATCTCTCTGGGCCTTAGTTTCCTACATGAAGGGGTTGAGATATATGGGAACTTTAAGTCTCTTCTGGCTGTAACTCTATGATCTTATGACTTGTTTAATACCACACAATAGCTTAGTTATAGAATTAGAACTGGTCCAGGTCAAGACACAGTATAACAGGGCTCCACTAACTAATAATTCTCTTCTAGTTTTATGTTTTCATTGTGAAATGAACTAAGATGCTATAGAAAGTACTGTTTTATCATGAATCTTTATTAGGAATGAAAGATATCTAGGAGAAATTTTGTTAATGTGGTTTCCTATAGAATTATGATAAGCATTACATATTATAGAAATCATTAATTATCATATAGATTTTGTGTTGCTTTGTAGCAATAGAGTTAAAAAAAAACACCTGAAAACAGTGTTCTTGGAAGAAAATCCATTTATAGTAATAAGAAAAAATCCTTTAAATGTTGGCATCTAACTTAATAATATCACTAAATTAATGAAACATCCAAGGAGGTATAACAATAAATTTTACTCCTTACCTTTGGGTATAAAGTTCAGAAAAAACACGTTTCTTGGATTCCTCATTTCTGAATCGAAGAACAATAAGTTATTATTTGCTAACCTACTGTTGAATGCTAGTTCATGAGACAGAGGGTTTGTGTGGTGAAGTGGAAAGAACACTGAACTGAGAATCAGGAAATTAGTTCAGGTCCTAGTCACTAAGGTGCTGTTTAATATTGAAATCCCATAACCTCACAAGGCCTATAATTTCATTCAGATCTATAAAAGATAGAAATTGGGCTCAATGACAATTAAGGGACCTTCCAACCCTATACATCTGGGACCTCCATCCTTGTGGCTAAACTTTTTTCTTTCTTATGGCAATTTTATATATATATATATATATATATATATATATATATATATATATATATATATAGCATATTACCATATTTATGCAAATTCATCTTTACTTCCCACTAGTTTTAAGATTCTTGGAAACAAGTATTGTGGCTTATATCCTTTCACATCTTTGGAGACTTTGTACACAGTAAGTGTTCAATAACTGGTATATTTCATTGGAAATTTTTATAGTGAAATTATGGTAAATTTGATAAATATCAAATCCTTTAGGGTAAGGTACAATTCATTGTTTGGTTTTTATATCACATGGGTACGTAAAGATAAGGGTAATTCACATATGTTTATTTATCTTACATACATATAATATACATATATATATATAGCGTGTGTGTGTGTAGACATTATAAATAGAGAGAGAGAGATTAGACCCAATCTACAATTCATCTGGAATATGGAAAGGTTCTGAAACACAATTTAGATTTGGAGAAATTTCATGTTGATACCCTGAAGGGGAGGTAGGGCAGTAAACCCTTTCAATATTTCTCTGACTTGAGGGAGTCCACTACTTGGACAAAGGTGGCCATCTGAATCCAGGGACCCCTCTTTCTTAGTACTATAGGCATGGAAACACCAAGGAATACAAGCTTCCTATAGAACCTGTCAAGCAGGGCAGCTAGATGACTTACCGGAAAGAGTGCTGGACCTGAAGTCAGAAAGACCTGAGTTCAAATATGGCCTTAGACACTCACTAGTTGTGTGACCCTGGGCGAGACACTTAACCTCTGTTTATCTTAATCCACTGGAGAAGGAAATGGTAAAATACTCCAACATCTTTGCTAAGAAAATCCAAACTCATGAAGAGTTGGACACGACTAAATGACTAAGTAACAATGACAAATAGAACCTGTCTCATTAGGGGCTATGAACAGCAGCCTGAGACATTATCAGGATAAAGACTATAGGCCAGTGCACTACATGGCCCTTTTTTTTTGTCCTATTCATGCCTGAATCCAGGCTGAAACTCTGTTACTGACTCCTGACTCCCTCTTGTTACAAAACCTGTCTAGATAACTCTTGCCTCCTGTGGTAGACATCCATGGTAATGAATCTGCTTTAAAGCAGACTTTTCCTCCACAAGAATCAACTGCTCCCCCCAGAGCTTCAGTTGTAGCGTAGTCAGAGTCGTGTCCCAGTAGTCCCAATGGTATATGGGTATTTGTTGTCCTTCTATATTTCAAGCCCAATATATGCACTGATTCAGCATATACTATCTTGAGCAACCATATGTATACTCCCACTGTACTATGAATAACTGCAGTAGATTACATTTATGTAAACCAATCAACATATATTAGGCATCTACGATATACTAGGTACTCTTCTTGTTTTTAAGGGATGCAAAGAGAAAAATGAAAATAGAAATAGTCTCTGACCTTAAGGACTTTACATATTCCTCAAGGGAAATAACACATATACAGTTAATAATACTTAATTTCTATATATCGCTTTAACATACATAAAGCTTACTAAATATACACAGAGTAAACGGAAACTAATTTGAAGGGAAATCATAAAAATTGGAAAAGGGAGGGAAAACAGTAAAAATGGATAACTTGGAAGAAAATCATATATTCAAGATTCAGCTTAACTGTTAACTTTTTGAGTCCTAAATCTAGAGCTGAGAGGGACCTCAGAGGCTTCATTTATAGTTCAGGAAACTGAGACTTGGGAAACTTACTCAAAATTGTGCAGGTAGTGAGCATCAGAAGCAGGATCTGATAATAATAAAAAAATAACTAGCATTTCCATAGCACTTAAATGCTTGCAAAGTACTTTACAAATACCTAATTTTATCTTCACAAGAACGCTGGGAGGTAGATGCTTTATATCAATGGCTGAAAGCCAATCCAGTGTAGCAAATAGAGACTAACTGTAAATTGCAGTTTCTACACTGGTAGAGGGAGTTTATTCACCAGAAATCACCACAGCAACAACATAGCAAAACGTGAGTGTGTGTGTGTGTGTGTGTGTGTGTGTGTGTGTGTGTGTTGCCTGCACTTCCAGTGGGAGGAGAGAGAAAGGAGAGAGAGAGAGAGAGAGAGAGAGAGAGAGAGAGACAGACAGACAGACAGACAGACAGGCAGAGAGAGACAGAAACACATAGAGTTTATAAAGCTCTTATACAATAGAGTTAAATTCTACAGAGGTTAGTAGACTTTCCCAATGTAACATAACTACTAAGTTTCAGGTAGGATTTGAAACCACATCTTTCTTTTATTCCAAGCCCCCAAATCTCTACTAATCCCTGCTGGCCACACATTCTCTCAGCTTAAAGAATTAGAAACAAGAACTCTACTTTCTTCTCAGTGGGAGACTGGTGATACCTTGGAAATGAACCATTTGAATATTTGCCTCAGATCTCCATGTGCCTTTGATAGTGAAGGATCACAGTAGATCACAGTGTCCATGAGGTAAGCAAAGACTTTTCTTCCTCCTTCTGGAGGTAAGAATTCTGTTGTCTCAGAGACTGCCCCGGCCTACACCCGTGTCAGATATAGTAGTAGCCCCTCACAGCAGTGAGTCAATGGACCTCTAAGCACTCCCCTGGCCCATGCTGCCCCACTCCCGTGAACCTTTCAAAAGAGCCAAGGAAGCTACAAGCACCTATTAATTAAAGTGTTTTGAAGCACTGCTGTTTGCTTTTTACTGGAAATTCACAAAACATTAAAAGCCTCTGAAAGTTGTACTTTTTGTGGTGCCACTGAATTGTAAGGAGATTCAGATCAATAACGAAGTCATTAAAAGCACTGGAAAATGTAGATTATGAAATATGAGGAATGTAGTCAGCAAAGCAAATTCCAAAGCTCTGTAGTTACCAGCCCCTTTAAAAATTGTACAGTTATTTTTAACGTGCCTTTTCAAGCATTTTTTTAATGAACAAAAGTAACCGCAATCAGTTGTGAGAAGTGGGAAGGTTTCCTTGAAGGTGATTAATTTCATCAGCATGGCTTCCCAAAAACAAAATTAGCATAGTGACCCTTGAGCCTGGACCCATATAATATTGTCTAAATGGAGAGCCACCATTACATCAATTTCTTACTCTCCTCTTCACTTTTCTATCAGTCACAAGTGTCTTGTTTACAATATCCTGAATGCTGTGTATGCTACCTATTTGGTTTAATAATCCTGATGGAATTGTCAGTTGTGGAATAAATAATGAATTGCTGAAAGTTAAGCTGAGGTCTGCATTTCTGATAAAATCCTCTTAACGCCTAACTGTTAGAGGTTTATGGCTTTCTAGATTCAGGGGGAATTCAATTAAGATTTCTTATAATTCCTCAAATAACCTGAATAATGTGCAGCAAATATGGTGATTTAAGGGGTAAATTGGTTCATAAATACCCATCTATCAGCTGTCTTGAGAAGCTGGAGTTTCTGAAAATAGCCATAATCCTTTGAGATAAATGGGAAAATCTCCCACTTTTCAGCATCTCTACATCACAGTAGAGTTATAAAATCAGGTTGGTTTTTTTGAGGTTAGGGGTACATCTAAAATTTACCCCCTCATTTTAGAGTATTTGGCTTAAGGTTTCACTGGTCTGGGGCACAAATCCAAGGGGTACAGCAGATGGAGTACTGGATTTGGAGGAGGCAAACCTGAATTCAAATTCTGCCTCGGATACTTGCTAGCAGTCCTGTCCTCAGTTTCTTTATCTATTAAATGAGAGGACTAAACTTGGCTTTCAAACTTCTCTGAGGACAAGGTATGTAAGACTTGATGAAGAAAAATAATGGGGTTTTAATTTCATATTATTGAGTTTGCAATTTAAAATAATGGCTAACATTATTTTACCTTGAAGATTACACAGAGCTTTGCATGTATTACCTCATCTGAATCTCACAAACAAATTCCTTCATAAACATATTACCTCAAATATAAAGGAACATATTATTCTTTGGGGAACACAGTTTTTACCTCTAACCATATGCCTATTATAAGTCAAAATATATTTCTTCCCCAACCCATACATAAAGCATGTATCCTCTGTAAAACTTCAGTCAACCCAACCCCCAGGACAGCCTAGTACTACTTCTGTGGTAGCTCTAAGTGATCAGAAACCTTTACCTTATATAAACCAAAATAAGAATCTATTACTAATTTTGTCCATTAATAAAACATCTGCCCTTTGAAGCTGGGCGGGATAAAGATAAACTTTCTTTTGACAGCCCTTTAAATACTTCTAAGACAATAATCATGTTCCTCATGAGTCATTCTGGTGATAAGGCTGCAACATGTGATAAATCAGATATTTTGAAAAAGAAACTGTTAAGGATCAGTATGTCAATTAAAAAAAAAAGATGGGCTGGCCATGTGACAAGAATTAGGGATAATTTATAGATAACCTTTAGATGTCCCACCTGTATCCTTTTGATATAAAGAGAAAGCAAAGAAGGGTCTATTGTGTGGACCTCTTAGGATGAACATACATAGATAAGAAGTATCTGGCAAGGGCAGTCTGGTTATGTTGTGATCTGCATTGCTGGAGGCAATATTCCTGTGAAGGGGATCACAGATCCACTTAGGCATTTGAATATAACCTTCCCTTGCCATATTTCATTCATGATTTGCACTGACTCTCAATGATGTGCTTCTAAGGTCACATTTTTCCTCCACACATTAAGATCTGTAGTTCATTTTGTTTATCACTCACACCCTCTTCCTTGGTACAGAGACATCTGGATATTGACTTCTGTGAATTAGTATGCACCTCCACTATTATTCTTTTTTTTTATATGCTGCAGATGTTACTTTGTGTGGTTTGTGGCTTAGCAATTATATAAGAACAATTTAATCACTCTTTCATCTTCATTTTGCCTTCAACCCTTTTTGATCACATTTTCAAGTCACCAGACAAATATATTAATTCCAGCTTTCACTGTGTATGTTTTGTCCTCAGTCAAGAGCCCATCATTTTTATGTATTATGTCATGGTTAAGAAATAAAAAAAATCTTGTTCCCTTTTGCCACCTTCTCAGTCAATTGTTGGATTATTTTCTGATTGTGGCTGAGTCTGCATGACCGCAGTTGAATCCAATCCAGACTGTAACATCTGGTACATTTGATTTGCCAGATGTCTTCTTTTAGACTTAGCAATTGCAAGATATTGCCCAGGCTCTGTTCGACAACAAAGATGTACACTTGAGCTACATATAGCATGTCACCTGAAAAGAACTCAATACTTCCTTTGGTTCTAGTGAATCTGGCTCCTCTCTTATGTCTACAATTTGCAAATTTTCAATCAGTCAATTAATAAAAAGACAATAATTAAACACATATGATGTGCAAAGTACTATGCTAGGTAACATAGATACAAAGATGGTAATGAAAATAATACCTACCGTTGAGGAAATTTACATTCTATTGTGCAAAATGTGTTCATATGTAAGCACACACATAATTAATAAAAATGAAGAGATGGAAACTTTTTTTTGGCAGGGGGATGGAAGGTAGGGATAGTATATCTGTTAATCTCTTAGTAGTTACAGATCCTTTGCACTGTGCAAGCTCCTTGAAGAAAGGAACATGATCTTACTCATTGTATTACTCACTTAGCACAATGCCTGACATATAACAAGCACTTAATGAATACTTCTCTACTGACTGACCAATTTTGCCTACCACAGTGCCTTAACACTCAAAAATCATTTATTGAATTGCATGGAATGAAATATATTTTCAAATTAATTAGGTTATATGAGTAGGAAATCCAGGATTCTAACATTCAAGCACACAAAAAACCAAATTCTTTTGATGTTTATGTACAGAAAAACACTGGATCAAGAAATTACCTTTTAATTAAACAAATAAATCTCAATCATAGACTAGTTAGTAAGTTTAACTGGACTCTTTAAGACAATAATAAAAAGAAAAGAATCAATCAAAATAAAGTGATCACCTTTAGAGAAAAGTGTTTTTTAATTATTAAAACAAAAACTTATTTTCTGATTGGCACAGATGTTTCAATGCACTGAAATTTTATGGAGAAAGATAATTTCAAGGAAAAAAAATAAATAGCAGACTAGGCTAGCATACAGATCCAGCCTAAATCTATACTGCCAGGCTACTTGTGATGGCATATGACAACAACTGATTCTGCTGCTCTTACTCCTACAATTACCTGACTTTTATATTGTATTAACTAAATATTTTTTTAAAATGTTATTTCTTGGGAAAAAAAAACAAAACTTTGAAAGGGATTAATTATTTTCAAGGCCACACAGGTTGCATTAGATTTCAATTTTTAGCTCATATAATCTGAATTTAGGAGTTGTGTGGTACAAAGAATAGTGTCTTTGGAATAAGAAGACTTGGTGGCCGAATCATAATAATATGACATAAAATTTACTTACTTGAGACTCATTTTCCTCATGTATAAAACTGGTATAATAATATTTGTACTATTTACTTAGCACAGTTGATGTGAGTAAATCACCTTGGAAAGTGTAAAACATTATATAAATGTAAATTGTTATTGTTACATGAGAATATTTTTAGACTTTTATTGGCATGATATAAATGTATTTAATAAATTTTATTAAATGGCTCTGAAAGACAAGCCAAGAATAGCTGACAAAGTAAAGTGGAAAAATAAAGTCATTTGAACCAACAGCTTTTTTTTTGTGTAAAAATCCATATATTGAGGCGAATGAGTTTTTGACCTTAATTACTTACATAATTAACTCTATTTTCAACTTTGTTAGTGAATCTGACCATAATGAGTTATTTAAATCATATTAATAGTGCACTTTTCCTGACAGTAAAATTTAAAGAAAAAAAGGCTAAAGAAATTATTTGAACAAAAATGTCTTTTCATTACAAGAAAACTATTAAATATATCTAAAGTATTTTAATTTCTCATTCTCTGTTGTTTGTAATGAACTCTGCTGAGATAGAAAATGAATTTTTTTTCAAAAGATTCCATTTTGAATTGTAAAAGACATACTTAATGAATTTCTAATAGATAAAAGAAAGATATTTTAAATATAACATCCTGTTAGTATTTTAGGGAAATAAAAGTCAAAATTCCACATTATCATTAAATTTCTTTCTTTATTTTTTTAGCATGAAAATCTTTATATTAGAATGACTAAACACTTATGGCATTCCTCAGTTGCTTTATCTCAAATCCATTTTGATCTTAGAGTATGTTGAGAGGTAACATGCTACAAAACTAATAACTTACATATATATTGCTTTAAGTTTGTAAAATACTTTTCTCACAACAATCCTGAGAGTGAGATAGAAAAATTATTAGCATCCCCATTTCACACATAGATTATGTAAGAGCCACAGAGCTTAAATAATAAGCAGTAATAAGATAGAGTACCAGGCTGATGGCATCTTGCCTGATGATGAAGTTTTTCTGTTAATGAGGTTCCAAGGACATGATGGAGAAGTCAGAGAAGTTCCAAAGTTGTCCAGCCAATGAGGAAATGAGGAGCAATAAATTATGAGGAGAAATAAATTTGTTCATCCTGACTAAGCTAGGAACAAGGCCTGTGCTACTTCCTGTGAGGGAATAGAGTGAGCAAGAAAGTTCTGGATACCTACCTGAGGTTTCCTTTCTTCTGTCAACTGGCATGGCACAATCCTATAGAACAGAAAAGATGGGAAAATGGATTCATTAGCTCCTGGGCATATTAGTCCTACAAATGAGCAATGATAGCACCCCCAAAGAAGTAATGGTAGTAACAAATGGCAACTTCATCAGACAATAGTAACTGAGTGAAATAGATCAAATGTCAACTTAAATGACAGGCTAAAACATAAACTGTGAGATGAAGCCCAGAACATGTGAGCCTATGAGCAGGAAGGAAGATACTAGAAAATAGCAAAAGACAGTTAGTAGTAGTATTAGAGACAAAGAAAACCAGCTACTGTAGTGGAAAAGCAGACCCATAATGGCAAGGAGAGCTTGGGGAATCATTTCAAGGGGTCTGTAGGAAGTAGAGCCATGAGCAATGTTCTAGTGGTGATACAGCCCTTTTTCATCTTAGAGCAGGTACCAGGTAATTTATTCTAGAGGGCTGTGAATGTAGCCATTCATTATCTTGGAGTCACTATTTTTTTTACTCCAAAATGGGTGATTTTCCTTGTTCCTTGTTCCATTCATTGAAAATAATATATGGTTTTTCTTGGTGTTGAATGTTTATGTATGTATTTATGTATGGATGTATACATATATACACACATATATATGGATATACACACACAAATATATATATATATATATATATATATATGTATATGTGTGTGAATGTGTGTATATATGTGTATATAGTTATCACTTCCACATCACGGGGTATAGGGGCATGGCACCCCCCTTGGTCTTGTAAAAATTTTTGGCCATCTCTTCATACCAGAGAAGAAGTCTGAATTTTTTCTTTTTTTATAGAGTATTTACAGTACCTTATTGTAAAATTGGTATATGGGAAAAAGTCACGATGTGGAAGGGATAACTGTATATGCAAAAATTTATTACTATATTATATATAGAAGTGAAAGGGGGGTATTGAATATTTTGATGAATCTATGAGTACTTTAATGTCCATATAACCTCCTATGATGCAGACTTAATTCCATGCTTAACTTCTCTGCACCTCAGTTTCCTCGTTTTCAAGATGTGATAGTTGTACCATGCAGCTAGGTAGTACAGTGGTCAGAATGCTGGGCCTGAAGGCAAGACTCATCTTCCCAAGTTCAAATCTGGCTTCAGATACTTACTAGATATGTGATTCTGGGCAAGTCATTTAACCGTGTTTGCCTTAGTTCCTCATCTGTAAAATGATCTGGAAAAGCAAATGACAAATCACTCTAATATTTATGCCACTAAAACCCCCCAAAAGATCACAGAGTCGGACGTGACATGACTGAAATGAATGAACAACAACAACAAACACTTGTACTCCATCACTTCTAAGTACTCTTCTAGCTCTGAATCAATAGTCCTTGACTGAGTGATTTCTTTATTAGTTGGGCTGGTTTTATTATGGTCTTATTTGACACGAAGATTAACTAGATAAATTCTGAAGATAGTTTATCACTTTAGGAGACAAGATGGTATAAAAATGACACAGTATTACAAAAAGGCAAGACTTGGGTTCTAATTTTGTTTTGCTACTTAATTATGTGACTTTGGCCAACTCACTCAATCCCCTTTTATATGATAAGGGGGAGGTTGAACAAAATAAAGTTTATATCCCTTTCCAACTCTAAAATATTGCTGATTTATGATTTGTTTTTGCCTTTGCTTCGGAAAACAAACTTAACATTTTAGCTGAGACTGAACAATTGAATGAGTGGTTGAGTGGGCAGAATCATAAGGCTCAAACTACAAATTTGAAAAATCTTCTAGGTAATTTAGGGTGCATGGATAGATTTCAGAAGGTCTGTGAACTTGGATTAGAGGAAAATTACATTTTTTATTTTCACTAACCTCTGAACTGAAATCTAGCATTACCTTCGACTCTTCAAAAACATTATTTTGAGAAGAGGCCTAGAAACTTCAATAGACTTCCAAAGTATTTCCTGCCACAAAAAGGTTAAGAAAACTTGACCAGGTATTATGTTGAAAGTCTTTTCTCACTCCTCTAATTTTCCTAAAGCACCTTTTCTATATTTATCTTTTTCTCTCTGATATTTATTATCTTTATTATTTTTACCTATGAATATGTGCAGAGTTAAAAAGGGTCTTATTTAAATCCTGATTTTTTAATTTTCTTAATGAGTAACCTTGAGCATATCATTTATTCTCTTGACACCATAGTTTCCTCATCTGATAAATAGGAGATTAGATTTAGTGGCCTACAAGGCTCCTTTAAAAGTAGCTCGTTGACTCAGTGCCAAGTCAGGAGTCAGGAGTCAGGAAGTCTCATCTTCCTGAGTTCAAATCTAGCCTCACACACTTACTACCTTAATGCTATGTGTCCTTGGCCAAGTATCTCTGCCAAGAAAACCTCCAATGGAGTCATGAAGAGTTGGGCATGATTGAAATGAATGAATAACAAGAAAAGGATTCTGTAATCCCTAAAGCTATGATCCTGTGATTCAATGTAGCTTCCTCACCTATAAAATATAAGCTGCTTTTTTCTTGTCTTTGTATCCCCGATGCCATCTTCAAAAACATAAAGATGAATATCAAAATGAGGGCAATGCACATGGTGAGTGTGAATATTCTACTGTCATATGCCAAGAATCAACTCCAAAGAAAAGAAGCAAATGATTTCATCAAGTAAATGTATTACAAGAAAAGACTGGGATCATCACATGACAAAGATGATGGAAGACAAGTATCTAGATAATGTGCTTTACTGACACCTCCAAAATGTTGGGAGAAAACAAGCGCGGCCTCAAGTCATTGGGTAGAACCATGGTAGAACATTTTTGAGAGTATAAAGACAAGAATTGTTTATGACTAATAGGCATCAGTATCAATGAGTGGCAACCTGTATCTTTGGTGAGGATTTCTGAGTCAATGAGATCACAGACTGATTTGAACATTTGGATATCCTCAAAAACTAGGTATTTAGTAAACATTTATTTAAGGAAATGAAATAGATTCTGGGCTCAAGGGAAGAATAGCTGATCTTCATTAGCTAGTGATATGTCAACTTTTTATTTTGCCTTATCTCTAATGCACTTTCTCAATGATAGGACAGAAGGCAAATGGAGCATGTGTGCATTATTGGGTTTAAAACTGTATTCCATATTGTCTATAGGTCTATAGAGGCAGCCAGATGGCTCAGTGCATTGAGCTCTGGGCCTGGATGCAGGAAGACCTGAGTTCAAATCTGGCCTCAGATAACTCACAAGCTGTGTGATTCTAGGCAAGTCACTTAACCTCTGTTTGCCTAATTTGCTGGAGAAAGAAAGATACTACTCTGGTATCTTTGCCAACAACATCCTCATATGGTATCTTGAAGACTTGTATACAACTCAACCAAAATAATGTGTCTGAAGGTTATCAAAAATATCATAATAATGACACTTTTGTTTAGTAGTTTTAACTTTAAAAAATTGTTTTAGATACACTATCATTTTCATTTGTGGAATAAGAAGGGTTGATGTCATGGGGATGGCATATCTAGATCTATGATTTTATCCATCTAGAAAACCCTGAATAAAAATTAACAAAAAAGCATTTTTAAAGAATATACCATATCCTAAGTACTATGCTAAGTATTAGCAAAATAAAAACAAGCACGATAGTCTCTGTCTTCAAGGAGTGTACGGGAGAAGAGAACACATAAAGGGGAACCTAGAGCTAAAAGCAGAAGACCAGAGAAAGGGAAAGGATATGGTCTTGTAGAGATTGGACTGATCAAGATAAGGTGAAAGGTCACCACTCCCAGGGGTGGGAATACAGCTTCCAGGAGGAAGAGGAAAATAGGCCAGATGAACAGGGAGTAATGTGATGATCTGGGGAGTGCACAAAATAAAGTGGAAGACCACTAGAATTGAGAGTACCATGGGCAGGAGTCTCGATGTATCTATTAATCTGTGGCATGAAAATTCCCTCTATTTTAAAGATTGATAACTCCTCATTAATTTGTAGTCTCAGAGAGTTATGTGAGACACTATGAGGTTAAGCAACTTGCTCATAGTCACACGGCTCAGAGTGTCTGAAGCAGTGTCTGAATCCATGCCCTGCTCAGTTATACATACACTACAACACTTATACTGCTTTGCACTCTTCCTATACCATGTGACAAATCTCTATCAAAATGAATAATCTCAGCAACTTTCCAAATAATTGCCATCCTCCTTGCCATTTTAACCAAGTGCTTGTCTTGTACACTCTGAAGTTGAGAATAATATATTCTGGGGAGGAAAAATAATTCACAACATGTGCTTCTCATTTGTAACAGGAAAAAGTCCATACAATCTTGTTCTCCTGTTTTTTTTCACAAGGTAGCAGAGAAATTGCTGCATAGTATAGGCAAACATGTAGAGGCTGCAACCTGCACTGTTGAAAGGACTATTCACGTTGATGAAAACCTGGATCCATTGGAGTATAGGAGGAGGAAAGCTTGCCCATTTATTTGTCTTGTGTCAGTTAAAATAAAGTAAACAAAATTATCTGGGAATGACTCACATATGTGTGGGTGTATACATACACAAAACATATACATACATCCATGTGTGTTCAAAGCATTTAAAAAAAATTATCCCTCCAAAATGTCTTTTCTACTGATATGTTTAATTTATTTTCCCCCACTGTTTCCTGTCCTCTTTATTACTATGTGCACATAGGAAGTCCAGCATAGTCAAACAAGTGACATCCATGAATCATCTCCTCTGCCACTAACCAATTCAACAGCTATAAATTTCCCCCTTTTGCATGTTAAGTGACAATTAAATTAACATTTTTAACTGGATGTTTTAAGTTTTGAAGAAGAAAACAGAGTCAAATAACTAAAGAAAAATTCAATCGTTGACAAGCCTTGTTTCAGAAATCTGTAAACAGTGAACTGCCTGTGTGAGGTGGCTGATGTTAGTAATTTTAGAGTTGGAGTGTTTTATATCTGTTTAGAATAACTTGGCTTTATATCCTGTTAAAATGTCACATGGATAAGAGGAGTAAATTCTAACAGCTGTGACAAGATTTTCATTGCTAAGGAACTCACATTCTAGGTGTTCAGGCGGTGTATGCTTCTCTCTTGCTCTCTGCCTCTGTCTTTTCCTGTCTCTGAGTGATTCAAACCTAGTCTTCTCCACTTAAAAAGAATAGTAAGACATAGGTAAGTGCCCAGAGCTCTGCCCAGGATAGGGAGCACTTTTGAAAACAGATATGAAGAAAATGTGCTACCAGACATAAAAGGGAAAAAAAAAAGTCTCTACTTAAGGTAGTAGAATGACAAGCTATGCTGATGAGAGTATCAGGTAGTCCCAAAGAGCGTGTGTTCTGGTTCTGTCAGTCAATAAACACTTATGAAGTATCCACTGTGTGTTAAATGCTGAGGATATGAAGAAAGGCAAAATAGTCACTGCCCTCAAGGAGCTCACAGTCTAATGCGAGAGACAGAACACTGAAAACGGTGAGGGAAGTACCCAGATTGGGCACGTGATGAAGACCTGAAGCATCATGGGAAATGAAGATATGGCTGCCCTGGCTCCCTTCTTAAATGGAGAATCTGGGAGGAGCTCAATGGATGTCCACCCTCTACTCTTGTCAGTCAGAATGAGAAAGGAATTCTAGGGCCCAGGGATACTGAAGAGGTATGAGTTTCAAAGCTGATGCAGTCTTGCAGGAGGATGAGTGACTGGAATGCCTGGTAATGCACCCTTTTCTATTCACTAGAATTCTTGGTTTTGACTCCAGTCAACATCATGCTTCATCCAGGTTGAGCTGATTATCAGAAATCTCATAACCAAGCTATGTTTGTGATACTGAATGCCTTCTCAGCTCCCTCATGTGCCTCTCTCTTCTGCTTGGGGGACTGGAGGGTGGATTTCCCCACCCTGTACCCCATTTCAGCTTTCTTTTATTTTTTGGCTTCCTCTGTTAGACTGTAAACTCTTTGAGGGCAGGGACTGTCTTTCTTTCTCTTATTTGTATCACCAGTGTTAGTAGAGGGTATTTAATAAATGTTAATTGAATTGGATTGAATTTAATTGATTAAATTCAATTCCACGGGGATGGCCTTGCCCATGGGCCTCTTGCTGAGATGGTGCAATAACTCTGCTTTAGTTTCCTGTGTAACTTTGTGGCTCAAAGTTATATCAAAGAGTTCTATCACTGTGTGGCATGTGAGACAGACTGTTCAGGAGGAATGTCTCCATTCAGTTGTCAGTCATCTTTAAGACCCCTAGAAATGCTTTACCTGCTCTTTCTTTTTTTCAAGCTAGCCTCTTGTGACAAGACGAGGAAAGGAGGATTCTCTTCTCCAGCCCAAGTCAGATTAGCATCTAAGATGGGCAAAGGGACCGTTTCCTTGCCTAGGTGAGCCTGAGAATGAATTTCAAATCCTTGCCTGATGCTCTTCCTATTTGTGGTTCATTCCTAAGTCACTGAAGAGCAATGCAGAGAAATGGACATTTCCAATCCTGGCTGTAACTTGATGAGATTGAGAAGATGGGAGTTTCTAAGTCAGTCCTAGCTATCCAGAAGGACTTGGTTCCTGCATACTACAGCACTTCTATGAGAAAATGGCCATCAACAGGGTCACTGTGGGCCTGAAGGAACAAAAGAACCAGGGTAATCCTTCTTCCTGTTGTTGGAAATACAAGAGAGATAGTTAATAGTAGATCTGGAGACAGAAAAGAGAGAGAGGGAGAGGGAGAGGGAGAGGGAGAGGAGAGGGTGAAGGGAGAAGGGAGAGGGGGGAAGGGAGGGGAGGGGAGGGGATGGGCAAGACAGAGAGAGATAGAGAAGCACAAATAGGAGAGAGACAGAAGAAAGAGACACAGAGAAAGGCCATCCTATAGTAATATTGTACAGCTCTCACTATGAGGAATTTCCTCTACAAGAGTCCATCCCCTGTGGTGCTCAGTAGCCAATCTCGAGATAATCCCATTATGGAAGGGAGCAAATGTGGGAAACAATCAAGAGTTGTTGCATTGTATCAGCAAACGGAAATGTCCATTCATAAACAAGACCATGCTCCACGGGATCCCCACTGCCTGGTGAGACAGCTTGGCATAGTAAAAAGTCCATTGGATTTTGAGTCAGTATACTTGAATTCAAATCCTGCTATGATACTTCCCAGCTAGGTAACTGTGCAGAAATAGTTTTGCCTTTCCCAAACTCATTTTCCTATTTTGTGAAATAGGTATGATAAGTCTTGTACTTTCTACCTCCAATTCAAAATGATTTATTAAGCACCAAATATATGCTAGACAGCATGATATGGTAGACAGAGTGCTGGGCTTAGGGTCAGGAAGCCCTGGATTCAAAGTTATGCCTCTGCATTATTAGCTGTATGGCATTGTAAAAGTCACCAAAGCCCTATGTGCCTCATGACATATCTATTAAATCATAGACAAGTGAGAGATCTGAGCACAAGTGGAGGGAAAAGTTCTGGGAAATAATAAAATAACATACTCTTCTTGAGTATATACTAAGCACTGGGGATACAAACAAGAAGTGAAAAAAAAAATTCCTACCTTCAAGGAGGTAGGTAACTAGGTGGCCCAGTGGATAGAGTGCCAGGTCTGGAGTCAAGAAGACTCACCACCCTGAGTTCAAATTGGGCCTCAGACACTTACTAGCTGTGTGACCCTGGTCAAATCACTTAATCCCTGTTTGCCACAGTTTTCTGTTCTGTAAAATGAGCTGGAGAAGGAAATGGCAAACCTCTCCAGTACCATTGCCCAGAAAACCCCAAATGCAGTCATGAAGAGTCCAACACAACTAAAAAATGACTGAGGGAAGGGAAGACTGTTGAAAGTTATGTTAACTCAGTTACCCACTGTTTCCACTCCTGCTTATCAAACAGTGTTGGGAGAGCCTGTGATGGGGAAGGAGACACCAAGTCTGCAGTTTTGTATGACCTACTCTTTGTCACATACCCCTACCTTTAAATTATCTCTTTTTGGAGAGTAACAGATGTGATGGCCCAACCTCTTTTGCTGAGGTGGACTTATCTGTATTGTCTTCAAGTTACTTGTAAAAGCTGACCCCACCTCGAAGCCATTGCTGATTTCCAGGCACCCCCCTCTCAATGTCTTGCTACCTTGACTCACTTATAATAAAATCCTTTTAATTCTCTTTGTCCTGAGTTTTGCTTCAGTCAGGGTGAAAGCCCAAAGAAGAATTTTCCTTTCAAAAGTGACCTTCATGGAGCTTTCAGTCCACCTCACAGGCTATGGTAAAGAAAATGCTCTACAAATTTGAAGGTGTACGAATTCATAGAATCAATGTAACACTGCTCCTGGGGCTACTTTTTTAGCTCTCCCTCTCATGAGGGCCAGATCCCAGACAGACTATGGCTGACTTCTCCCTTCTAAGTTCTAGGAGGTAAACTTGAGTAGGTGTGGTTTCTAGTACAGTTATTCGTAAGCCCCAGCATGTGTGCTTTCCATTGATTATCAGCCAGTACCCACAATTAGCTTTTAGAACAGGGTTTTTATTAAAGTGATATATTAAGAACAATTGGACCTGTGGAAAATTAATATTCAATTTTATTATTTATTACCAATATACTTAATGTGAATCCATCCATTTCCTTAGACTCCTAAACTCTGAAGGTTAGGCAGTTTCTGAAAGGCGTAACTGATTAAGATAATTATTCTCAGCCCCAAGGTACCTACCTGGGCAGGGACCCTGACTTTTGTTTACCCTGAAAACAGAAGCCCTGGAGCATGGGCTGGCCATTTTGTTCAAATGCCAAACATGTGCTTGTCTAAAAGACTATTTTATGGAGAAATCACACAGGGCAAGTGTTTACATGGTGGTCAGCAAAAGGGAGACACTCTCAAGGTCTCTTAAGAACTTTGGAATTGATTGCATGACATGGGAGACCCCTCATCAGAGAAGGTGCTGTGCCATATGAGCAAAGCAGAATTGAAGCAGGTCAAAAGAGAGATGCACAGATTGAGATAATCCACCCCAAATGTTTACATGGACTATTTGTGCCAACCTGTGGTAGAGCATTCTGAGCTCATTTGGGTCTGATCAGCCACAGTCTGACACATTGTACCTTCACTCCAATATAGTGATATTATTTTGTTCCTCTTTGAGAACAAAGGATAACAACCAACAAACCAGCATAGCCTCAATGGACACGAATCATTCCCTCAACCAATTGTATCACCTTCTTTATCCAATCAAAGAAATTTATACTTTAAAAAGAGATCATAGGGAATTAGCAAGATGATATATAATTATGTCTTTGATTGATTGATTAAATGGTGTGAGGGATAAATCCAAACATTATAATAGGATCATAGATTTAGAACTAGAAGGGAATTTAGATGCCAATCCAGCCCAGTCTACTGATTTTACAAATGAAGAAACTAAGGCCCAGAGAGGTTAAGAGACTCATGCAGAGTCACATATTCAATGAGTTACTTAGTCAGGATTTGAACCCAGGTCTTTATAGCTCTAAGTCCATCAACTTATTCACCACTGGGAATAAGGAAAAATCACAAAATGCATCTAAGGGAAAACTGCTTAAGTGATCATTAACATGGTTAGCTCTCAGGCAGATGCTAACAGCAGAGTGAAGGGAAAAGTTGCCAGCCAGCCTCCCAAAAGGACAGAACAAGCTGATGGTGATTTGGGATCTTGTCACATGTCTGTTGAAATTAATGGGGGTATAATTCTTCTAGCTACAGCCCTACACCCCTCCCCATTCTGAATAACAAAAATAAAACAAAACCCTGAAAATTCACTCTCACTTGCACATTTTCTCCTTTTCTCTTCTTTCAAAAGCTGAATACTCCATAAATGGAGATTGTTAGTTATGCTTCCAGTATCTACTCTTTTCATTGACTTTCAATTCATGTGAAAGTGACCTACAAAGACTCCTGTTATGCTCACATCACTGGATCATTAAAGTTCCTATGGGGCTGAGATAGTCTTTTGAATTTGCTTTTCACAGTGCACAGGGTAGCCTTATTCCACAAGGAGTTTTCAGTTCTTGGTTCTCTTTAAAGGTTTGGAAAAAGGTCTGCAGGCCTGAAGGCCTTTATGCCTTGCTTTATTTTTTATACCATTCTGCTCTGGAATTCTGCCAAAAAAAATACTGTGTGTTAAAATACAAATGAAAACAACAATATGTTTGTGAATTCAATTTCCCTTCTGAGTTGACACAAGGTATTTTGAGCAGATTAAGTGCCAAAGGAAGATGGAAAATGTTTGTGTAAGGCATTTACCTCTTTTTATGAAACTAATAAAATTCCTAGAAAATTATCATTTACATAGTTGAGAGGTTTATCTGCGTGGAGGGTGGAAAGGGAGTAGGCAGTTTAAGAAAATTTTGGAGACATTAAGAAGATAAGTCTTGTGCAGTACAGTGGCTAGAACCCTGAACTGTGATTCTCAAAGCTTGGGTTTTCTTCTTAGCTCTGCTACTTACTTGCAATTTGATATCAGATGTGTCACTCAAATTCCTTGTGTCTCAGTTTTGAGACTTTATTTTGTCAAATGAGGGGATTGGACTAGGTAATCCGTAGGAATCTTTCCAGTTTTAATACCCTGAGTTGGATCAATTAATTGATTAATTCACTATTTTATTCACTAATTTATATTATTATATTTTTTTACTTATCTATATATTCAAGTACTTATTTATTCCTTTTAAGCCATCTATTGATTGATTGTTCCAAGCCTGTACCTCCAATTTCGTCCCTCTGCTGATCCAGCCCTGTATTTTAGATTTAATTTATAAGTCTTAGAGAGTTCTTAAGAGGCTCTAAGAGTCTAAATGACTTGCCCATGGTCACACAGTGTGTCAAAGGCTGTGTCACTCCATTATTTCCCATTAACATGATCCATAATGCCTCTCATGCCAATCCACTCCCAAAGCTTCAACCATTTCTGCATATGCCTCTCACATTGGTAATCTTATCTCTTCTGTCTCCAGGACCAGAGACCTATAGCTCTACCTCATTTTATAGTTAAAGTAAATGAGGCAGACATAGGTTGAGTGATTGTATAGGATCACATAACTAGGAAGTGTTTGAGGATGGATTTGAACTCAGGTCTACCTAACTCTATGCCTAGTGCTTTATCTATGTATATTCCCTATGAGATCTTTTCTAGTTGTTTATCTATATTCCTCTCTTTCTCTCACCTTGCATAGTAAATTTTTCTACCATGATATTTTCCACTTCTATCTACTCTGCACCATTCAAAATTCCACTACCATAGTTCAGGACTTCCTCACATTTCACCTAGACTATTAAAGTTATCTTTTCCAAGATGGTGGCTGGAAAGCAGGGACTTGCTTAAAGTCTCCCCCAGGTCTGAATGGCTCTGAACATATTCCAGAGCTGCAGAACCCACAAAATAGCAGAGGGAACCAGGGCTCCAGTCCAGGACAGCCTGGATGGTCACTGGGAAGGATCTATCACATGGAGCTGGGAAGGGAGCAGAGCAGAGTCCAGTGTGGGCCTCACCAGGACCAACCAGACTGGGAGCTGGGCAGAACAGGCTGTAGGGCCCTGAATCAGTGAGCTGTGGCAGTTACTAGACTTCTCAGCCACAAACTCCAAAGACAACAGAGCAGGTTAGTGGAAAAAGCTGCTGGGACAGAGTGAAAGGAGTTCATGCCCTGGGGCAGCAGACGTGGTACAGCTCTGAGGCTGCTTCCAGAGCTACAGCTGCAGTTGCTTCTGGCCCCAGGCTCACATGGTGGGAGGAATTAAGTGGCAGATTAGAGCAGGAGTGCAAAGCCTGCTTTGCCCTGCCTGGATCTGGGCCAATGCCGGTTGGCAGTTCTTGGGGGAGAAGGAGCCCTGGTGTGGCAGAGGTTGCTGTGTAGAAGTAGCTCTGAAAACAGCAGCGCAGCCCCTCAAACTTGGGACAAAGTACTCTCTACAAGCAGTTGTATTGTAATAGTAATTAAGGTGGGACTTTTTGCTGTCCACCTTTAGTGATTCTGGCCTTTGTTTGTATGAGGCAGTTAAAGTGGGATGTTTTTGTATTTCTCAGCACTGTGACAATTGGGAGCCATTGATTTGTATCTGACGTGACGTTGGGAGGGGAACTTCTCCATGCCCAGCCTGGGTGAGGTCAAGGCCCTGAGGGCCCTGAACAGGATTTCTAAGCTCAGAGGTTAGCATTCTCTCTCAGAGCTCTGAGCCACAGCAGGAGTGGCATGTGACTCTGGGCCAGCCATTCTAATGAGCTCCCTGACTGTACACCCAGATGTTGAAAACTATGAATTGTATTTGGTCTGTAATTCAGGATGCTGGCTTTTTCCCCAAACTAGGCGGATGTTATTTGTATGGTGGATTAAAGTAAGATTCTTAACCCCTTAATATTGCTTTCCTTAAGTAAAGCAGATCAAAAGGACCTGTGTTGGCAGCTTTCTGGGGGCTGGCTGTTGGTGGATCTTACACCTCAAGAAGCTGCTAGTTGGATTGTTGATACACATACTCTGACAAAAAGCTCATGGGTCAAGTAGTTGGCTGGGAACATGAACAGGCAGCGAAAGCAGTCTCAGATTCAGACTCAGACTTTGGAATCTTTATTTGGTGACAAAGAAGACCAAAACATACAGCCAGAAGAAGTCAACAAGGTCAAAGAGCCTACATCAAAAGCCTTCCAGAAAAATATGAATTGGTCTCAGGACATGGAAGAGTTCAAAATGGATTTGGAAAAGCAAGTAAGAAAAGTAGAGGAAAAATTGGGAAGAGAAATGAGAGTGATGTGAGAAAACCATGAAAAACAAGACAATAACTTGCTAAAGGAGACACCAAAAATACTGAAGAAAATAACACCTCAAAAAATAGACTAATTCAAATGGCAAAAGAACTCCAAAAAACCTTGAAGAATACCTTGAAAAGCATTGAATTAGACAAATGGAAAAGGAGGTCCAAAAGACCACTGAAGAAAATCCTTCCTTAAAAACTGTAGGAAGTGGAAGATAATGACATTATGAGAAAACAAGATACTATAAACAGAACCAAAGGAATGAAAAAATGGAAGACAATGTGAATTATCTCACTGGAAAAACCACTGACCTGGAAAATAGGTCCAGGAGAGATAATTTAAAAAATTATTGGACTACCTGAAAGCCATGATCAAAAAAGGAGCCTAGGTATCATCTTTCAAGAGCTTATCAAGAAGAGCTGCCCTGATATGCTAGAGCCAGAAGGTAAAATAGAAATTGAAAGAATCCACCAATTGCCTCCTGAAAATGATCCCAAAAAGAAAACTCCTAGGAATATTGTCACCAAATTCCAGAGTTTCCAGGTCAAGGAGAAAATACTCCAAGTAGCCAGAAAGAAACAATTTGAGTATTGTGGAAACACAATCAGAATAACACAAGATCTAGCAGCTTCTATATAAAGGGATGGAAGGTCTTGGAATATGATATTCCAGAGGTCAGTGGAGTTAGGATTAAAACCAAGAATCACCTACCCAGCAAAACTGAGTATAATGCCTTAAGGCAAAATATGGATTTTCAATAAAATGGTGGACTTTCAAGCTTTCTCAGTAAAAAGACCAGAGCTGAATAGAAAATTTGACTTTCAAACACAAGAATCAAGAGAAGCATGAAAAGGTAAACAAGAAAAAGAAATCATAAGGAACTTACTAAAGTTGAACTGTTTTGTTTACATTCCTACATTGAAAGATGATGTGTGTAATTCATGAGACCTCAGTATTAGGGTAGCTGAAGGGAATATACATTTTACACACACACACACACACACACACACACACACACACACACACACACAAATATATGTAGACAGAGGGCACAGGTTGAGTTGAATATGAAGGGATGATATCTAAAAAAATGAAATCAAATTAAGTGATGAGAGAGGAATATATTGAGAGAGAAAGAAAGGTAGAGATAGAATGGGGTAAGTTATCTCACATAAAAGTGGCAAGAAAAAGCAGTCTGTTGGAAGGGAAGAGGGGGCAGGTGAGGGGGAATGAGTGAATTTTGCTCTCATCAGAATTGACTTGAGGAGGGAATAACATACACAATCAATTGGGTACCTTATCCCACAGGAAAGAAGGAGGAAGGGGATGAAAAGGGGAGGCTATAGAAAGGAGAGCAGGTAGGTGAGGAGGTAATCAAAAGCAAACACTTTTGAAAAGGGCCAGGGTCAAGGGAGAAAATTGAATAAAGGGGGCCAGGATAAGAGGGAGCAACATATAGTTAGTCTTTCACAACATGAGTGTTGTGGGAGGGTTTTGCATAATGATACATGTGTGGTCTATGTTGAATTGCTTGCCTTCATAGGGAGGATGGGTGGGGAGGGAAGATGGGAGAGAATTTGGAACTCAAAATTTTAAAAGAAGATGTTCAAAAAAAGTTGTTTTTGCATGCTACTGGGAAATAACATATACAGGCAATGGGGCATAGAAATCTATCTTGCCCTACAAGAAAGTAAGGGAAAAGTGGATGGGAGGAGAGTGGGGTGACAGAAGGGAGGGCTTACTGGGAAATGGGGAAATCAGAATATATGCCATCTGGGAGTGGGGGGAGGGTAGAAATGGGGAGAAAATTTGTAACTCAAAATCTTGTGGAAATCTATGCTGAAAACTAAAAATATTAAATGTATAATAAAATATAAACAAAAAATGTTGTTTCCTCCACCCTACTGCCAATAGCTCTCTTTTCTTCTAATCTGTTTTTTCTTCTCCAGTCTTTAGTGCACATATCACTGACAGATTAATTTTGTTAATGCACAGATCTGATCATATCACTCCAGTGCTTAAAACAGTTCAATAATTTCTCATTTGTCTACATAAAATAGTCCAGACTTTTTAGTCTGGCAAGTACATTCCTTTGAAATCTGTCTCCAATATATGATACAAAGACTTGATTCAAAGCAACAAGAATTTTGAGTTGATGTGAAAGGAACTGTGCCAGCATCAGGGATGCAAGGCAAAAAAGGAATAATTTTGGTCCCCAATGTACTTATAATCTACTGTCATTGGGAGGGTTGGTTCAACATACACAGAAAGAAGTAAGTGAAAGGTAATTTGAGGAGGAAGAGAGCATCCACAACTTTGGAAATCTAGAAATGCTTCACCTAGGAGGTGGTATCTTTGCTGGCCTTTGAAAGGAGATAAAAAATTTCTGAAAGAGGCAAGTGAGAAGGAAGAGCATTCCAGGAATGCAGGATAGCATGTGCTATAAGGAGGCTCAGTGGTATGACCAGTGGTTCTAATTTTGGAGATCTTGGATTCACTTCCAACCTCGTGTGTGACTTTGGACAAGTTACTTAACTCCTACATAGAGGCAGGAGATGAAATTTCAAATTTAGAGAATAGCCAGTCATTCAGCTAATCAGGAATGTGTGCAAAGCAGTATGAAATATGGTCTGAAAAGTAGATTGTAGCCTGTAGAGTTGACCAGGCTGAAAAGATTGATTTTTAACTGATAATCAAAAGGCAGCTATTGATGGTAATTGGGAAGGATAATATTGTTTTATGAAATCTCAAACACTGATTATCTCCTTATTAGTTTTGTTGCCATATTGTATGTCCAGGTATCACCTCTGACTTGTACAATATCAAAAGATTCATAAGAAGTCTTTCTGGCTTTAGTCTTTTCCCTACCCAATTCATCCCACATCACAGTGCCAAACTATTTCTATAGCACAGGTCTGATTTTTATCATTATTTAAAAACCCTCCAATAGTTTGTGTTTCTCCTCTTTGTTCAGTGTATAAATCAAACAATTTGGACTACTTGTTCTCTTGACCATCTTCCTATCAAATGATAACCATCTTTCAAAGTCCACTTCAGATGCCACCTCCAAATGAGCCTTCTGTGATTGTGCTGGTCTGAAGTGACTTCATCTGCTTCCACAGCAGTTTACAAAGTGCTCTTCTCTGAACCTATACCATGTTTGTATCACATTTATCTGTGTTCATGTCTTATTACCACAACACTATTGATTATAAACTTGAGGAAAGAGATGATATCTTATTTTTCTCCATGTGTCTCCTAGTCCCATAAGTGTTTTTTGAGTGAATGTATGAATTGCCTTTCTGTATTAGAGTGCTATTTCTGTCTAAACAACATACATCAATCATTTAGAATTAGAGCATTCTGTCCCCTGGATATTGCTAGACAAATATTGATAAACTCTTTCCTTTGACTCTCATTATACCAAATTTCATGCTGTCCACTATTCTACTATAACAATTGTAGTACGTTGAATTTTAATAGTGCAGTGGGGGAAATTATAGCTACTTTCCAATCAATTACAGTCTGGATTTATGCTTCAATAAGTGGGTTTTGGAGATACTCTAACCTCATAAAAATAAAACAAGTAAATATAATCTCTATCACATATACTGTCTTAGGTCCCTTTGCTAGGTAATATTATAGCTGACAAATATCATTTGTTTTTCTCAACTTAATTTTACACTGTTTCAATCCATTAGCATTTTCTAAGCACCTACTATGTGATAGCCACTTTACTAAGTAAGCACTGGGGATACAGAGAAAGACAAAAAAAAATAGTTACTGCACCCAAGGAGCTCACATTCTAATGGAAGAGATTATGCAAGCCACTATGTACAAACAAGATACATACAGGATGAATGGGAGTAATCTCATAGAGAAGACACTAAGATTAGGGAGGACTGTGAAAGGTTCCTTGGGAAGATGGGCCTCTAGCAGAGACTTAAAGAAAGCCCAGGGTTAAAGATAAGGAATAAAAGAGCATTTCAAGCATGTGGCATAGACATTGAAAAATTTAGTGTTTGGAGAGAGTATCTCATTGGATCATATTGTACATGGAGAGGAGTAAAGTGAAAAACTGGAAAGTTAAGGAAGGGGAGAGGTAATAAAGGGCTTTAAAAATCAAACAGAAAATATTGTATTTAATCCTTGTGGCAAAACAGAGCCCTTGTACTTTATTGAATGGTGGAGGTAAAGGCGGTAAAGGTGGTAATATATCCACAAATGAACCTTAGGGGGATCACTTTGGCACCTGAATTGAGGATGGCTGGAGCAAGGAGAGAGTTGAGGCAAGGACAGTAGACTATTGTAATAGTCTAGGAATAAGGTGATGAGAGGCATTACCAGGGTAGTTGTAAGATTTGACAAGAAAAAGTGGTATATTCAAGAGATACTGAGAAGATAGAATTGATGGTCCTTGGAAACAGATTGGATGTGGGGATGAGAGAGGGTGAGGAGTTGAGGATGACACCTAGATTTTGAACCAAGGGGGCTGGTGGCATCATTGAGTAATATAGGGAAATCAAGAAAAGAGGCAGGCTTGAGGTGAAAGATGGGTCTCAGGTCTGGACATAATTACTTTAAGGGACATTTAAGGGACATTTCAGTCAGAATGTGATTAAGATAGAAGGTTGAAAATGTAAGACTAGAGGTAAAGAGAGAGGTTAGGGCTGGATAAATAGTTCTGAGAATCATCTACAAAAAGAAGATAATTTAATTCATTGTAGCTGATGAGATCAATAAACAAAATAATGTAGAAGGAGAAGAAAAGAAGACCCAGGATACAGCCTTGAGGTTATCAGGAAAGAGCTAGATAAAGATCTGATCTGACCTTACTGAAAAATATTTAGGGACATCCTGTTTGGGACTTACAGCCCACTGTGCACATAGACTATGAAGTTCTGAAACTAACAGAAGTTCATATTTCTATAGTACTTTAAAGTTTCCTGAACATTTTCCTTGTTTCCACCATTTTACCAATTAACAAACTCAGGGTAGGAGTGCTTAGAGTACTAGACTTTGAGTCAGGAAGATCTGAATTCAAAAAGTGCCTCAGACATTCACTTGCTCTGTGACCCTGAGTTATTCACTTAACTTATATAAGCCATAGTTGCCTCATCTATAAAATTGGGATGATAATATCACCTACCTCACAGGATTATTGTGGGGAATCAAGCAAAATAACACAATGAAAATCTTTTGAAAACCTTAAAGCCTTATATAAATGTTGGGTTATCATTATGATTATTAAGTGACACATGGTCACACAGTTGGTACATATCGGACCTGGGATATGAATGGAGCTCTAAAAGTCTAAGTCCACTACTCTTTTCCCCGTACCAGACTGCTTTTCTTGGTCTGTTCCTGTGGTAGTCTATGTATACAACGTCATGCTGGATGGTGCTCACTCTCAGCCCCTGCTTTAAAATTTTGTGTGAAGATAGGGGAGAGGAAGGCCAAAGGAAATAGGCAGGATGTGAATGGTCGTGGATGTTGTCACGAAGGTATTCACATGCTTCTTTGAGGGAGCAGAATACAAACTGAGGAATATTTGATAAAGAGACTCATTACTCCTCTTTTCCATGCTCCTAGCTCAGCCTGGGCTCTTGACATTTGGCAGGTTCAGTCATTGTGACAAATCATATATTTCTCCTCTATCTCTTCTCTCTTCTGCCTCCCGATCTTCCTTACAGTTTTTTCCTCCGAGGGGAACATCTCTGTAATTCTAAAGCTATTGCCTGAAGCTAGCTATTGACATAGTATTCTTATTAAGGAATAAAGTTCCAGTCTTTTCATCATTAATATGCTTATTCCCTAACTCCATTCCATTTCAGGACATCAAAAATGAAATATGGGAAGAGAATGTCCCAGTGAAGAATATGGGAAATGGATGTAAAGAATGCAGCTGATTAAAAAGTACTCTGGATGCTTATTAAGAGAAGTACTATCTCTTTATTTTTGTATTTTCATTCTTAAATTTGGTTATTTTAATCTAGCTTCTACTCTTTGCCTCCTCTTTTAGGTCCAGAAGCAGATTAAAACTGAAAGTTAAGAGCTGAGTATGCCCCAAAGCCAGAAGCCACCTTCGATGGCAATCTAAGAACTCTAGAGATTTCTGTTTTTCATCTCTATAGAAGCACTCTTTAATAAAGAAAATTGTAGTCTTAGAGTCAGAAGACCTAGGCCTAAATACTGCATATCAAGCTTACTACCTGTTTGGCCACTGGCAAGTCTCATTACTGCACTCAATGTTGGCTTTTTTATATGTAAAATGCAAGTATTGATTTTGCATTATCTACATGACTTGGATTTTAAGCTTTGTAGATCTTAAACTTGGAGAGTGTGGGGGAGGCGGGGGGGTTATCTGTGCCACTGCTCATATGTACCTGTATGTAACCTGGGCACCTGTATGTGTATATCACTAGATCTGAAAACTGGAAGGGATCTTGAAATCTGTTTTGTCTAAAACATGAAACGGACAGACTGGATAAGTAGATATTCAACCTCTGCTTGAAGATCTCCAGTGAAGTGAATTTATATCTATATCTATAGACATAGATGCATAGAAATATAGAGATAGATATATAGGGCTATATAGACATAGATTGGTATGTATATATATGTACACACATGTGTGTACACATACACATATACATATGTGTATGCATACATACATAAGTGTATACGTACAACATATATATTGTTATTTTATTTCTATAAAAATAATCAAATGTGTGAACCTGAGAGAAATCCACCTTCTTCATCTAGACCAATTGTCTAGTTTCTTTTGTTTCTTTAAACTGAAATGTTGCCTTTGCATAGACATGGGTTATGTGTTATTTACACAATAATGAAGGATTTGTGATTATTCTAGCTTCTTTCTCCATCTCTAATGCTTTTTGTTTCCCCCTGTGGTATTTAATCACAACTATAGCTCTTGAATGGTGAAAACAATATGTAACTCATAAACATGCCTTGGGCTGTTTAAAATATTTTATACCCTTTAATACTGACAGAGGTATGCTTGTAACTTCCTCCAGAGTCAAATCTATTCCTCTAATTTGCATTTAACAGCCAAACTTCATATTGTTGAGAAATACAGAATTATAAATTCATGCCCATTTGGGTACTGGATATACTTTACTATCCACACATTCCTACATTTCACTGCAGTTTTTATCACTACAAAGCTGGAGTTTTGCCCCAATAGATAACGTCAGCACTTTCATTATTAACTCTTTTTCAGAGATTCCTAATGGCCTGGCCATAAAAGTTTTTCGTACCCTGGAACCTGGCAAAAGAAGTGTTTCAATGATATAAAGCCACCTCTAAGAAAAAGAATTTGTCACTTTAGAATGTAAAAATCTCAAGGCAAAAAGTTTCTGACTTTACAAATGAAAAATGGCAAGCGATTAGTTTGCAGCACTTTTAATTGCCCTCAGGTTTTATACCCCATAAAATTTCTCATGTATAATCCTATCAGTTTTTTCCCCAAATAAGTTTTGGAACAGATTTTTTTATCACAAAGAACACATGACCTTTCAATGTAATTGAAGGAAGTCCAAATTAATTGTTTAGTTGTATTGTGTATTGGATCTTATGTGCCATAAAAGGGGACTAATTATGCAGCTACCTGATAAACTAGAAAGGTCCATGGTGACTTCTTTTCTTTTCCTAGATTTATAATATTAGGCATTAAATGACATTTAATTAACTAATAAGCCAAATGACAGAGTTGACTCCACAGGAGACTTCTAGTCAGTCTAATGCATAAAATTTGAAGACTCCTAAACACAATGATGGAGCTCAAATGCCAAGTTAAATGTTGTTATAAAGCAACATTTTGCCAAGAGACATGCTTAATTACCATCCATTCCCCAAAAAGTATTTAACAAATAATTTATAATATTAACTGATTTGTTCTTTTCACTTCCGATTCATGGTTTAGTAGCCTCTAAAAATAATATTGCCATATATGTCAAAAGACTGAGTTCTACTGTTGGCTTTTCTACTACCTTGCTGGAAATTTCCCTGGGCCTGTTAATTTTCATGTTATCTATAGAGATGATTGTATGGCGATGGAGGAAGAAGAGACTGGATTTGTTCTACAGAGAAGAGATATGCAAATTGAAACAACTCAGAGGTTGTACCTCATGTGCTACAATTTGGCAAAGATGACAAAAATGGGAAAAGACAATATCGGAGGAGCTTTGGGAAGACTGTCAGACAATTTACATGCTGTTGTAGAGCTCTCTGTTGGGAAAAGCAGCTTATAATTATGCAATAAATTAACTAAGTTGTTCAAGTCTTTGTCACAGAGAGCCCACTCCTGGGTAAGTAACCCAAGGAGGTAAAAGGTAGCACAAAGTTCCGATATTTTATAAAATATTCTTAGAAACAAGTGTGTGTATGTGTGTGTTATAAAAAAACTGGAGACAATGAGGATACCTATTTATTGGGGAATGTGTGTGTGTGTGCGCGTGTGTGTGTGTGTGTGTGTGTGTGTGTGTTTAATCTTGTATATGAAAGTAACGGAACATTATTGGGCAGAAAGAAGTACTCCATATCAGGAAGCTAGAGAAACATAGGAACACTACCATGAACTAATGCACAGTGAAATAAACAAAACCAAAGTAACAGTACACATAACACAAGCAATATAATTAAAACTATGGCCAAGATCAAATTGAAAACCTTAGTGAAGTTGTTTTGATGTTGTGGTTTGTCTGTTCATTTTAAAGCAATGAAAGAAAAGAGTACTGGATTTGGATTAAGTCCAATTTCTGCTGCTTATTAGATAAATGTGCTTGAGCACAAAGTGTCATTCATTTCCACAAATGTGTAGTAAATGACTGTTGTGTGAAAAGCTCTGTGTTAGGTCTTTAGTAATATTGTGCCAGTGATAGAAATGACAGTATCTATCACAAAGAATTACATTTGACTAGGGAATACAATATGTAAGTAGATAAAAATTACCAAATAATTTGAATAAGGAATTTTCCAATAACTAGACTGAAAAGCAGGTTTCCCAGTGGGGGTAGCAAGGGTAAGATGGACCCTGCAGGATACTAGAGGTTCTCAGAGGGAGAGCTGGGGAGGAAATGTGTTCTAAACACACAGGATAACCTTTGAAAAGGCATAGAAGAAGGGGATGTAAAATTAAATATAGGAAACAACAAATAATCCATTTTTACTGGAATGGTCAGTTTGACTAGAATGACAAATAATGTAGTAAGGAGAATAATGAGAGAGAAGTTTGGACAGGTAGGTTGGAGCATGATTTTGAAGGTCTTTAACTAAATTAACTTCTCTTGGCCTCAGAGGGTTAGACTATCTATTCTTTAAGACCCCTTCCAATTCTAAATTTCTATGATTGATTTTGTGCAGCCTTTTGAAGAGAAGGTCCTCAGTCTTAAAATTTTAGATTCTTCCTTTTCTGATCTGGGGAAAACCCAAAACAAAACAAAGTCATTTTTGAAGTACCATAATTCACCACCTCATTGTCTGTTTAATGTTTTCACATGGCAAAAGACAAGAGAAAAAGGTTGTAGCACTGGAAAAATTGCTGGTTTGGACAATAGGTAATATGGTAGAATCCCTGGTGATCTCCCCATCCTTGTCCTTGAAATTATTGCTGGAGATATAAAGATTACTGACTTGGGGAAACACCATGTGTACAGATGAATATATACAAAATATATGGAGAATAAATGATGTCACTGCAGGTGGGTGGGGAGAGCACTGACAACATAGATGTAGCACATCATCTATGTTTTCAGGGGAACCTATGAAGCCAAGAGAAATAGAGAGTGTATTGAAGACATAGGCATTAGCCTGCATAAAGGCATGGAGGCAGGATATGGAATGTTGTGGCAATTAGGCTTGTTTAGCTGGAATAGAGAGCACTTGATGGATAATAATGTGAGATACATCTGGAACAATAGGTAGAAGCCAGAGTGTGAAGACCTTTAAATGCCAAAGAAAGGAGGTTGTTTTTATTCTACAGGCAATAGGGAAACATTAAAACATTTTGATGAAGGGAGACATGATCAGACTTAACATTTTATGAATATCCAATTTGGCAGCTGAATAGAGATGGATTAGAAAGACTGGTGTGAGGAAGTACAATTAGTTGACTGCTGCAATAGTCCAGGTGGGAAGTGATGAGAGCCTGAACTAGAATAATGGCTTTCCATGTGGAAGGAAAGGGATATAAAAAGTTCTGGACTTTACTCATGAGAAATTTGTGATCAAATCCAGCCTTTGCCACTAATGGAAATGAAGATGTCATTAATATTGTCAATTATGCTGATAGTTTTCCTAATATTGAACCAGCCCTGCATTCCTGGTATAAATCATACCTGGATATAGTATATTATCCTCATGATAAGTTGCTGTAATCTCTTTGGTAATACTTTATTTACATTTTTGCATCTATATTCATTACAGAAATTGGTCTATAATTTTATTTCTCTGTTTTGGCTCTTCCTGGTTTAGGTATCAGTGTCATATTTATAACATCAAAAGAATTTGGTATGACTCCTTCTTCCCCTATTTTCTCAAATACTTTATATAGTATTGGAATTAATTGTTCTTTAAGGGTTTAATAGAATTCACTTGTAAATCCATCTAGCTGTGGAAATTTTTTTTAGGGATTTCTTGGATGGCTTGCTCAATTTATTTTTCTGAAATGGGGTAACTTAAATATTTTACTTCCTACTCTGTTAATCTGGGCAATTTATATTTTTGTAAATATTCATCTATTTCACTAAGATTGTCAAGTTTACTAACATACAGTTGGATGAAATACTTACTAATTATTGTTTTAATTTCCTCTTCATTGGTGGTGAACTCACCCTTTTCATTTTTGATGCTGGTAATTCAGTTTTCTTTCTTTTTTAAAATCAAATTAATAAAGTTTATCTATTTTATTGTTTTTTCATAAAATCAGCTCTTAGTTTTATTTATTAGTTTAATAGTTTTCTTAATCTCAGTTTTATTAATCTCTCCTTCAGTTTTCAGAATTTATAATTTGGTATTTATTTGGAGAGTTTTAATTAGTTCTTTTTCTAGCTTTTTAGTTGCATGCCAAATTCATTGATCTTTTCTTTCTCTATTTTAATCATGTAAGCATTTAGAGCTACATAACTTCCCCCAAGAACTGCTTTAACAGAAGATTTGGTATGTTGTCTCATTATTGTCATTCTCTTGGATAAAGTTATTAATTGTTTCTATGATTTGTTTTTTGATCCACTCATTCTTTAGGATTAGATTATTTAATTTCCAAATAATTTTAGTCTATTTTTCCATGGCCTTTTATTATATGTAATTTTTATTGCTTCATCATATTGTGATACTCGAGCAGTCAGCTATTGCTAAGAAGACCCTGCCCCCAGCCCCTGATAAAAAAAAAAAAACAGTTTGCATAAGAAAAATGGACTTAGATCTTGCCATTTGGCGCTCAGCAAATGTTCCTGGGGCCCTGTGACTGCTACAAGGAATGTCAACTAATTAACCAGAAGAAAAGCCTGACCCTAACAGTCTCTTTGTTCCCTAAGTAGGCTCAGAGATGTCTCTATCTTATGTCAACAAACCCATATGGAGCATCCCTTGGTCTGTCTATGGCCATTAAGGGTGAAAACCTCAGCCCCAGACATTATCTTGAATTATGTGACTTTTCCTTATCCTAATATTTTGTGAGCACATACCATGTTGTGGAATGTTAATGGTGAATTGGACACAGAGATCCTGAGTTGTAATTTCAGTTGACACTTTGTCAACTATCTGATTTGTTGTATTTACAATCTATTCCATTAAGGAAGTTCCTCTTCTTGTATCATGGTCATAAAAGTGAAATAACACAGGCTTGCCAGGTCTGCTAAAATAACATATGTAAGTTTCAAGAGATAATTAACCACTGCACCTTAATTTTTCTGTATAAATATGTCTCCTTCACCCCTACTCTTGGCTGTTCTGATTTGGGCTGCTTATGCCCCAGGACAGACGACGGCTAATAAATTCTCCATTTAAAACTTACACTCTGTGGCATGTCTTGCTCGCTCTCAGTACAACAATATGAAAATGATGCTTTTCATATTTCTGAACTGGATTATGAAGCTTTTATGCCCTGGCACATGGTCAATTTTTTGTGTAGGTGCCATATACCCCTGGGAAAAGGCATATTCCTTTCTATCCCCATTTAATTTCCTCCAGAGGTTAACCATACCTAACTTTCTAAAATTCTATTCATCTCCTTCACTTCGTTCTTGTTTGTTTTGTGTTTAGACTTACCTAGTTCTGAGAGGGGGAGGTTGAGGTTCCTCCACTGGCATAGTTTTGTTGTCAGTTTCTTCCTGTAATTCCCTTAATTTCTCCTCTAAGAATTTGGATGCTATACCACTTAGTGCATAAATGTTCAATAATGATATTACTTCATTGTCTGCGGTAACTTTTAGCAGGTTGCGGTTTCCTTCCTTATCTCTTTTAATTAGATCTAATTTTGCTTTTGCTTTGTCTGGGATCAGGATTGCTCCACCTGCTTTTTTTTTTTTTTACTTCATCCATAGTATACTAGATTCTGCTCCAGCCTTTTACCTTTACTATGTGTGTATCCCTCTGCTTCAAATGTGTTTCATGTAAACAACATATTGTACGATTGTGATTCTTAATCCACTCTGTTATCTGCAGAATGGGACAGTTCATCCCATTCACATTCACAGGTATGATTACTATCTGTGTCTTTCTTTCCATCCTATTTCCCCCCGTTTATGCTGTTCTCTCTCCTTTCTCCCTTTCTCTCCTCACTAGAGTTTTGCTTTTGACCACTACCTCCCTCAGTCTGCCCTCCAGTCTGCTCCCTTTTCTTCTCCTTTACCCTTACTTCTTATTCCCTCCCTTCTATCCACACTCTTCATTTTCTTTCCCCTTTCCCTTCCTACTTCCTATGGGGGAAGTTAGATTTCTATACCTAGATGATTATGTTATTCCCTCTTTGAGACAAATCTGAAGAGAGGAAGCTCCAAAAAATACTCATCCCTCTCCCTTGTTTCCCTCTACTTTGATAGCTCTGTTCCTTTTCATGTGATGTAACTTACCCTTGTCTGCCTCCTCCTTTCCTCTTCTCCCAAATATTCCTTTCCCCACTTAATTAGATTTTTTAAATCATCACATCAAAGTTAACTTATATCCAAGCCCTCTGTCTATGTATACCCCTTTTAAATGTCATAGTAAGGATACAGTTCTCAAGAGTTACAAGTGCCATCTTCCCTTGTAGGGATGAAAACCCTTGTTAATATCATGTTGTCGTCATCATCGTTTTCTCTTTCCTGTTTACCTCTTTATGCTTCTCTTGAGTTTTATATTTGAAGATTAAATTTTCTGTTGAGTTCTGGTGTTTTCATCAGGAAGGTGTGGAAGTCCCCTATTTCATTGAATATCCATTTCCTCTCCTGAAATATTATGCACAACATCACTGGGTAGTTGATCCTTGGTTATAATCCAAGTCCTTTTGCCTTATGAAATATCTTATTCCACACCCTCCAATCTTTTAACGCAGAAGTTACAAGGTCCTGTGTAATCCTGACTGTGGTTCCATGATATTTAAAATGTTTCTTTCTGGATGCTTGCAGTATATTCTCATTGACCTGATAATGTTGAAGTTTGGTTAGAATATTCCTTGACTTTTTCAATTTGGGATTTCTTTTAGGAAGTGATTGGTGGACTATTTTTAGGACTATTTTACCCTCTGGTTCTAGGAGCTCAGAGCAGTTTTCCTTGATGATTTCTTGAAAGATACTGTCCAGACTCTTATTTTTTTTTTTTTTCATCATGGCTTTCAGGTAAAGCACTAATTTTTAAATTGTCTCTCCTGGATCTATTTTCCAGGTCAATCATTTTACCAATGAGGTATTTTACTTGTTCTTCTGTTTTTGTTTTCTTTCTTTTGTTTTTGATGACTGATTCTTGATATCTTATAGAGTCATTAGCTTCCACTTGGCCAATTCTAATTTTTAACAAATTGTTTCCTTCAATTTGATTTTGTACCTCCTTTTCCATTTGGCCCATTTTACTTTTTCAGGAGTTCCTCTCTTCCATGAGTTTTTGTGCCTCTTTTTCCATTTGACCTATTCTACTTTTTAAGGAGTTGTTTTCTTCACTATACATTTTCCATTTTTATTTCTAAAGGCCTTGTTTTCTAGAGTCAACTTTTGTACTTCCTTTTCCAAGCTCTCTTTTGCACACTTCTCATTTCTTTTCCCAATTTTTCTTCATATTCCCCTTTGATGTTCCAGATGTGGGTATATTGACAATGTTGTCCTCTTCTGAATTTGTGCCTTGATCTTCCCTGTCCCCATAATAAGAATATATGGTCCTTGTCAGTTTCTGATTTTTGCTCATTTTGTTTGCCTGTTTCCTGGCTTTTAAAGTTGAGCTCTCCTGCTGGACCATGGAGGTCACTGACCTAAGATTCTTATGTTGGGACCCCAGGGCCCAGTCACTGGCTTCGTGTGCTGGGTCCTCAGGTGCTGGCAGCTGGAGGTTGTAGGTGTCTGGCAGCTGACCTGTTGCTGAGCTGGGATCAGCAAAACTGAAGCTCTCAGAGTGGGGGTTGGGAGTCTGGCCTCTGGCAGATGCTTGCTCACCTAGGCTTCTTTACAGCACTGGAAGGATTGCTGGAGGATTGCTGCCAACATAGAGTTGTGCCTCCTGGAGCTGTGCTGAAGCACTGGGAGGTTTTGCTGCTGGAGGATGCCTGACCGCCATCATGCTTGGTGGTTTTCTGAGTTGGAGTCTACCAGTTCCCTTGCCTATGCTGAGGCAGTTGGAGGGGTCCTGGCATTGGTGCTTGCTTGCTCCACCTCTGCAGGGCTCAGGATATCCCTCTGGTTTGCTAAGGTGGAGCTTTCCACTGGCTTACTGGAATGCTTCCTGTCCAGTGCTGCTTCTTCTCCTCCAGAATGAGAGGGGCTTTCCCATTAAAGCTTTGTGCACTACAAGACTGCTGCATCCATCTTTCTGCTGGATCAGCTGTTCCAGGGTTTTTCCTGGGGCAACATTGTTTCAGGCTTTAAAAGGTCAATAAGGTGGAGTGAGAGCAACTTCTCTCATCAACTTCTTATCATTGGAATGATTCAAGTGGCAACTGGTCACCTCATATTGGTGATGATAAAAAAGAGCTTCTAGCTCAAGAATGGATTGTTCTGGATACCTCCTGGGGCCTGTTCTGGCTCAGAGATTCTGTCATTCACATTGAATCAATAAACACTTTACTGTATAATCCTTCCACATTTCTATTTTTACTAGTGATATGTGTTTGTGAAACAAATAGTTTTAAGAGAGCATTCTATGGCCACAGAACAAAGTGAGTCTAACTGGTTCCTTGGCCTTATTAGCACTGCCTTTTAGCTATTTAGACCAAACAATATTGAAGCTTTGAAAAAGAAAATAGTGGAGATGATATAGCTGAGAACCACCATTTATACATAGTCACCCAGGTTTGTAACTGTGAAATCATTTTTTACTGACATATCCACATCTATTTTAATTGTCAAAACCTGTCATTTTGTTTGTCTCTTTCTCCTGATTCCCTTAACCATCATCCTAGTTCCAGCTCTCATTGTTGCTTTAATTTGGACTATTTTAATACCCTTCTAATTGCTTCATTTTTCATAAAGGTGCCAAAATAATATTTTGTAAGTCTGACCATATGATATCCCTACTCAAAAATTTCAGTGACTCCCTGTGGCCTATAGAATATTTCTTAGCCTGGATTTCAAGGTTTTCTGAACTTTAGATGCACTTTACTTTTCAAGCAATATTTGATATTACTTTCATTCATATAATTTAAGTTAAACCAAAATGGGAATGTTTGTTGTTTTTCTAAACTTAACATTCTTTTTTTAAAACTTCATGCAACTATGCACATGCAAGCTTAGAATACATGCTCTCTTTATTTCTGCCTTTTGATAATCTTCACAATATTGTCATAGTATCAGAATATCAGAGTTGGAAGGTGTCTCAGAGGCATTTCATTTCTTCAGGAAAAACAACCCTAGTTCCTTGAATCCATTATTTGATATAGTCTTTACACCCTTTACAACACTGGCCAACTTCATCTAGATATTTTCCAGCTTGTCATAGTTCTTCCTAAATTGTGGTGTCCAGAACTAAAGAAAATAAGGGCTAATCAGTGTAGAGTAAAAAGAGACAATCATATTCCATGTTCTAAATACTTTCTTAGTGTAGCCTACAATTCTATTAGTTCTATTTTTAGACATGCCATATTCATTCATTTGTTTATCTATCTGTCTATCTATGTCTTGAATTTTCAAACCAATTCATAAAAATCTTCATTTTTTTCAAAAGATGAATTATAACCTCTCTCACATATACTTCTCTAACATTTCCACCATCCCAGTGCAGGCCCTTATAACCTCATTCCTAGATTATTACAATAGCTTGCTCATGGATCTTCCTGCCTCAAATATTTCCCCACTCCAATTCATCCTCCATTCAGCTGAGAAAGTAATTTTGCAAAAGCACCAGTCTGACCATGTAACCACGTTATGTAATAAATTTCAGTTACTCATTATTGTCTCCAGGACCAAATATTTGGCATTCAAATCCCTTCATAATTCCACCCTTGTACACATTTCCTTTCTTTTTATACCTTATTCTTATTCTTCTATTTAGTAACACTGGCCTTCTTGCTTTCCATGAACAAGACACTCCTTCTCTTGACTAGGCATTTTCTCAGGTCATCCCTCATTCTTGGAATGCTAAGAAAAAAGAAAAAGAAAAAGACTTAACCCCAATTGCCCTGCCCTCCTCCAAAAAAAGAAAAGAAATGCTCACGACTTCATGATAGAGAGATGATGTAGCAATATGCAGAGTAAGAAATGTATTTTTGATAAAATCAATGGGAGAATATATTTTAACCATCTAAACTTATTTCATAGGTTCTATATTTCTTCATTTCTTTCTTTTTAGTGGACTGAGGGAGATGGGAAGGACAATTAATCAATTAAATGTTTATTAAGTGCCTACCATGTGTAAGTCATTGTCATAAGTACTGAGGATTCAAGGGAATTCAAAGCACAGTGCCTACTTTCAAGGAACTTACAATATAATGGGGGAAACTACATACAAAAAATTATATCCAAATAAACTATTGCAGGATAAATTAGAAATAATCAATAGGAGGAAGTCACTAAATTTAAGGGGAATCAGGAGGGCCTTTCTGTGAATGTGGAATTTTAACTGGAATTTGAAGAAAGCAGCAAAGCAAGAAGGAAGAGTTGGGGTGGGAGAACATTCCAGGCATAGAGGACAGCCAATGAAAATGCCTAGAATTGGGAAATGCAATCCTTTGAATAGTCCCTTGCACTATGTCACTTTATGTGTGTGTGTGTTGTTTATGGGAAATGTATGGTATAAGGGGGAAGGGGAAAGTTTATTAAGCATTTTGAATGCCAGTGCATTTTATATTTGATCCTGGAGGTGATAGTGAGCCACTGAAATGTATTGAGTGGGGCTGGGCGAGGGTCATAATACATGGTTAGACTTAAGCTTTAGGAAGATCACTTTGACAGCTGAATGGAAGATATACTGGAGTGGGGAAAGATTTGTGGCAGAGAGATCAACTAGCAAGCTATTGCAATAGTTCAAAGATGAAGTAGCTAGTGTGATGACCAGTGAAGTAGAAAAAGGAATGTCTTGGTGGCCATCCTCCCTTCTGTTTTTTTTTTTTTATATTTTCCATGTGAGTTTCTCTGTTTATGTTCAAGGCTTTTTAATCTATTTTATTCCTCCTGAGATTATTTTTTGTAGCATTGGTCTTTCCCCCCACATATTTACTTATTATTAACTTTCTGATCTTTCTCCTTTGGATAGGAATTGCCCTGTGCTGGACCTCAAAGCTATCATGGTTGCTTTCAGCATTAAATTATTCACTTTTAATTGACATCAGTCCCCTAGAGGGTGGAGGGAGGTGGCAATACTGGTCTAGTTGAAAGCCAGTGCCCTTTCCTTTAGGCCTTGTCCAGCTCAGCATAAACCCTTGCCAACCATTATTTAGCTCTCTTGTTGAACACTATCATATTGCCCAAGGCAGAGCACTTTCTCATATTCCTATATCTTCCCATTCTCTGCAAGGTGGTGAATAGAATTAAATTCTGCTGTTTCTTCATCCTTAATGGTATAATTAGGTAGGCACAGGGCCAAGAATAAAGCAACAGCATGGAAATTTCTGAGTAAATCTAAGAGCACTAGCAGGTGGGTTGGGGTAGACGCTCTGATAATTCATGGGGGGATGATGGTAGGGAGAGCTTAATGAGAGAGTTAGAGATTAGCATTGTAGGCTGTTAATTTGTAAGGCTGTTATTTTGTTAGCTGTCTTAGTGTCTTGGCTTTGGATCATGATGATTTTTCTTCTCTCTAGTGCATATCTCCACTTTGAGGAAGTTTTTGAAAATTAGTGAGAACTGGAGAAAATGCCTTCCATCTAGTTTATCAAGTAACCTGTAAATCAGTCAAACAATGCTTTTTATACGGTTTCATTTTCTGATAGCAATAGTCACACTTGTATATTTTCACTGACCTTAGACTGATACAGAATATAGTCAATTTTTCTATCACACTTGTTTGAAAACAAGAATTTGTTCTAACGTGAATTTTCCATTTATTTATGTGAGATTTTGTTGGCAAGGTTGGATAACACTACTTCACAATAACTCAGAAACTGCAACCCTTCCCACGCCCACTTCCACATCTTAGGTCTTTTTCAAGGTAAAGTGCTATATTCATCTTTTTTCTTCTAGTACAATAGAGGAATGGGCAAATGAGGACTGCTTTGTACCCAAAAAGTCTACCCCCATGAGGGATGTTATTGCCCATTGAGGTCATCCTCTCGTCAGTAGATATAAACTTTGCAAGTTGGGGGAGCCAGAGCACAGGACTAAGAGAGCAGATGTTGACACTGTCACTATTTATTATAGTATTTGTGTATTTCTTCACCATTTAACATATATAAAATTGTACTACCACTTTTATTAGGCTTATCTCTCTCTATCTTTTTAAAAAATGTGTAACTGACAAGATTTTTGAGTGCTATGCACTAATCTCACTTTCCATATAAGTTCTGTGTTTTTTATTACATGATTTTATGTAGTATAGTGATTTTTAGGAATGAATATAATGGTTATAGCAGAACTGACTATATATGACCATGACCAGTTGAAACTATATTGAACTGGCTTCCTCATCTTTAATTTGACTTTTTAGCTCAGTGCTACACTGCATACCTCACACAGAAACACATACACACACATACACAAACACACACATACACACATTTCATTATTCTCTTGTGTTGTAGTTTTTATTCTGTGGTTTCTGTGAGTGTATATTATTCCCCAGAGGCATGATAAATTTTAGCTTTTAAAGAAGAAACTTTAAAGACTCACGGATATTTTAGGGGCTTTATGGGAAACTCAAACATTTTAATAATAATTCAAGCTCATGATGAAACATCATTAATTGTTTTGCAGTAGGAAGGAAAGTTGGCTCAAAAACAAACAAAGTCACAATGCCAAAAACCACCAAGTAATTTCTGGAAAAAAGCCTAAAGCATTCCCATAAAATGAATAAATATCTTCAGATGGACCTGGCATCCTAAGGGATTGCTGTTGACTATTCCACTTCCATGAATACCTCTATGTTGGTAGAAAAGTAAGATGACCATCAAAAAACAGCTTCTAAACATTGATATAAAGGAAAAGAAAAAGAGAAAAACTTGTGATGAGAAAGACAATGCAAAGATGGAACACTGAAGATTGAAGAAATGTAATTTTACTGATAAAAATTAACATTTGTATTCAGAACTATACTAAAACTGTCATCAGAGGACCTTTAGTAAGTCCATAAGACCTGGGGCACCTTCATCGGAGCTTAAAATATATTCTTCTGAAAGCTATTGGGTGCTTTTTACTTCCTCTAGTCCTTTCAAACTACTTTCCTATTGAGGGAATGAAGAACTCTGATAGAGATATTGATAAACATTATCAAGAAACATAATTGTCCTAGAATTACAGAAATTCTCAAATGAAACAGATGATTGCAATATAACCTTGTACCATGACATATATCCAGAAAGATTAAGAAATTTATCCAAGAAATGGAGATAAACATGCTTCAATGGACTGGGAAATCATCTAATTTTGGCCTCATTGAAATTATTCCTCTATTTTCAATTCAATTATTTTACTATGAACCAATTTACTTGCACAGAACTCCAATATCATAGAGTAAAAGTTTAGCACAAACTTTATGTACAGTTTGTTGACTTTTTTGTATATTTCCAAATTGATTTCTACAATGGTTGAACCACTTTATAACTCCACTGACTACTTTTAAATGTTTTTCTGCTCAAAACCTCTCTGTTATTTTCCTTTTTCGGTCATCTTTTTTATATTTACTGATCTGATGGGTATTAGAGAAATCTCAGAGATTTTTAAATTTACATTTATTTTATTCAAAAATATGTAGAGTACTTTTACATGGTTGTGGATAATTATCATTATTTTCATTTGAAAACTATCTGTTCACCCACTCTGACCACTTCATCAGGTTATAACATTTGTCCTTATATATTTGCACCAATTCTTATTATAAGGTGAATATTAACCCATTATTGGGGAAATTCAGTGGGATCTATTTTTTTTACTATTTTTAAAAAAATTGTACAACACCTGTTACAAGTCTTCTTTTTTCCTTTAGGGAGCTAGGTGGTGTGGCGGATAGAGCCTTGGGCCTGGAGTTCAAATCTGGCCTCAGACACTTATTAGCTTTGTGACTCCTGGCAATTCACTCAACCTCTGTTTGCCTCGGTTTCCTTGTATACAAAATGGGAATAATAATAGCATTTACCTCCCAGGGTTGTTGTGAGGATCAAGTGAGATAAGAATTAATAAGTTCTTAGCACAATGCTTGGCACATAAGTGCTATATAAATGATAGTTTTTGTTATTTATAGATCATTTTAATAAGCCCTTGTAACAATAATGCTATTTGCAGCTGCTGTGGAGGTATAAGAACAACAACACCAGCACCCAGGAGGGCTGCTAGCCATGGTTCTTTGATCTGCTTTTCTAAGGAAAGCAACTTTAAGGGGTTCACAATCTCACTTTAATTAAACATAAATATATCATTCACTTAGTTCAGGGGAAAAAGTCAGCACCCTGTACTTCAGAGGAAACACAAACAGAAATTGCAAGCAGAAATTATATGAACAGAGCAAATAACACAAATCAGCAGACAGGGCTTCTGGCTGTCCATAGCAATATATACATAGTTACCAGAAAGAGAAGCACCAACATCTGGGTTTTCAAAGCCAAGGGGTTCCTTCACAGCTACCCAGAGTCTCATCTGGTCAAATCTCATGAACACTCTACCAGTGAGTGAGCCCCAAAGCAAAATGCTAACCTCAGGGTATATATACACTTCTACAGGGTCAGAGGGCATCACAACCATGAGACTCAAACTCAAGTGAATTAGGCTTTCTTGTGACTTAAGCAGGTCATCAAAGACTCTTTTTTCGATCAAAGACTCAATCACAGGTGCTTGATTGCATTAGTTCTGAGAAGCACTCCAAAAAAAAAAAAAACCCAGCAAAAGTCCCACTTTCTTGCCATTACAACCCAACACCATAAAAATTTGAATATTCTCTACAATCACCATAATCTTCTCAAATGATGCCCAAGTTTTTACTAATTTGGGGTCCTCAACCCTCAGAGGTATAAGATGGTCCCTCTTAAACTCTGCTGTGACTTAACTTGAATTAATGATGCCAAATAATGTAACAACCATGAAGGATACTGGACCTATACGCTGTATTAGCATGCTGGCAAACTATGTGAAGGAAGTGCCGGGAGTGTCAAGTAGTTGAGGAGATAGGGGATGGAGGTTTCTGTCACTATTTTCTGTAATAATTACTTGGTGGTAATTTCGTTTCTCATTTTCCATTCTTGATGGCTTCATTACATCATTGAACACTTTTTTTTAATTGATGTAGTTATAGGGAAGCTGAGCCTGAGTTACTTTTATCCTAAATTTTACCATATGGCCAATAAAAATTCTTCTTTACTATTCTTGATTGAGTTATCCTGGCTTTTGATTATTAGCATTACCCTTCCTAGGAGCTCACAATTTTTTCATTATTCAGTCATTTCAGTAGTATGTGACTCTTTGTGACCCCATTTGGGGTTTTCTTGGCAAAGTTACTGGAGTGGTTTGATATTTCCTTCTCCAGCTCATTTCACAGATGAGGAAACTGAGGCAAACAGGGTTAAGTGAATTGCCCAGAGTAACAAAGCTACTATGTGTCTGAGGCTACATTTGAACTCATGAAGATAAGTCTTCTGACTTCATGGCCTGTCCCTCTATCCACTGTGCCACCTAGGTACCTCTATTGTGTGCCTGCTTACAAATTATCCCCTTACTATTGTTGTCTAGAATTTTGCTAGGAATACAAGTTGAGCTCATAATGTTTTCTTTGCTGATAACATTCTCTTCTCCTCATTAAAAATGGGCCTTTGTGCCATATGTAGTAAAGAATTATCTCCCAGTTCTTTGAGATCAACCTTCTCACTGTCATTTACTAGCATCAGATCCACTGAATGCAACGGACCTTTCTTTATTCCCAAACCTGTCCAAATAAACAAGCAAACAAATAAAATACATTTTTGTCATCCTTAGCAGTCTTGATTATTTTCAGTTCATTCTGGGATTTAGAGCTACTGACACTTCCAGTCAGAGGATCTTAGATCTAGAGCTATAGGGGACCTTCAAGAACATCTAGTCCAAACTTTTGTTTTTTGGGTGAGAAAATTGAGGCCCAGGTTCATTAATTGATTTTCCCAAGGTCACACAGCATTAAATGTCAAAAAAGGATGGGAATCCAAATTCTAGGACAGTGCTCTTTCTACCATACTCTCATAAATTTCTTTCTCTGCTTCCATTTTTCCATGTCTTTTTAAGATCTCACTTTGCCAATCAGCTATATATGCATCCACAGCTCCTTAAGCAGCTTTCCTATTTTCTCCGTATTGGAATAATTTCTGTTGTATCTCCAGAATTTCCCATGTAGCATGCCCTTTAAAGCTACTTCCCTAACTTTTACTCACCTTAATAGGCTGGATCCCCAGCAGTTAGCTTTCCATAACTCCCTCAGCACTGTGGGAATAAGCCCTGAAGGTCACTGAGGTTTATAATGATGCTGCTCATTGGCACTCACTTGTTTGCTTTTCTGAGTACAGTAGGATCAAATGTATTTAAATGGTAGGGAGGAAAGGGAATAGAGAACACATGTGGACAAGGGGTGACTTGCAGCTCCTAGTTATTAGGAATTCTTTTCTCCCTCTTCTTGGGAGAGATGTTTGCCTTTAACATGTTATTCTTTACTCTTAGCTAATACATTGTCTCTCACTAGGCTTTGTAGTTAACATGATCAATATTGAGGAAGAAAGAAAGCACAGTGGGAGGGAGCACTTCACCTTTTCAAATGATGTCCTCTTGCAAGAATCTTCAGCTATCAAATTTGGAGTCCCCCCCCCCCCCCCCCCCCCCCCCCCCCCCCCCGCCGTCATCATCAACCCACCTGGGTCCTCTCTAACATGCTGCATTTGTGTATAGCCTAAGAGGCATGACTTCATTTTCTAAACAATTGTAAGATATCTCATTTGTGATATCATCTGTCTCTTATCTGATAGCTGGAAAGTTCTTTGGTATTTTCAAATTGATTTAGGACTTTTTCACAAGGAGGAATATCACCTCTGATGTGAGGGCTTACTGAGGCCTTTTCAGGGCTGCTCACATCTCTTCGGTGTCTACCTACCACTCAGCTGTCACCTTTAGTTCCAAAAAACTGTAACATTCACAGTGGCCTCACCCTGGTAAACCATCTTGCAGATGGCCTAAATCAGGTTGAGGGTAACTGACAGACCTCATACCTGTTAGTGAATTAGGGGGATGTCTACCCCAAGCATCTGAAGACTTCTCCCAGCAGAATGCATGGAGGAGAACAATTTGTTCCAATGGCCACAAAGGCAGCTGAAGCAGGCACTGTGGAGCACTTACAATTTGTTCAGACATCAAAGATGCCAAAGTTGTCTGCTACATCCTGGGCCATTGCCAGTCATCTTGACTTTTGTCTTGCCTTTGGATTTGATGATTCTGAAAGAAAGAGTGAGGCTGATGAATTTTTGCAAATCTGCCTCACTTTAATTCAATTCATGAACAAGTTAAGACATCACTCTATGAAGTCATTGGTCCTCTTAGAAAATGAAGGCCAAACAACAACAACACTTTATATTGGTTAATTGAGTGCCTTGGTTATCTGTCATTAATGGAAGTAGTAGATCCCTTCCCTCACACATATTTGAGATATTCCTATTTTTCTTGGCTGAATTTCCCAGGGGGAAAAAATCTCAATGGATGCTTTCTCTGAACATGTTGAAATCAACTAGCCTAAAAATCCAGCATCTCTATCAGACAATATGCAGGTTTATACTCCGTCAGGATCACCAAATCTATGATAATATTCACTTTCCCTAAAATTTCCTGTTATTTCTGCTTTAGCAACATGTCTCTCCTTATCTATCAGATTCTGATATTGAGTCTTACCTTGTCTATTAAAGGATTAATAATCACTAAATTAAATTGAAAGAACATTCTCTTCCTCTCTCCTTTAAACTTTTCACTCCCTACCTTATATTATTCTTAATTGCATACAGATTAGACCTCATCAGGAGATATAACATCCTTAAGGGTTGTTTTTGTTTTTGTTTTATCTTTGTATACCCTCCACCTCAAAGAGGGTTTTCCATATAAAAACAACAGACACTGATGCACCAACTTACATATATTTTCTGATTTGTTCATTTCCACAACCCTGGGAGGAAAAATTTCAAATATTATTAGCCTCATTTTAAAAATTAGGAACCTGACGCTTAGAAAAATTTAATGACTTGCTCTGTTTCACAGAGCTGATAAATTTGAGAGGCAGGATTTGAACTGAGGTTTTTCTGACTCTGGATCCAACACTCTCTCAATCTCTATCACTTGCCTCCAGTATCAGACACTTAATAAACAGTCATTAGATCAAATGGGATCATCTGCATAACATTCATTGAATATTATATTTCTCACAACACAGAACAAAGTACATTCTTCTGAGTGGGTTAAATCAACATCTTTGGTGTACTAAATTCTGTCCTATTTTAAACTATGCAAATTATAAAAGATAAGAATTTTAATCTTTCTGAAATAATAAAAATAAGAACTATCCTTTTTGTTCATATTTCAAACAAGTATTTTTGTAATCAGTCAAATTCTACTTTCTCATCCTCTCCCACCCCAAACACCAATAATTGAGAACACAAGAAAAACAAAACCCCTGTTACAAACATGTATAGTTAATCAAAACAAATTTCCACATTGGCCAAATTTAAAAAAAAAAAAGTCTGAATGAGTACACTGAGTCCTTCACCTCTCTATCAGGAGGTGTATAGCATGTTTCATCATTAATCCTCTAGAGTATTTGCTTGCCATTACATGAGTAAAGAATTCCATCATATTTATATAATTTTTCATCCATTTCTCAATTTCTGGGACCTCCCTCAGATTCTTGTTGTTTGCCAACTCAAAAAGAGTGATAACTATTTTTTCTATCTTTAGAGTACACTTTCTTTCGAATAATCCTTCCCTTAAAATACCATCCCCTTAATTCTCCTTATCTTCTTTTGCTCTTTATTTTTCTATTTTCCAGGTAAATGAAACAAATTTTTGACCCAGCTGTGTCTGTGTGTATTCTTCCTTCTTTTGACCAGTTCAGATGAGAGTGAGATTTGAGTGTTAGCTGCCTCTCCCTCCCACTCCTTTTTGTTTGTACAGATGTCTATTTTTGCACCATGATTATATGAAATGATTTTCCTTAACCTTCTATTCCTCCATCTTGTCTTCTGAGTATATTTTTCTTCTCCTATCAATTCTTTCCTTAAGATCAGGACTTAACAGGAAACATTTCCAGTCCTTGCCTAATTGGATTCCTTTTATCACCCATGATGATGATAGGTTTTAGAGGGGACACATGTATACTACCGTATTTGAATATATTTTATTCTTGTTTATTATTTTCTGATTGTTCATTTACATTTATCTTTTCATGTTTCTCTTCACTTCTGTGTTTGAACTTTAAATTTTCTATACAATGCTGGTCTTTCCATCAGGTATGCTTGGAAATCTATTTCATTAAATGTTTATTTTTCCCAGTAGCATTATACTAAGTTTTGCTGCATAAGTTCTTCACTATAAGCCCATATCCTTTCCCTACTGAAATAGGATATTCCATATTTTCTGCTCCTTTATAGTAGTGGCTGTTAGCATGATCCTGACTGTGATTTCCTGCTGCTTGAATTCTTTCTTTGTGGCTGCTTGTGGTACTTTTCTCTTTGAAATGGAAACTTTGGATTTTGACTATGATGTTCCTGATAATTTTTATTTGGGAGTTCCTTTTAGGAGGTGACCATTTCCACTTTAGCTTTTAATGTTAAGAGTTCTCTGTGTAGTTTTCTTTTTAAAAAATACACACACACACGTAAAATTATTTTTGACATTGCTTTATTTGTGAGTTCCAAATTTTCTCTCACTTTCCCATTCCCACCCTCTTCACTGAGAAGGCAAGTGATATGATATCAATTATATGTACAAAATCATGCAAACCATTTCCAAATTAACTGTATTTCAAAAAAAGCAAGAAAAACAAAGTGAGAAAATTATATTTCAATTTGCACTCATTTCATCAGTTCTCTCTTTGGAGGTGGAGAACAGTTTTTTTTTTCCATTATGAGTCCTTTGGAATTATCTTATAACATTGTATTGATCAGAGTAGCCTTTTCCAGCTAATCATCATGATAATACTGCAGTTACTTTGCTTAATTACCTACTGGTTCTTCTCACTTTACTTTGCATCTGTTCGTATAGGTCTTGTCATTTTTTTTTTCTGAAAGCCCTCCCCAAAAAAATTTCCTACAGCATAATAGTACTCCATCAAAATCATATGCCATAACTTGTTCAGCTATTCCTCAATTGATGAGAATCCACTCTATTTCCAATACTTTGCCACCACGAAAGAACATATATACACATATGTCCTTTTCCTTTTTCTATGATCTCTTTGGATTTCAGACCCAGCAGCAGTATTTTATGCACAATTTTATAGGCCTTTGGGACTCATTGCAAATTGTTTTTCAGAATGGCTGGACCAGTTCACTAGTCCATTAGTGTACCTATTTTTCCCTCATCTCTTCTAACATTTCTCATTTCTGATAGGCATGAGGTAGTACCCCAGAGTAGTTTTGATTTTTATTTTTTTAATCAGTAGTCATTTAGAGCAGTGTTTCATGACTATAGAAAGATTTGCTTTCTTCCTCTAAAAACTGTGTGTATCCTATGACAATTTATCAAATGGGGAATGGCTCTTATTTTTAGAAATTTGACTCAGTTCTATATTCAGTATATATTTGAGTAATGAGATCTTGCTAAATGGGAAACTTGCTATAAATCTTTTTGATATTGCTTCATTGTCTATGGTAACTTTAAGCAAAAATGTAGTTTCCCTAATTGCTCCTTTTAATTGGATCTATTGTTGCTTTCACTTTTCTGAGATTATGTTGCTACCCCTACCTTTTTTGTTCAGATGAAGTATATTAGATTCTGCTCCAGCTATTTATTTTAATACTGTGTATTTCTTTCTGTTTCAAGTGTGTCTCTTAAAAAAATATTGTTGGATCCTGGTTTCTAATCCATTTTGCTATCCATTTTTGTTTTATGAGTAAGCTCATACCATTCACATTCACAGTTATGATTATTACCTTTGTATTCTTCTCCTTTGCATTTTTTTTTGATTCTTCTCTCTTTTTATCCTCTCTCCCCTCAAAAGTCTAGTTTTTTTTTATAACCAATGGATCCCTCAACATATCATTCCTTTTATTATTACCCCTTTCCTTAGCTCCTTCCCTTCCTATTTGCCAATTGGGTAAGTTATATTTCTACACACAATTGAGTATGCATGTTATATATTCTCCCTTCCTTTAACCAATTCTGGTGAGAGTAAGGTTTAAGTACTGCTTGCCAATCCCCCATTTTTCCTTTCATTTTAAAAGCTCTTCTTTGAATGCCTCTATTATATGAGAAAAATTTCCTCACTCTAATTCCTTTCCCCTTTCTACCAGTTGGTCAATCTTTTCACCCATTCATTTTTTAAGAGATCAGTCCAACATAATCAGCGCATACTCTTTCTACGTAAAATCATTTTTTTTCTGTTATTTCTCTAATTTGGATTTTAAAATCCTCTTTGAGCTCTTCCAAGAATGCTTTTTTTTGGTTTGAGACCAGTTCATATTCCCTTTTGAGGTTTCAGATGTAGGTACAGTGTCAATGCTGTCCTTTTACGAATTGAAATTTTGATATTCCTTGTCTCCATAATAAGAACCAATGGTCCTTGTTTTTCTGGATTGCTTCTTCATGGTGGTTACATTTTTCCTCGATTTTTAAGTGGATCTCTGTTTCATTCAAAGTTTTTCAAAATATATCAGTATGTGACATTTTAATATCTCCCTTTATCATTTCACTTTCCTGTTGGGGCATCATTATTTCTTTAAAGTTTAATAATCTAATTATGCATTTGTTATGGTATTTTAAGTAATAAGAATCAAATCATTTAAATGTTTGAAATCATCTATTTTTTATTTAGATTGAGTTTTTCAGAGTATTTTTCTTTATCATCAGATAGAATAAAATATTTTAAAAATAATTGGGAATTGAGTTGAACTGAAACATTGCTTGCCTGAACATTCCACTAATTGTGGAGTTAAATCATTGTGTAATTGATTTAACAGACTTTAAAGTTATCTGGTCTAATATGAAAGAAAAAAACCTGAGAGAATAAAAGAGTGGGAATTGCTTTTTTATTCCAACAGCAAAAGCCTTTTTATACCTCACAAAGGCTGGAGACTCCATCATTAACTCACATTGTATTGAAAGATAATGACACAAAAGTATGAGTGGAAAATGAACTTTTGGTTTTTCATGAGTTACTTAAATGCAGATTTTTGTCTTTAATTTTGGTCAGTAGATTGTACAAATTTTTCTCCTGAAAAATTTGATTGAGTGGAATGGCTAAGAATTGAGGGCTTTTATAAAAGGTCAGTTATGACATAGACAGTCTATTTTGTCAGTAAGCTATCCTCCTGCTACCCTGGAAATGATTCTGTCTTTGATCTAAGTGGCTTTCACTCTAGGAACAAAATAAAAGGAAAGTAATGCAGTCTTTATACTCCCTTCACTCTAGGTGTCTCCCATACAAAGAATATCACCAGGCTATGCTGAGAAGCAGCAGAGGAGAGACAAGTCTAGAGTACAGCAGCATTCTGAGACAGGGTGCCTTCTTTTAAGGAAAGACATCAGTAGGCTTTTGAGACCTAGAAGCATCTTTGATGAGCACTGTATTTGTAAAGAGACGCTGTAGCCAAAACCACAGGACAGCCTTTAAATGAAAGCTGTGATGAAAAGTTAGGTGGTCTCTTGTTGCTACCGATGTATAAGGGTGTCCCTGAAATTGGGTGCTTCTGTGTTCACTGAATGTGAAAAGAGAGAGAGTAAATCTGTAGCTAAATCCTGTTTCTTCCTTTACAACAGCTCTTCAATAAGTTCCCTTTTCTCCATTTATATGGCTATTACTCTCATTCAGACCTTCATCAGTTCTGTTTGGCTATTTCAATATTTTCCTAATTTGTTTCCCTGACTCTCCCTCTCTCTCTCCTTCAATCACTCTCTCCTCCAATCTCTCTTCCTCACAATTGGCACCCTTATTTTCCTAAAATATAGATCTGACCATGTTACCCCAAACTTAAGAAATTGCAGTGGTTCCTTATTACCCAGGATTAAATCAAAACTGCTCTGCTAGGCATTTAAACTCCACATAACCTTGTCCCTTCCCATCTTTCCAGTTTTCTTGCATATTACTCTCCTCCACCCATTTTATATTCTGATCATCATGATTTGCTTCTTGTTCCTCAGGCACAACATTCCATCTCCTTCCTCTAAGTCTTTGGATTGATTATCTTCTGTTCTTAGAATGCTCTTTATCCTTACATCTGACTCTCAGAATCCCTAGCTTCCTTTAAGACTCAGATCAAATGCCACCTTCTACATTAACCACCCTCACATACCAAACATTATATTCTCTATATTGCATTTTCTCAGTGTCTTCGAACAATCTACATATGGCATGTCTTAAGACCTTTTGATATCCTGGTTTCCCTTGTTTTCTGACTTTTCAATATATAAGTGTCTGTCCTTAAATGTGTTGCCCAAAACTAAGCCTAGTCCTTCAGAGGCAGGTTGTCACAGATAGAGTACAGTGAAATTATTATCCCTTCGCTGTGTACAGAAAGGATACCTTTTAGTACTTCAATGAAAACATGATCTAATAAACTCCCCCTGATAGTGCAGATCACAATGAACTTATATTTTTTCATCATGTTCAATTCATGTCCATATCCTTCCATAAATTCTCCATGAGTGCTGCATAGTACAATGGAAAGGACGCTAGATTTGATGTCATGACACCTGGGGTTGGGATCCAATCCTGTTTCTGCTACATTCTGCCTGTTTAAATTGGCCAAGTCCCTCTCAGATTCCTTAGCTTTAAAATGAAGAGATTAAACTACCTAGCCTCTGAGTGCCATTATAGCTCAGAGTCTATACTATGAAATAAGATACATCCACTGTTCTAGGGGGCTTCCTGTATCTTTTAACATTATATGGATATGAGCGCAAAACTTAGTTGATATATCAGTTATCCATTAATGATCATCTCCTTGTTCATGATTTTTTTTCCAGTTATACATTTCCTGAATGATTTGTGTTTGCATCGATTTTTGGATAGTCATGTCATACTGTTAATATTAAGCTTACCATTTACTGAACCAACCAGAAGTTTTTTTTTTTCACATAAACTCTTTATAGATAACTCTCTCATCAATTCATTTATTATTACACTTCATCTTATTAAATTTGTCCTATTGTTCTAATTTATAAAGAGTTCCTTTTCAATACCACTCAGACTATCCAAAATGTTCTCTCTCCCTTCCAATTTTACATTAGCCCCCATACTGGCAAAACAACCAAACAAACAACATACCATTTATGTCTTCTTCCAAGTCACTGATAAACCTCTCAAACAGCACAGGGCCAAGGAAAGATCTTTAGGTCACTCCTCCAGATGCCTCATTTGAGGTTGACGCTTTATTATTCTCGGGTGTTTTGGTATGATTTTTCAACAAATTCAAAATTCTCTTAACTCTCCTGTTTTCCAGGTCATACCTCTTTGTCTTTTTCATCATGATACCACATAAGAATTTGGTCAAATCTCTCACTGAAGTCAGATACATTATATCCAAGGAAGATCTACCAGTCTAATAACCCTTCCATGAAGAGAATTGACCTTAGTTTGGAATAATATGATCCTGATGAATTTATAACAATTTTTTTGTGATCACTGGTTGCTGTTAAAAGAGCTTTTAAATAATCAGGAATTCAAAACAAGCTAATTGATTTCAACTTTATGAACTACCTACATTTGGTAATAAATCAGGTAAATAATCAGGAATTCAAAACAAGCTAATTGATTTCAACTTTATGAACTACCTACATTTAGGTCCTCTACTTGCATATGTGATTTTTAAAATTCAAACCCAATTATTCAGTTTTGTCTTTTCATGGAAGAGGAATGTCACATTCTCTTTGTCTTCTAAGGGCAAATAAAGAGGAATTGGTGGAAGTTGCAAATAAGCAAATGTAGACTTAATGTCAGAGCAGGGATGGGGAGAGGGAGGAAACTTTCTAACAGTTAGAATTGTACTAAAGTGAAGACCAGAATCTAGATATCCAGTTGGGGGTAGAGGGTGTATTGTAGTGGGGATTATTTTTTGTTTGTTATGGCTTGGAGTAGATGGCTTTTGAGTTTATGGCTAACCCTAAAATATTGTGATTCTAATTAAATTTGGTTCATTATATTTTGAGACATTTTTGGATAAAAATTATATTTCTTTTGTTTTAGACAAGAAGTCGAAATTATTTAAGGAGATAATGCCAATGCCAATTTAATAGCTCCTTCTCTTTGTTCCTTTTCAAGTTTAATCCATGTCAATAGAGTTGCTTTGCATGTATATAAACAGAGACACACACATCTCTGCATCTTTGCAACAGCTTTCTCCTTTTTAAACATGTCTTTATCTTATTTACAATTCAGATTGTAATACTGTTCCAGCTCTCAACTCATTTCCTTCAGTTCCACACTCATCCTTGTCTAGCAAATTGATTTTAATACCCCTATTGATTCCCTATCATGTGATTCTCACGACCCCTTTATGTTTTTTGACAATATCATTTTTTCATGGTGATGGCTTTATCACCCTTGTTAAGGATAATATTAAAATCAAACATAAGTTTCTCCTAGTTCTCTTTTCTTCATTTTTCCCAATACAATCTACCATCATTCTCATAGTGTCATACTAAGCATATTGCTGACTAAGATAGTTATAATCTTATCATGTTCACTGATACAGCATATTTTTTTTTGCTAAACATTCTCTTCTGACCCCAAAGACATTCATTCATCACAATTTCCTCCTCACTTACTCACTCACAATATATACAATGGACTTTCTCAACTAGATCTATGAATTTCTAATTAGCTAGTGAGAGAAATGATTATTTCTCTCTTATATTAATAACCAATTATTAATTGAAAGTAAGATTTCCCCTTTTCTATTTCCTGATTCAGAAATCAGCCTCTTTTTAAGTTATTTAGCCACCACCTGAAGGACATTGCTGATTGAAGAGTTTGCCTAAATCCTTGGGTACATGCTTTTTGTTCTCAGGTACTACTCCATCCAATTAAAAGACCTTACAAAGAAACTCTGATCTAGGTAGAATTCTTAACCCACCAGTGTTCATTTTCACTGACTGGGTGGAGGATACATCCGTTTGTATAGATTTCCCAGTCATGTGTTCAGCCCCTCATTAAAATAGGCCCACTTCTCATCATAATAGCCATTCTCTTATTAATTGTTAACAAATCATACTTGATTCCCATCTGTTGGGAACACCCACTGTTCTAAGTGTATATAAGCATCAAGAGATCTCCATGAGGGGGCTTTAGTTTATGAGACAAAGCCAAATGACCATCCTTTTATTATTTGCTAGCAATAATTAATAAAATGATTAATTACCCAGAAATTATAACTTACAGACTATTCATTTTATCACATGAGTTTGTATGACACCTTTTTCTCTCAAAATCACACAGTGGTGACCCACTTTTTTTTTTTAGTATTTCTTTGGTCTGCCTAGCTCCCACACAGTTTAACTCAACTGATGTAGCAGCTTTCATTGCCCTCTGTATATGCCTAAACTAATGGAGTAATATTGCAATGAAAATGGCATTCATTGTTATTGGTACTAACTTGCTACTTAATACTTGCTATGGCTAATAGGTTTTAATAGCTCACATCTCTACAAGATTGGGCCCTATTACCACTTTAAAGATCTTTGCATTAATCTGGGTGTAGATAATGGACCCTTGTCTTTCCATTTCTCTAAAAACAATGTGTCCTGAGCAGAACTCATTTTTCTCTTCCTGGGTAATTGTAACATAATTAGATGATGTCGTGCTTTCTGGGGTAGCAGACTCTAGTGATTCTTCCCAAGTCAAACCAGGCTATAGTTTGGTAATCCTGCCTCTGTCACTTACTACCTAGAAAGACAATGAAAAAAATGAAGCAATAATCAAGAAAGCAACATTATCATTGTGTCACATTAACATGAATATTTTAAATTTGCAATGTTTTCTTCATGATAACCCTTTAAAGTGTTTTTTCTTTCCTTCCTTCATTTCTCCCTCCCTTTCCTTCTTTCCTTCCTTCCATCCTTCCTTCCTTCCTTCCTTCCTTCCTTCCTTCCTTCTTTTCTTCCTTTTGATGAAGAACCTGTGAATCAGAGAAGTTAGTGCAGTTAAATTAGGTCATAAAAGTATTAGACTTGGACTTAAAACAAATCTCTAACATTGACTACTTGTTTAGCATTAGCTTTGAGCTATACTTTCCTCATCTGTAAAATGGAGATAATATAACTTTCAATCCCCAAGAGGGTTGTTGTGAAGAAAGCACTTTGCAAATCTTAAAACTATAAAAGCATGAGTTATAGCAGCAATTGGCTTATGGTCATTCACCTAGTAAATGTCAGAGATAAGATTTCAATCCAGGTCTCCTGACTCAAGGTCAGGAATTCTTTCAGCTATAAGTTCACAGTAGACAGGACTCATGGATTCTCTGAAATTTGAGAAAAACATTAAACTTACTTTGTGCCATGCCCCAAGAAATACAACTGCTATAGCAAGTGTTATTTTAGAAACTTGAAAAGTCGGTGTTCATTCCAAGTGCCTTCTATCTTGCCAGAAAATAGTTTATTCATGGACAGAACTTGGCTGACTGACAAATGGTGAAATGCTAACGTGAGTTATTCAGGCCTTCCCAGAATCACAATCACCAAGCTGAGGTTCTTAAGTATAATCTAGATTGTACAGGGGCACATGCCATTTTTGACAATTTAAAATGAGGACTAAGTAAACTCTTCTAGGAAATATGTCTTAAAATTCTATTAAAAATATGCACAATATAAAATGTAAATTTCTATCATATAATTTAAGATATAGTTTTATTCCATTTTCAGATGGGTTGTCAGTGTATTTTAAAAAACAATAACCTTAGATAATTGGAGATCCAGATAATATACCCACTTTAATGGCTGATTTGGATCTTCATAAGGCCAATTGAATGAATTGCAGAAATCAGTTGTTTATTTTAGTCTAAAATATAAAATAGACTATGATGAGAGGTCATGTAGCAAAATAGTTCCAGGTCAGATAGACTAACCAGATCTAGCCCCAAATGGGATTTTCTTCCTTTTCTTATCTTTGCTCAGCCTCACTAAATACCATCCAAGTATAAGGGTGGAGAGACTTCTGTTAGTGGACACTGGTGTGGGCTAAACCGGGTATGGCTTGGTCCTAGAACTAGATAGACCACCAGGATAATCCAAGTTATCCAGGGAATTCCTAGAAATGTCCAGCAAGAGGAAGTCTGGAGAAGTATGTGGAACACTTCTTTTAAAAATATTCTACAATTTTTAAGGAATTCTAGGAATGAAAAGATAAAAAAGTCCCTTGCCTTCAAGAAGAATAAATTCTACTTAGAGAAATAGGGTAATAGGGAATAGGTTTTCTACCTGTGATTTCATTGATATAGGGGACTCCCAAATGAGCAGAGACCCTTCACCAAATGTAGGTCAGACCACTTTCTCCACTAATTATAGTTTCAGAGTGTTTGCTAGGGCAAGGAGAGGTTAAATGATTTGTCCAGGGTCATCCAGTCAATATCTATCAGAGGCAAGATTTGAGCCCAAATCTTCCTATCTCCAAGAACAGCTCTCTGTCCATTCTGGCGTACTATCTCTAACGGTAGATGAGGTAATGAGCTAAGTATATATAGTGGAGGAGAGAGGAGCGGGACTGTACCACAGAAAAAGCTGATCCTCTAAAAAATGTGTGGACAACACACTTTTAAGTTTAATTTTAATTAACATTTTCTCCCTCACTTTCTTAAGTCTATAGATCATCAACAAAATAGCAAATCAAGACCTGATTTGGATTATTTGCTGATTTCTAGTTTATAACTCCTCACAATGAAAATTTAACATTCAGTTTTTTCGATCTATCAGCAAATCTCTGGAAAGGAGAGTTCCAAAATCATCAGAACACAGTCTCCAGGGAATTAGGAGGCAGGCAGGTGTTTTTTTGAGATGATAGGGAGCAAACAATAGGGCAGGATCTGGCATCAGAGATACTGGCAAACACAGGAAATATAATTTATGACCAGGAGAAATGGTGAAAGTTTTGTGGAAAAGGTGATAGCATTATTTTTATTCTTGTTTTCCAGCATTTATATCATTGTTTAAGATTTGTAAGGTGTAAAGGTTTATAGCATATATATATGTATGTGAGTGCGTGTATGTGTGCGTGTGTGTATCTTTTGATTCTTATAACAATACTGGGAAGTATCACCATTTTGCAGATGAAGAAATTGAGACAGAGAGAAGTTCCACAAGTAAGTGTTCAAAGTAGAATTTGAATTTATTTCTTCCTCACTCTAAAGCCAGCACAGTTTTTGTGCCTCCACCTACCTTAGTTATGTAGCATTTTAAATGTATAAATTCAAAATAATAAAGGTATCTATTTATAGTTATACATTTCTAGTCTAATTTGTAATGACTACTCTGGCTCTCTGACAACACTTACCTCCAAAGGGAGCTTCTGTTGCAACAATTCAGCTAGCAGCTGCTGTGGGGGTGAAAGACCAACAGAAGCCCAACAACAAGAATGCTGTCAGCACAGATTCTTTTGATCTGCTTTACTAAGGAAAGCAATGTTAAGGGGTTAACAATCTTATTTTAATCTAACATACAATTATCACTCATTTTGTTCAGGGGAAAAAGCCCGGACCCTGAACTTCAGAGCAAATACAAACAAATTACAAACATGCATTATAAACAGACCAAATACAATTCATAGTTACCAAGAAACCAACATATGAGTTCAGGAGCTGGGGAGCTCATAACAATGGCTGGCCCAGAGTCATGCACCACTCCTCCTGTGGCTCAGAGCCCTAAGGGTTCGCCAGCCTCTGGGTTTATTTATCTTGTTCAGGGTCAAAGGTGAGTCACACATGCCACTCACTCACATGACCTAAAAGGGTCACAAAAATGCGACTTAAACCCAGGTGGTCTAAAAGCCTCTGATGTCACAAACATATCACTCAAACCCATGTAAACTAGGCTTTCTCTTGAGGCAAGGAGGTCATCAAGGACTCCTACTTTAATCAAGGAAATGAAGGCCGAACTCTTCAAGGACTGAATAAGTGTTAAATGCCCATCTTAATTACCAATGGAGCTTCTAAAGATTGACCTAGAGCATCCCCCCAATTTATAGGTTGGTGGAGAAGACCTAAGGCTCTAGAGCTCATATGGGTCCTTTTCTTCATGTCATGCCTGGATTTATCTCTTTGGAACTTCAATCCAGGACAAAATAATGGCTCAGAATCAAGGGATGAAAAATGGAGAGGGGGTAAGAACGAGGAGAAAAACAGTTCTTGAGGAACACAGAGGTACATAAGGCACACAGAGAACCACAACATGGAGGAGTCTGTTACTGGGATCCTCATACAGAGTATGGTGGCATTAGACAAAATAAGAGTGGAGTTGTTGGTTCATGAATAGATAAGAAGTCAAGGAGGGAACGGTGATTGATGCTGAATTATCTGATCCATGGAGGCTTAGGTCTCCCTAACTAGAGCCTGAGATGGGGGCTGGGGAAGGTGTAGACAAGCTTAAATAGCCTCATTAAAAAAAATTAAAGTACTATTTAACTGTCAAATACCTCCTACTCTAAGAAGCCTTCGCTAATTGCCCAAATAATAAAAGCATTTTCTTCCTCCTATCTCTGTACCTTTCTTATATTTTATTCTGTACCTATATGTATTTTGAGAGGCAATGTTGCAGAGTATCTAGAAGATTCATGTCATAGTCAACTGGGTTCAAGTCTTGATTTTGACATATGCCTTAAAATATACTTAATAAGTGGTTATTTTTGAAGGAATTATGATGAACCTACTATCCTATAATGTTCAAACTTGAGGGATCCTTTAAGGTCATGACCTTCAACTTTTTTTTTATTTTCTGAGAACATGGTTTTGTTTTTTTAACTGCAAGTTGTGCCTATTGTATATGTTTTCAAAAGACATTGTTCTGTCAGTTTCCAAGGGATGCTTCAGGCCTTCCTGTTAAATTGAGTATGTTTAATGCTGAGACATTAATGCAATCCAAAAATGAAACTGTGCAGTATCAAGATCACTGGACTTGGAATGGAGAAGTATTTGGGTTTGAATCCTAGTCCTAACACATTTAATAGCTGTAGGACCAGAGGCAAGTCACTTGACCTGAATCTTAGTTTGTTCATTGATAATAAGAATAAATGCTTGCTTTATTTACCCAACAAAAATGTTGTGAAGAAAGAAGAGTGTGAACCAGAGAAAAGAGCACCAGCTCTGGAGTTAAAGGACTTGAGTTCAGTTCTTATCACCGATACTATCTGTGTGATCTTGAGAAGTCCCTTAGGCACCTTGGACTTCATCTTCTTCACCTGGAAAAACTGAACTAAATGGACTCTCAGGTCCCTTCCCACTGCACATCTATGATCGTTCAAGGTCTATACAAATGTGAGTTGCTTCATTTCCTACCTGGCTCTTCTCCTGGACTTTTTGGAATACTCCGGAATCTCATCATCTTACAATATACCAACAACCCTGAAACACACTTCCACAACATACCCTGCCCCTGGGGCTCCTCTGTCTTTCTGATTGGAGAGAATAGAGAGTGGATTTTGTATATTGATTGGTCATTTCAGTCATTTCCAGTTATTTGTCACCCCATTTGGGGTCTTTCCCATTTCCTTCTCCAGCTCATTTTACAGATGAGGAACTGAGACAAACACAATTAAGTGACTTGCTGAGGGTTACACAGCTTTGTAAGTATTTGAGTCTACATTTGAACTCATGAAGATAAGTTTTCCTGACTCCAGGCAGCACCACCATTGAATAGTTCTTCCTAAATCTTCCATTTAAGGAGGGTGCCCAAGGCAGCTATCTTATTGTTTCCCTTCTTAGTACACCTTCCCTTTCATATTATTTTCATGTGTTGTCTTTCCCCATTAGATTGTGAGTTCCTTGAGGACAGGAATTATATTTAGCCTTTCTTTCTTTCTAGCCCCAGCTCTTAGCATAGTGGCTGGCACACAGTAGACACTGAATAAATGTTTAATTGACTGAATATTGACTGTCATTATACTACAGAGATATTTAAATTGTCCTTCATTTGTGCTATATACGATCCCATCTGTGAACCATTTATGTATGGTATTTTTTTTTCTGAGATACTATCATTTTCATTTACAATTTCACACTTCTTCAAGTGAAATAGATTAGTCGAAATTGTAATCCCCTCTCTCCATCCCCATGTATGTCCTTTCCAATTGCTCCTGCACAAAACTGTCAAAATGGTCATTCTAAAGCATAGGGGTGACCACATACCCCTCCTCCAGGTATTACCCTGCCCCCGCATGAAATTTCAGTATCCCCTTAGTACTAGGACAAAATTCAAACCCTTATTTATTCTACCTCATATTTTCACACTGATTTAATATTATTTCTCTTAAAATACTATGTATTTGAGTCAAACTGGCTTACCTAGAGTTTCTCATAAACAGCATTCTATATTCTATCTCTGCTTTCACAGAAGCTGTGCCCCATGCCTGGCATGCTCCCTCTTCTCATCTCTGCCTCCTGGAATTGCTCTCTCTTGAAAGCTTGGTTGGTTCATAACCTCCTGCGAAAAGCCATTCCTGATACCCCAGGTGTTACCACTTCTCAACACAAATTTCTTTGTACTCATTACTTAATATTTTGTAATCATTGATGTACTCCCTTGCCATGATATAACATAAGTTTGAAACTGGTACTATTTGCGTTATTGTCTTTATATCTCAAGTGCCAAGGATATTGTGTGGCAAAGAATAGGTGATACACACACATCCATATACATATACACACACATATACATATCCATATATATATTGTTAATCAGATTGAATTATCAGTTCAGAGAAGGATGAATCTCTAAGTGGTTGATATATTAAAATCAGGGATTTTCAGAGATTTTTTTCCCCTAATGTTGCACCTTTAAGATTTGGGTCCTAACATTTTTAGGAAATAATTCTACCTTTTTCTGAGCAATAGTATTTGTCTTGCATATTAACATCATTACATAAATAGTAATAATGAAGATGTATTTTTTTTCAATCCATACTGGTAAGAGTTGAGTGAGGGTTGTTATTTGGTCAGTGCTTCCCCCTTTAATAGAGTTCAGGGATAATTGACTATTGAAACTTTTTTTCTGAATCAACCAAATAAAACCTTCAAATATGAAATTAATAATTTCAGTGATGTCAGTCTTCCATTCTCACTCCATTAAATTCCAAAATTCATGCTAGAGATGGCATAGCAAACAAATTAAAATGAGATTCTTATAAAAATGAGAAAGATAAGATGGTGCCTTCTGAGAAAGCAATTTAACTATAATAAATTATTTTTAAATTATTAAATGAGGCATTGCATTAGCCATAAAGCTGAGTGTAAAAGGGCATTGGTTTATGAATACTGATATACATACAGACCTCTACAACCTTGAACAATTACCATCGTAATAATTTGTATCATAAAATTTTATGTTGCATATTCTCTTTCTCTCTCTCTCTTTCTCTCTCTCTCTCTCTCTCTCTGTCTCTCTCTCTCTCTCTCTCTCTCTCTCTCTCTCTCTCTCTCTGTCTCTCTCTCATTTTTTTTAAAGAAAGCGAACCTTACCAACAGTTTGATAATTAGAATTGTGACTGGGTGGTACCATTTAAAGAAAATTATATTTTACCTGTGTAGCAATCAGATATATAGTTTTAAATAGCCTTTTGTTGCATTGTTCGATATAAAACAGAACATAGATATAAGAGGATGCTCGAGTAAAATATACTACAGAAGAAAATGTGAAATTTTGACATGGTTAGAATAACCAAGTGCCAAGAATGACTACAACAAAAAATGCAGACACTTATACTGTAAGGTTTATGGCACATTTAATGAAATAAAGGGACTGGACCTTTAATGTCGAGTTTAAATATCCTTTGTGTGCCTAAATATGCATATTGCAAAGGTTTTCTATTGCATTGCTGTATTGTGACCCCATATAAGGACAGTGAGCTTTAGGAAAGAGAAAAATACTATGCTATCTTTTTTCTAATAATTCAGGAAGGAAGGAATGTATTTATCTTTTTAAATGTTCAATTCCTTTTTTTTTCTTTCTGTTAATGCTGGTCTTCTGTCTTTGGTCTTTGGTGGAATGTTGAGCAGTTCATGGTCAGCAGAGAGTCTGAAGTCAATTCAAGGCTTATAAACACCAGTGAAACACCTAAGGGCTAGTTCACAAAAACTCACATAGGATAATGATCCAAATGTATAATTCTCCTGCTTCACTATGCTCTTTAAAGCAGCAACTCTTCAAACAAAGTCAACTCTGCTTCACTAACCAGAGTTTTTGTTATTCACTGTACTCAGAAGGCTGTCCACATTTTATTTTAGCTAGTAGACAAAACCCACCATTCTCTTTCCTATGCACAGATGCATCACTTACTACATACAGTTAGGGGACAATTCTCAAACTCAGAATGGAAGATTCTCTGGTTTTATGAATAAGGGATTTGGGACAAAATGTGATTCCTGAGAACAAAGGATGCCACAAGTGAATATCTCTTTTATTTAGATTATTAACCTCTGTTTATGTCTGCAAACTTATCAAGATATGTCTGACTGAGACATCTCCTACTTCTACAAGCCAAATGAACCACTAGCTTGCCAGACAGCTGCCCCATGCATGATGCCAATAGTTTTTGAGTAGTCATAGTCCAAGATAGAGGAGATACATGGGAGTGAAAGGTAAATTTCCCTGAAGATGTATTTTTCAACCCATACTGATAACAGTTGAATATAGGCTGTTTTTAGACAATATTTCATCATTTAATTGTATTCAAGATAATTGACTACCGAAACCTTTTCAGGTTAGGGACTATTGTTTCCTGATTCATAGTTGTATTCCCAGCACTTAACCAAGTGTGGGACACATAATAGGCACTTAATAAATACTTGTTGACTTATTGAGTTAAAAAGTTATTAAGTGTTTACTATATATCATACATAGCTAAGCACTAGAGATAAAAGTTCAAAAGCAAAGAGAGTCCCTTCCCTCAAGGAGCTTATAGGTAATTATAGAGAGGTAATATAAATAGGGAAGTGGTGGTCAGTCATGGAACACTTTGGTCTGAAAAGTTACAGGAAGATTTTTACAAACCAGTAACACTGAAATTGATTTGGTCAGAGTTAATTGATCGTGGTTTACAAGGTAGAAAAAGGGAGGAAACTATGCTGTCAGGAGCAAAGAGGTTGGCATGACTATGGAGAAGAGGAGCTGAGAGCAGGAAGGGAAGTGAAGTCTGGTTGGAATTTTCCTGAAATAGTGGGCCAGAAGGGAAAGCAATCAATCATGATGATGAATATAGCACTGCAACTCTTAGCCCAGTGACTGGCACATAATGATGCCAACACTAGTGGATACAATAGTTAATAGCTCATACCACAGCCCTTAGCCCAGTGACCAGTACGTAGTAGTCCCTTTAGAAATGCTTGTTGACTGTCTTTTGGTTGATACGGTAGATGAGGGAAACCCTGAGACTGGTAGTGCAAGCACTAGTCTCTTCATTTTATGACTAAAGAAATCAGTGGTCAGGGAAGTGATGTAATTTGGCTGTGGTCACACAGCTAGCAATTTTTGATTCCATACTCAATACTTTACGTTATCCTGAAAAGCTCTCCACAAGCTGAAGGCTCAATTTAGCCTTGGAATGCTAAATAAAATATTTCAGCGCCATAAATACATCATGTCTGACAACAGGAAAATGTTTTTCCAGTGACCCTGAACTGGCAAAGAGATGTTTGACAAGTAGTAAATAGAGCGACATGGGCCCCTATAAAATCAACAGCACTGGTTATTGAATATACTAAGGCCAAAAAAATCACAAATACGTAAGTACATGATGGAAGAAGAATGTAAGCTGCAAGAAATAAAGCAGCTGCAGTGTGTTCTCATCAGCTAATGCAACCTAGTTACAAATCTGACTGGAAATGACATTAGGAGCATCCTGCATTTGTTGCTGTGAGTGGCTCTCTTTCTCAGCCATCACTAAGACAAATTTTGGTAGCAATCCTTGTTATGTTTTCCCCAACAAGAAGTACGAACAAAATCTGTTACTTAGGGAAACCTCCAACAGCTGTGTTCTGACAGTGCAGCCCTTGAAGGAGAAGAGGGGATTGTTAGCATATGCTGATCATTAAATTAATGTAGCACTGAAGCTCTTGATTCATCTCTATAAGTCTGTTTTTGGTTATATACTGCAGCATTTCTCTTGGATTCAAATCTCATGTTTATATTTTAACAATCCACTTTTTTGCTCTCTCTCCTTTCTTCTTCTTCTTCTTCTTCTTCTTCTTCTTCTTCTTCTTCTTCTTCTTCTTCTTCTTCTTCTTCTTCTTCTTCTTCTTCTTCTTCTTCTTCTTCTTCTTCTTCTTCTTCTTCTTCCTCTTCCTCCTCCTCCTCCCTAACCCATGTTTTCACGTCCTTTCTTGTTCAACCCAGCTCTCTCTTACACAGTCTGCTGCCAATTCTGATGGAACCAAATAATTTCTCAATGTTTGTCTAATGGAGGCCAGACAATGAGCCCAGTCTTTATTATCATGCTTAAATTGGCATTGATAACACTTCCCATGAGATAAAGTCTGGAAAGTCTGCTTTTGGGAAAGTTGTAGTGCAATATAACGGTGGGAGGGTGTCTGGGAGAGACTTTGGAGGATGCTAAGACATTCTGTAAGTGGTTGTAGATGGCTAACTATAGAGGACCAGCAATCTCTCTGGCTGCATTTGAGGAGCCAGATATGAGGGGTACTTTCTAAAAACATCATTCTGCCTCACAATCTCTTCTTGGTTGGACTCTTTTTCTTTTTAGAATTTCTTTTTGGATGTTGGAACTGATTAAGAGACAATGCAGTAGGGACTAGAGGCCTCAGAACTTCTCTGTTCGAGGCTATGTGGCTTTATGAACGTAGGTCTTGGTTATTTTACCTTGGTATTTGATTGTTTTGTGTGATGGAAGTTTGAGGCTACAACCCTGTAAGTTTCAAAAGGTCAGGGGTGCAAGCTAGATACTTATCTGGGAGCATGGGTGTTGGATCCATGACAGGTTTTGCAGCCAGCCCAGTATTGATGCCCTGAGGCAATTAATGCCATATATTATAACACCACCACTTAGCACTAGACCTAATGCATTTTAAGTTTTTAATGATAGTCCTTGATTGAGTGAGGAGTTACCTTTGGGATCCATTCCAGAGATAGCTGAGACAGCCAGGAGTCATCTGGCAGCAATAGCACATTAAATTTGAACTTGGTGGGACTAGCATTATGTAGAAACAATGCAAAGGGTATGACCATGCTTCCTAAAAACCAAGGTGGCAAAGGGTAGTGTGTCCTCAAGGTGATGGGTGAATATATTTGTACTTTCGTTCTTGCTAAAAGATTAAGTAAATATCCTTTTGTAAAAGTTAATTCATGCTAAATGGATGTATTGCTACCATCCAGTTGCTAACAGTGGGGAGAACCACCAAGAATTATGACTTGACGTGATATTAGAGAAGAGGCACCGCAATTTCTCAGGCTACCCTTAGAACCATGCAGGGGAGAGGTAGTTTTCCCTTCCTGGGGTGAATGAGACCAGGGGATCTTGCTACATTTGCCTTTGTGTGTCTATGTGCCTTTCGAAGGGCCCATATAAATTGATTAAGCACATACTTATTAAGCCAGGCACTGGAGATAACAATCCTTAATAAAAACAATCTCCTCTCTCAAGGGGCTGACATTTTTCCAAGGAAGACCCAATATTTAAAGTTAAACAAATGAAATGGAATTTGAGGAAAGAGAATGAACTAACAAATAAGGAGTCATTAAAGACTTCCCATAAGAATTGGCACCTGAGATGATCTTTTCAAGAAGCCATTAGCTTCTAAGCAACAGAGATAAGTAGGTGGTATATTCAAAGACCACCTGTGAAACACGTGCACGGATGAGTGATGGGATATTGAATTCAAAGAAAAGAAAGCAGATCATTTTGGCTGAAGGGCAGAGGACATGAAGGTGAGTAATGTGATATAAGTTCAGAAAAGTAGACTGGTTCCAAATTGTGAAGGATTGTAAATAAAAACTGAGAAGATGTGTTTTATGGTAGAAACAATAGTGGCCCATTCAGAAGATACTTGGGCAAGGGAGAGACACAGTTAAACCTGAATTTTGTGAAGATAATTCTGGCAAATATGCATATGACATATTGGAGAGGGGAGCTACTGAGAGCTGATAATCCATTTAGGAAATTGTTGCAATAGTCCAAATCAGAAGTAATGAAAGCCTAAATTAGGCTTGTGGCTGTGTGAGTGGAAGAGAACAGGTACAATCAATGTTGCAGAGGAAGACCTGACAAGACTTGCTACCATACTGAATATATTTGGTGAGGGTCAGGGGAGAGTTGAGGATGACTTTTAAATTATAAACTTGGGTAACTTGAAAGGCATTTTGAGGAAGGACAAATCATACAGTCAGAGAGAAAAGAAACAAACAAACCTCAGAGATCATCTGATGTCTAAATCCTACTAACGTCAGTAGTCTCATCTAAATCACTAAGAAGTATGATGGGGACTCAGTAGTTCCAAAGTAATCCTTTCTGCTTTAAACATTTGTGATTATTATATTTATTTTTCCTTTTATTTACATTCAAATTTCAATAAATGTAACAATAAGTCTTCTAGCCCTGCCACTTAACTGAAATTACTTTTTCTGAGATAAATGATTTCTTAAGTGCAAAATCTAGTGGTCTTTTCTAAGTCCTCATTCTATTTGACCTTCCTGAAGCTTTTGACATTGTTAACACCCCAGTCTTCTTTCTCCCTTGGTTTCTACTACAAACCTTTCTCTTTTTTCCTCTCTACCTGCCAGACCACTTGTTCTCCTTTGTTGGATCATTACTCCTCATTAAATATGGCGATACCTATGTCTCTCTTCAGGCCTGTTTTATTTTCTTAATATATAATACCTTCTTTAATTGATGATTTCATCAGTTGCCATGGCTTGAATGGTCACCTCTATGCAAAGGAATAACATGATAATCATGTTATATATATGTGTATATACATATATGTATGCACATGTATATGTGTGTTATCTCTAACCCTTTAAGATCTCCTGAACTCTAGAATTCATCAATTACCTGATAGGCATCTTAATCAATCAACAAGCATTTTAGGTCTTATTTGAGCTAGTATTACCATTGATACATATCTGAAACTCAATACATCAAAAATAATTCTTATTACCTTCTCCTGCTAAACTTTGCAAGTATTCAATCCTCCCTATGTCTATTGTGGGTACCACCATCTTTCCAGTCACCCACATTTGAAACTTCACTATCATGCTTGTCACTTCATTCTTTCTCACTCTCCAGTTACCTAACAGTTCCAATGCTACCTCCCAATAATGCCTTTCATATTTGTCCTTTCCTCTCCACTGATATGACCTCTAGTCAATTTCTCACCCTCATTGACTTTCACCTAAATCATTGCAATAGTCTCATTATTATATTCTTAGTGTCCCATCTCTCTCTTCTAGAATCCATTCTTCTCTCAGCTACCAAGAAATTATATTCCTAAAATATAGATCTTACAATGTCACTCCCCTATTCCATAGTCTTCTTTGCTTCTATGTTTCCTTCAAGATAAAAGAGAAACTCTCAGATTGTCTTTAAGCCATCCAAAATATGACTCCTGTGTACATTTTTACCTTTCTAGGCTTACTTCATATTATACCACCCTACCCCTTCCACACTAAAGGCAGCTAGGTGGTACAGTGGATAGTGCTAGGCCTGTGTTCAGGAAGATAAATTCAAATCTGGCCCTAGACACTTGGGTGACTCTGTGATAGTCACTTAACCTTTCTTTATCTTAGCTTCCTTAGCTGTAAATGGAGATAATAGTAATACTTACCTCATAGGATTATTTGGAGGATCAAAAGAGATAACATCTTAAAGCACTTAGAAAAGTGCCTGGAACATAGTAGGTGGTTAATACATTTTTGTTTCCTTAGCTCCTCCACTCCTGGAGAGGAACCAGTTGGTTCCAGTTAAACCAGCCTCTGCTATTCCCCAAACTCAGCTTTCCATCTTCCCCCAACCCTCCATGCCTTTTCAGAAGCTGTCCAATATTCTTGGATTGAATTTCCTTTTCATATCCAAGTGTTAAAATCTCTAGATCCTTTCCTGTAAGAGACTCACCTCCAGGGCTACCTCCTCATCAAAACTGCTTCCCCAATTCTTAGTACTCTGTTTTTCTGAAAAGTATACTTTATCTCCAGTAAAATGTAAGTTCCTTGAGGGTAGGGATGGTTTTATCTTTGTCTTTTTAAAAAAAATATTCTAATTACTAGCACAATGCCTTACATATGGCAGGAAAGAAGGAAGGAAATGAGAATTTATTAAGTATTTACTATGTGTCAGGAACTGTGAATACACATATAAATATATCCAGAGCATAAAAAATATAAACAATTGAAAAGACAGTCCCTTCTCTTAAAGAGCTTATTTTAATGGGGAATGACAACAACCAAAAGGAAGCTGAAAGGTGAGTGGAAGGAGGAAGGAAAAAGATATCCAGAAGGGGAACAAGGTTTTGAAGTGCAAGAGTTCAGCAATAGGACTGGGGGAGGAGATGAAGGCAAACTGGACTCGGTCGCTTCCCAAAATGGATGCCCCAGTGGGAACTCGCCAGTGGCAGAAATAGAATGGGCTTTGTGGAATGATATTTCATTGTCAATAGGCTCAAAAAAAATGCCAGGATGTTCTGGTGTAAGGAGACCTGAGGACCTGAGAGAGATTCCGGGATGAGAAAGCAGTAGAAGAATGTTGAAGGCTGGAAAGTCAAGAACAGGGACAGGACAAAAATGAAGTTAAGCTGATCTACCTTTATGGTACCACGTATAACACACTAGTTAGTCTAGGTGTGTAATATCAATTGAGTTGGGACTTTCTTACTGTTTTAAAATGATTAAGTGTCTTTGAGTCCTACTACGTTCTAAGCCCCAGTCCCAAACCCCAATTAGGTGCTAAGCCTATGTGGGTGTGAATTGGTAACCAAGGTGGGGCCCCAGGTGGGGCTAACTAAGGGAGGACCTAGTTTACACATGAGTTTTAGTGATAGGTTTGGGACATCAGAGGCTCTTAGACCATGTGGGTTTAAGTTGCCTCTTTGTGACAATTCTAGGTCACGTGGGTGAGTCGCATGTGTGACTCACCCCTGACCCTGAAAAAGATATAAAACCAGGGGTTGGCTTTCTTTTTTGGGAGCTCTTTCCCACAGCAGTGGTGGGGTGAATGACTCTGGGCCAGCCCACGTTATGAGCTCCCGGGCTGAACCTAGCTGTTGGTAACTATGAATCTGTATTTGGTCTGTCTGTTGATGTTTGTAATTTGTTTAGGACTCTCACTCACGCTGGTGTGCTGATGCAGAGACTCCAGGAAGCTGTAGCTAAGGGCCCTCCAGCTTGTAACCCAGATGCTAAGACTTTGTTAAACTCTGGTCACTGTGTATTGGGATTTGAATCAGACAAGGTCTGTCTGTGGATGTTTGTACTTTGTATTTTGCTCTGAAGTTCAGGGTGCTGGTTTTTTCCCCTGAACTAAGTGAATGGTATTTGTATGCTGGATTAAAGCAAGCTTGTCCACCCCTTAACATTGCTTTCCTTACTAAAGAGGATCAAAAGAACCTGTGCTTTTGCAGTGTGTTGGCAGCTTTCTGGGTGCTGGCTGTTGGTGGATTTTACACCCCCATAGAAGCTGCTAGCTGGATTGTTGAAACAAGGTGCTAGGTACAAAAACAAAATCATTTATCTTGAGGTGCTAACATTCTTTTGGAAGAAATAAAAAAATGAATACAGATAAAGTATAGAACAGGGTAGAGTAAAAGAGACAAAGGAGTGATCATAGAACTCTAGGAAAGTGTGAGACAGAAGGTATCACTTGTAGTCAGGTATATGTGGGAATTCTTCAAGGGGGAGATAGCATCTGACCTGAACTTAAAAGAAGAATGGATTCTGAGTGGTAGACATCAATGTTCTGAACAAAATGAGCAAATACAGTGCTATACACCAAATCCCTGAAAGCTGTCCACTCCTTTTCTGCTCCACTGTTGTGAATTGTGTGTTGGCTCAACTTTCCCTCCAAGGTAGCAACAAACTGTTCCCACTCAGATAAGAGCTCTAATTTGTTGACATTAATTCTTCTGGTAGTCATTTTGCCTTGGGGATACCACTGTTGTTGAATGTGAGTACTTAGCTTGGAAAAGATAAGTCCATTATCAGTCCAGCACTCTGTATCACACATTGCCTTTGTCACTCTCACATCCTGTCAGTCTTCTCTTTACAATCACATAGTCTATTGAATGGCAATGCTTGCTGAAAGTGTGCCTCCATGAAGTTTTATTACACTTAGGTAAATGGAGGACAGTGTTGTGATGAGAAGGTCATGAGATACACAAGTCTTCAATAGTAAGTGACCATTGCTATTGCTATTTCCAGCTCCATTCCTCCCTACAACTCCCTGCCAACTCTGGTAGTCTGAGCCCATTCTAGCATTAAGGTCATCCAGAATTATAGGCTTGTCCTCTTTTGGCACATTGATTATAAAGGTCTCCAGGTCTTCATAAAGTTTTTCTTTATCTTCATCAGGGTTTTTCATGGTGGGAGCATAGGCACAGATGATGGTGGCATGACATTTTCCTGCAAGTGGCAGTTGCATTGTCATGAGCCTGTCATTCACTCCTTTTGTCAGAGATACAACCTAGTTGACTAGATTAGTTTTTATTGCAAAACCTACCACCAGCTTCATGGTGTTCCCCTTCACTGCAGCTGCTCTAGAAAAATGTGTATCCAGCTCCAACTCCAGTAAGCTGGCCTTCATTTGCCAGCCTTGTTTCACTTAGGGCTGTTATTTGGATGCAATATCTGCTGAGTTCTCTTGCAACAAGAGCTGTTTGTCAGGTCTACTGGATTTTGTATTGTCTATAAGTGTGCACACATTCCACGTGCCTACGGTGAGTGGAATCATCTTTGTAGATGTTTTTGTACATTTTTTTGTCTTTCAACCACAGAGTAGGATTCTCCACCTGCTGTGGTAATCAGGCCAGGGTTGGGTAAACAGACAATTTTTAGGGCACCTTTTCTAACCCCTTCCTCACACCAGAAGGTGAGCAGTGTGATCCTTAAAAGGCTGCTCAGACACCCAGGGGGCTGCCAAATCCCATTGCTGCTTCCAGTGAAAAACAACCCTATGGCCTGAGCCACCTGTTTGCAGGATTGTGACTACAGCTTCCAGTGTATCCTCACCTGATGCTTCAACAATTGCCTGTTGCCACAGGACTTTGAGACAGGTATAATGGTAAAATGGTATGGGTGATATCTTTTGATCCATGTATAAATTGGATTTAAGTGAGGCAGAGTTGTACGAAGTTGTTGGCCTCACTCTGTCCTCCAGAGTCATCATAGTCCAATGGCAGGACAGAATGAAGACAACTGATAATGGCTCAAGATGCAGCGGATAACCTTGGTGTCTTCAATGTCTAATCTAACTCTAAGCACTCCACAGTACCTGCTTCAGCTGCCTTCATGGCCATTGGAACAAATTGTTCTCATCTGCTCATTCTACCAAGAGAAGTCTTCACATACTTGGGGTAGACACCCCCCTAACTTACCAATGGGTCTGAGATCCCTTGGTTACCCTCAACCTGGTTTAGCCCATCTGCTGAATGGTTTCCCAGGGTGTGGCCACTGAGCATGCTACAGCTTCTTGGAGTCCCAGGTGAGAGGCAGGTAGAAGAATGGTTGGACACCAAGGGTGGAAAGCAGCCCAGAAAAGGGCTTGGCAGCCATCATACCAGAGGCATTAGTCTTCTCTGAATATACCCTACACCCCAGGTACAGGATTAGTCTTTGCAAGGAGGAAATACCACTTCATTCTCTGAGACTCCTAAGCAGTAAGAGAAGACAGGATGATGATGGTGTGAGGAAATTGGAGTAACAATGTTTAAAGGTAGAGGCTGAAAGAAAAATCCTGGCCAATCCAGATTCCCCCCCTCCCCCGCAATGAATAAGACAAGACATAGAAGGGTGATGGATACAGAATTGGAATGATATACAATTCATCAAAACCTGAACATGAGACCTGAAAAAAAATCTGTGACTTAGTTCTCTCATAATCAATCAAGAAGTAAACCTAGAAAAATATTAGACTTTGAAATGAAATTAGCAAAGTTGAAAGCATCTGAAGATTAGGTATTTACTACTTATGATTAAAGTCATGACTTCAACTTGTATAAAAATATTTAGCCTCCAATGCCATCACTGAAAAATACATTTCTGAATGTCAAATCTCAAGATAATTTATATGTATTTATATAAAATTTCTATGAGAATTAGGATATTTACAAGTGATACCTTGAACATAAAGTGGGATAGTCTTATAATGATTTTGATAGGACTCTAAGGTTGGCATCACACATTTATCATAAAAACTGTGTGATAAAACATATTTATTTTATAGATGTAAAATGTTGACATAAGATCGATAGTCCTTTGCAACTGGGAGATGGGAACAACATGGGAATGGCATAAAGTAACTCATCATTGATCATATAGGTAGTAAAGAAAAGAAGGTTCTAACCATCTGCCTCCAACTCTAATCCTTTTTTCATTGGGCTACATAGGGAACAAATAATTTTTCATTTCTTGCGGTTGATAGGAAACGATATTTAAGTTGGAAACAATGTTCTTTAGAAAGAAGACACATGCTCAGGGTTTTCTTATATTAATTGCCATCATTAGTGATTTAGATCTGGAAGGAAATGTAATAGTTATTTAATCCAACATCCTTATTGTACAGATAAAGGAATTATGGACCAGAAAGGTTAAGGGATTTGACTAAGGTCACATAGTTAGAAAGTAGAACTGGGATTCAAATCCAGAACCCCTGATGCCTATGATACCACATTACTATTTCTTGCTACTGCATAAAGAATCTCTGTTACATGATTGCTGAGTTTAATAGAAAAATTAAGCAAATGTTGGTTATATTTTTAGTAAAATTTAAAATATTTTCATAGTTTTACAACAAATATATTAATTTGCATATTTACATATGTATATACATCTATGTACACATGTACGGATATATGCATGTGTGTATACCCATACATATATATATATGTATATATATATGTGTGTGTGTGTGTGTGTATCTATATTTTACAGAGAAAGAAATTAACATCGATAGAAGCCATGTGACTTGTTCAATTATAAAAATAGAAAGAGGCTGAGCTGGCATTTGAATCCAGATCTTCTGACTCAAAGGCCAGGGTTATTTTCATGATACCATGCTGAGTTAAGGATTAAACCAAGAACACAAGTGCATTTATAATTTATTATAAATCAATTCATTTTTAATTTGGGCAGATAGCATCAAAAGCCAAATTGTGACTTGGTAGTGTGCTAATTTTAAATACTTTGTCTGTAAGTCTTTTAATAATGCATCTATTTATTTTAGTGAATCAAAGGTGCCAAGTAAAGGGATTTCAAAATACCATAGCACACACTGGAGTGAAGTCTCCAGGAGAGTTTTACCTTTCATAAAGCCAGAGCCACAGGGTTCATCGCAGAAGCCTCATTGCACAAAAATGAGACAGTAGGTTAGCCAGTTGCCCAGATAATATAGCAGCAGGTATAATCTTCTGTGGCAGGAAGAAGGCACTGATGAGGGGATTTTCTCTCTGTGTGTCTCCAAAAGGGAAATATTTCAGAAATTACACCCAAGGAAATATTAGGCCAATAGGACAAAATATTTTTTTATACTGGATTACTAAGTGTTCCCAAATTTTAGAGCTTATGCTCTCTGATTTTTGTGTATTCATAAACCCCATCTCCTATTCCTGATAAACACTTCTTCCATATCTTTGTTGAAATCCTATATTTCATTCAAAACTTAGCTCAGAAGATACCCTTTGATAAAGTAATTCATAATTTCATTTCTTCTCTTCCCCTCCCCCTCAAAATCATTCCTTTCTCTAATTTTTATAGGACTTGGCCTTCCCCCTTGTCCCAGCATGCCTTGAGTCATACCTATTTGGGTACAGATTTTAACATTTTGTGACCCTGGGGGAGACACTTAAGCTCTTAGTGCTCAGGAATCTCATTAAGATGATAAATTGAAATAATGAGTCTAGTCCCTAAGTCTGTATTTTAAGATATCAGGTTGCAGACTTCTTGGTGTCACTCTGTGCCTTTATTTAAAAACTCATCTCTATGAAATGAAGGATTCAGTATTTGAAAATTGCAATCATGAACCCCAGAGTTGTTTGCTGGTTATTAACTAGATATCCATTACCTGGGTTATAGCTTAGCCTTCAGAGATTGAAAATTGGAAAGCATCTGAGATAACTATCAGTAGGCTAAAGTCTCTAAGGGTAAACAACTCTAGAATTAGCAAGAGGAATGAAACGGAAAACATTTGAGCCCAAGGATATTAGTTAGGTAAGAGAATATTGTTCTTTGTCCTACAGATGACAATGATGTTGATAATAATTATAATTAATAATAATAACATATAATACCCACTATTTGCCAAGCACTTTTTATAAATATTATCTTAAAACAACTTTTCAAATGAGGTACTATTATTTTCCTCATTTTTTAGGTGAGGAAACTGTGGCAAACAAGGTTTATGTGACTTGCCTAAGGTCGCACAGGTAGTAAGTGTCTGAGACTGGATTTGAACAGCTCAGGTCTTTTTTCTCCAGGCCCAAGACACTATCCACTGTGTCATCTAGCTGTCCCAAAGGATTGTTACCTGGAAATGAGAACCTCTTGATTTTAAAAATTAGCAGCCAAGACTGAGAGAATAAGACAGTAAAATATTTTGTTCACAATAGGGCAAAAGTGTTTTGGGTTTGTTTGTTTGTTTGTATGTTGTTGTTGCATTTTCTAAAAGAACTTTAAAAAAATCTATTGGTTTTAACCTAGAAAAGTGTGACAGGATTTGCCCTTCCCTGAGGAAGAAGGAGCAAAGGAGTTTAGTTGAGCCAGAAGCTGGAGACAGTGAATACTAAAGTTAAGCAGAATCTAGCAGAAACTGTAGCAAAATACCCATTCTTGGGCAATCTATAATCATAGACATTGCATGATCTACAAGTCAAAAACACAAAGAATTTAATTAAGAAAGGACAGAAAGGTAGTATGCAGGAAATTAAATGGAAAATAGAATCATCCTCAGCCTTCCTGTCCTCAAATGAAATGGATGTTATCTCTTATAGGCTTATGTTTTAGTGAATAACTAATTACCAAGGAAACTTGGGTGGTCAGTGTTAAAAACCTAACTGGCAGCATTAAGATCTGTTGTTCACTCTTTGTTGCAGGACTTTGTGATCATTCTGGAAAGGCGTTACCAGCTCCATCCATGGAAAGTCAGTATCCTAAATTCCCTTCTTCTATAGTCCCAGAAGTCCAAACACCTCAAGTATTGGCTGGAATGCAGTTAACTCCTGCTCAGCAAGCTAGGTCCCATAGCATCAGGCTTCTCTAGCTTTCGACCAATATTCTTGGCACGCTCTTTGTAGTCAGAAACGGCACTGTGCTGTTGGGTTCTCTTTGTTAAAGGACATTTACTTTGATCACACATACCTTCTGATATAGCCCATAAACTTGTGCTAATGCACAAATCATGGAATTCTGATGTACTGAGGCTTCCTCAGAGAATGGTAGATAGCTTCCTTATTTCTGTTATGTGCAGTTGAAATGGGTAGGAAAAAGCAGCTTAATATCCCTCTAGTCAAATAAACAAAGAAAAAAAACCACATAACAGACAAACCATCTACAGTGGGTGAACGCTGTGCTGAGAATTGAAAGGATACAAAATTTAAATAAGAGATGGATCCTGACCACATGAAACTTCCAGTCTATTTAGCAGATAATGCAAAATCTGAGAAAGCTACAAAACAAAATATGAAATGAGAAGTGAAAGTACACATATTATGCTAGGTCTGAGGAAAGAGATCTTTAATGACCTGGGAAGATCAAGAAAGGTTTGTAGGAGAGATTATATGTACACAGATACGATCAGAACCAGAAATTAAAATAATTTCAGTAATAAAATGAATTATTGGTGATGAATTTGTTATACCAATGTATTTTGACATCTTTTGTGACATATAGTCTTAGAAAATTGCATTTGAGTTTGGTGGTACATACCTATAATTCCTGCAAGTGAGGGAGGGTGATCCTGGTAGATTGCTTGAGTTCAGAAACTCTGAGCAGCATAGGGCTAAAAGTGATTGGGTGTCCCTACTTAGTCCAGCAATAATATAGAGAGACCCCTATGAATGAAAGACTGAAAAGCTTTACCAAGTTTCTGTACCAATCACCATTGGTATTAAGTCATGAGTGTCCACTGCATTTCCATACTCACCAAGATGCCAGTCAGACATGATGATAAGATTCTAAATGACTTGGCAGGGGTCCCACAACCAGTATGCATTTCAGGGAGGAGCTATGTCCAGGTCTTTTTGAAATCAAGGTCAGCTTTCAATCAACTATCTCATAGTGCCTATCTACAAACATTAAAAGGGAGGCAGTAAGAGAAAATACATTGTAATCATGTGCTTATTTCATCTAGTTACAAAACACTTTCTGCCAATATCAAGATAACAAAAACTTTTCAACCCTCCCAAAGAAAGCTCCATCCCTAATCTCAAGATAATAGCCTGAGGAAGGGCACAGATCTTTCATTCTCTGAAAGCATCAGGAAAGGAACCTGGGGCTCAAAGCAGTGTAAATGACATGAAACTCTAGATTTATTTGCTGTTCAGTCGTTTCAGACGTGTTCAACTCTTCATGACAGCATTTGGGGTTTTCTAGGCAAAGTTACCTGAATGGTTTGCCTTTTGCTTCTTCAGCTCATTTTACAGTTGAAGAACTGAGGTAAACAGGGTTAAGTGATTTGAACTCAGGAAGATGAGTCTTTCTGACTTCATACTCTAGCCACTATGGCACCTAGCTCCCTCTAGTAAGCATATAAATATGGTTTATAGAATATAGATTTGTAGGATCTTAGCAAAAGAAAATACTTATGTTGAAATCCAAAATGTTGACAAGTTTAAATGAGTTTTAGGCAAACATGCTATCAAGTGTCCAACACCCAATAGTTCAGCTTATTGTATGTATGTATGTATGTATGTATGTACGTATGTATGTATGTATGTATATATGTGGAAGAAAAACTAGCTCCTATTAGAGATCTCCTGCAGTGCTTCTTATTTATCTGCATCTGGAGCAGCTGTGCTCTGTTCAGGATGCTGCCAGTTTTTGCTCATTATTGTCTCCTTAGAATTACAGATGTGCTGTGTTCTTCCCTAGGGAGCTACATTCTGGTAAACAAATTCTTCCAGATTCATGAACTTCTCTGACATTAGCATGTGATGCAGACTGACCTGGTCAGTTGGCCAAATTCACATATCCCCTCAGTTTCTTGGGAAAGAAAAACAAGTAATGGTTTAGCTTCTTTAGCATGGGGAATGGGGGCTCTTAAGAAGAAAGCTATTTTATTTGTAATGATATTTTTGATCCTAGATATGATGGGATTATCTATCTTAAAAGAGGATAAAAGTGAAAACACTATTGTTCCTTAATAAAAGAAGAGAGAGGCAATATGCAAGTAAGAAGAGTCAGGACCACAACATATTTCTATTTAACCTAAAAACTCTATCTCTGAAATCAAGATATGGGAAAGCTAATGTAAATTAAAACTTCATTTTCATGACAGGAAGGGTCTTAGTAACAAATAGACATAAATTCGTTGTCATGGAGTCCAAGTTTTGGTCCCTTTGCCCTCTGTAAAGCATTCTTAGAAGAAATGAATAAATTATGGCTATGTCTCCTCCTCCCTTTCTTCCTCTCTCCTCTCCATTCCCTCCTCCCTTCCTCCTTCCCTCCCTCTCTGCCTCTTTTCTTCCTTCCTCCCTTCCTCCCTTCCTCCTCTCTCCCCTCCTCCTCTTTTTCTCCTCCTCCTCCTGCTCCTCCTTCTCTTCTTCTTCTTCTTTTTCTTCTTCTTCTTTTCCTTCTTCTTCTTCTTCTTGCTCTTTCCCATCTCTCTGCTATGTCTGAACCACATATGCTGTTAACCCCTTTCCCATAGAATGTCTATATGACCTCAGAGCATGACTAAGGTGCCCTCTACTACATGTAAAAATTTCTGATTCCACAAGTAATTTGAACTACTTTTCATGCTCTTCAATCATTCTATATATACTTGGTATATACTCATCTGTATATATGTTGCATCTTTCCTATATGTAAAAGTCATGGTTATGTCTATAGTAGTTGGAGTTGAGACATTTTCAGGATTTGTTTCATTTAATTAATGTATGACTCTGTTTCTCAAACTGTATTAAAGAATATTAAAATTAATTTTGATTAGAGTGTTCTCATTTTAAAAAATATATCCCTTGAGATAATTGGAGTTGCCTTAGGGTATCATAAAAACAGAGTAGGCAATAGCTGTGTTATGCCTTGTAGTAGTGAAGAGTAGATTACATTTCAGAATGATACTGCCTTGATATGTATACTCATTAGCAGTGACTAAGAATATCCTAATTGTTGTTAGGATGTTCGTTTGTCCAACAGGACCATTTTAGAGATGAAATAAGGTCAAAAAACACTTTTTAAAGAAACTTTAAAATATAAGATCAATTTTATAGTTCAGCAATATCCAATTACTCAGTAAAGTAACTGGGATAATGCTAGTAAAAGTGTGGCATATTTATACCAACCTGGGCCTTTCCCAAATATAGCTTATACATACCCATGAAATGAAATCTCTTTGAAAATAAAAAAAAAATGTAGACAAATATTTTAAATTTAGATAACCTGTTCACATTTATAGTACCAATAGTCAAATTAAAATTTATATATTGTGTAAAAATGATCATTTTAGTATCTTTTGCTTCCTTTCCCACCACTATGCAACCGCCACTGGACTATTACTTATTTTGCTATACTCCCTTAGATTGTGAGTTTCTTGAAAGCTGGGGATATCTTTTGCCTTTCTTTGTATCCTCATCTCTTAACCCAGTGCCTGGAATATAGTAAGCACTCAGTAAATGTCAATTGACTGACTGATCATCAATGCACTATAGGACTGAGGGCTATTTTGTATTTTCTTTCTATCATGGGTTACAATGGCCAAAATATGCATATATAATTTGTTATCTACAATATTTTCAGCTGGGCTGGACCTCAGAAAGCAGACTGTGCTGTTGCTGTGCACATACTAAAAGCCTTTCCATCATGAGAACCTTCCTCTAGTGATAGAACTTTTTGGAATTTCTATCATCCATCAACCAATCAACAGTCATTTAGGACATGATGAATTGGAATTAGGTAGTGTGCTAAGAACTGGAGATATAAACACCCACAAAAAATTGGTCAGTAGTTTTATTGGTGGAAATAACATTTTCTTTCTTTCTTTTTTTTTATTTCTAGTTTATAAAACTGAGTTCCAGAAGTTTTTGAGTTCCAAATTTTCTCCCCCCTCCCTCTCCTTCCCCTTCCCACCAAGATAACATGTAATCCACTGTAGGTTCTACATATACCTTCACATTGAACTTATTTACACAATAGCCAAGTTGTAAAGAAGAATTATAACCAATGTAATTAATCATGAGAAAGAAGAAACAAAACCAAAAAAGAGGGGAAAAAAAGAGAGAGCAAATAGTTTGCTTCAATCTGCATTCAGACTCCATAATTCTTTCTCTGGATGTGGATAGCTTTTTCCACCATTAGTATTCTGGAGCTGTCTTTGAATTTTGTATTACTGAGAAGAGCTAAGTCTATTAAAGTTAGTCCTTACAGATACCATGTGTCTGTAATCATCTATAATGTTCTCCTGGTTCTGCTCCCCTCAGCATCAGACCACATAAGTCATTCAGGTTAATGTGAAGTCCATCTGATCCTCACTTCTTATAGCACAATAGTATTCCATTACATTCATATACCACAACTTGTTTAGCCATTCCCTAATTGATGGGCATCCCCCTGATTTCCAATTCTTTGCCACCACAAAATAGCAGCCATAAATATTTTTGTGCATACAAGTCCCTTTCCCACTTGTGTGATCTCTTTGGGATATAACCCTAGAAGTGGTATTGCTGGGTTGAAGGGTATGAACATTTTTATAGCCCTTTGGGCATAGTTCCAAATTGCTTTCCAGAATGGCTGCATCTGTTCACAACTCCACCAACAACATATTAATGTTCCAGTTTTCCTACATCTTCTCCAGCATTTATCATTTTCCTGTTTTGTCATATTAGCTAATCTGACAGGAGAGATGTGGTACCTAAGAGTTGTTTTGATTTGTGTTTCTCCAATCAATAGTGATTTAGAGCATTTTTTCACATGACTAGAGATAGCTTTAATTTCTTCATCTGAAAACTGTGTGTTAATATCCTTTGACCATTTCTTGGTTGGGGAATGACTTGTATTCCTATAAATGTGGTTCAGTTCCCTGTATATTTTAGAGATGAGGCCTTTATCAGAGACACTGGTTGTAAAAATTCTTTCCCAATTTTCTGCTTCTCTCCTAATCTTTGTTGTATTGGCTTTGTTTGCACAAAAACTTTTCAATTTAACATAATCAAAATTATTCATTTTGTATTTTGTAATGCTCTCTATCTCTTGTTTGGTGATATATTCCTCCCTTCTCCATAGATCTGACAGGTAAACTATTCCTTGATCTCTCAAATTGCTTATAGTATCAACCTTTATATCTAAATCATGAACCCATTTCGACTTTATTTTAGTATATGGTGTAAGACATAGGTCTGTGCCCAGTTTCTGCCACACTATTTTCCATTTTTCCCAGCAGTTTTTGTCAAATAGTGAATTCTTAACCCAGAAGCTGTCTTCTTTGGGTTTAGCAAAGAGAAGATTGCTATAGTCATTGACTATTGCGTCTTGTACACCTAACCTATTCCACTGATCCACCACTCTGTTGCTTAGCCAGTACCAAGTAGTTTTGAAGACTGCTGCTTTATAATACAGTTTAATATTTGGTATGGCTAGGCCACCTTCTTTAGCATTTCTTTTCATTAATTCCCTTGATATTCTGGACCTTTTGTTCTTCCAGATAAATTTTGTTACTCTATTATCCAGGTTTATAAAATAATTTTTGGTAGTTTGATTGGTATGGCACTGAATAAGAAAATTAATTTAGGTAAAATTTTCACTTTTGTTATATTAGCATCAGTCTAACCACAAGCAACTGATGTTTTTCCATTTATTTAGATCTGACTTTATTTGTGTGGAAAATGTTTTGTATTTGTGTTCATTTAGGTCCTGGGCTTGTCTTGGCAGGTAGACTTCCAAGTATTTTGTATTGTTTATAGTAAGTTTAAATGGAATTTCTCTATCTCTTGCTGTTGGGCTTTGTTAGTAATATATAAGAATGCCGAGGATTTATATGCATTTATTTTATATCCTGCAACTTTGCTAAAGTTGTTTATTATTTCAAGTAGTTTTTCATTTTACTTTATTTTCTAGGATTCTCTAAGTATATCATCATATCATCTGCAAAGAGGGATAACTTAGTTACTTCTTTGCCTATTCTAATTCCTTCAATTTCTTTTTCTTCTCTTATTGCTCAAGCTAACATTTCTAGTACCAAATTGAATAATAGGGGCGAAAATGGACATTCATGTGTTGCAACAGTTTGCTAGCAGCTGCTGAAGGAGTGTAAGACCCTCCAACAAGTAGCACACAGAAAGCTGCCAACACAGGTTCTTTTGATCTGCTTTACTAAGGAAAGCAATGTTAAGGGGTTAACAATCTTATTTCAATCTAACATGCAATTATCATTCATTTAGTTCAAGGGAAAAAGCCAGGACCCTGAACTTCAGAGAAAATACAAACAAATTACAAATGTACATTATAAACAGGCCAAATACAATTCATAGTTACCAAGAAACCAACATATGAGTTCAGGAGCCGGGGAGCTCATAACAATGGCTGGCCCAGAGTCACACGCACCACCACTGCTGTGGGTCAGAATTCTGGAAAAGGAAAACCAGCCCCTTGTTTTATATCTTTTTTCAGGGTCAAGGGCAAGTCATACATGCAACTCACAAACATGACCTAAAATTGTCACAAAAAATGCAACTTAAACCCATGTGGTCTAAAAGCCTCTGATGTCACAAACATGTCACTCAAACCCATGTAAACTAGGCTTTCCCTTGAGGCAAGGGGGTCATCAAGGACTCCTACTTTAATCAAGGAAACAAAGGCCAAACTTTTCAAGGGAACTTGGTTGAATTAAGTGCTAAAGGCCCATTTTAATTGCCAATACACCATGTTTCAACTCCGATCTTATCGGAAATGCATCTAGCTTATTCACATCACATACAATGCTTCCTGATGGTTTTAGGTAGATGCTACTTCTAATGTTAAGGAAGACTCCATTTATTCCCATGTTTTCTAGTGTTTTTAATAGGAATGGATGTTGTATTTTGTCAAAAGTTTTTTTCTGCATCTATTGAGATAATCATATGGTTTATGCAAGTTTTGTTGTTGATATGACCAATGATGCTGATAGTTTTCCTAATATTGAATTAGCCTTGCTTTCTTGGAATAAATTCTACCTGGTCATAGTGTATTATTCTCATAATAACCTGCTGTAATCTTTTTGCTAATATTTTATTTAAAATTTTTGCATCTATATTAATTAAGGGAATTTGCCTATGATTTTCTTTCTCTGTTATGACTCATTGGTTTTGGTATTAGTACAATATTTGTGTCATAAAAAAAAAATTGTAGGACTCCACCTATTTTCCCAAGCAGTCTATAAAGTATGGGAATTAATTATTCTTTAAATGTTTGATAGAATTCACTTGTAAATCCATCTGGCCCTGGAGAGTTTTTCCTAGGAGTTCACTGATGGCTTGCTGAATTTCTTTTTCTGAGACGGGGTTATTTAGGTATTTTACTTCCTCTTTTGTTAATCTGGGCAATTTATATTTTTGCAAGTATTCATGCATTTCACTAAGATTATCAAATTTATGGGCATACAATTGGGCAAAATAATTCCTAATTATTGTTTTAATTTCATCTTCATTGGAGGTGAATTCACCCTTTTCATTTTTGATGCTGGTAACTTGGTTTTCTTCATTCTGTTTTTTTAATCAAATTGACCAAAGGTTTATCAATTTTATGTTATTTTTTTTTCATAAAACCACCTCTTAGTTTTATTTATTAGTTCAATAGCTGTATTGATTTCATTTTTTTCAGTATTTCTAACTAGATATTTAATTGGGAATTTTCAATTTGTTATTTTTCTAGCTTTTTCAGTTGCATTCCCAATTCATTGATTTCTTTCACTATTTTATTAAGTAAGCATTCAGAGGTATAAAACTTCCCCGAAGAACTGCTTTTGCTGCATCCTATAAGTTTTGGTATGTTGTCTCATTATTGTCATTCTTTTGAATGAAGTTATTAATTGTTTCTATGATTTGTTCTTTGACCCATTCATTCTTTAGTATTAAATTATTTGGTTTCCAAATAATTCTTACTCTATCTTTCCACAGTCATCTATTACAAATTATTTGCGTTACATCATGATCTGAAAAGGATGCATTGACAGCCTTTCTGCACTGGACTGTGAGGTTTTTATATCCTATTACATGGTCAGTTTTTGTGTGTGTGTCATGTACTGCTGGAAAAAGTATGTATATTCCTTTTTATCTCCATTCAGTTTTTTCTACAAATCTATCTACCTTTTCTAAAATTATATTCACCTCATTAACTTTTTTTGTTTATTTTGAGGTTTGCTTTATCAAATTCAGAGAGGGGGAGGTTGAAGTCCCCCACTAGGATAGTTTTGTTCTCTATTTCTCCCTTTAACTCTCTTAACTTCTCCTCTAAGAATTTGCATGCTATACCACTTAGTGCATGTATATTAATTAATTATATTACTTTATTGTCTATGGCGCCTTTTAGCAGGATATAGTTCTCTTCCTTATCTCTTTTAATTAGATCCATCTTTGCTTTTTTCTTTGTCTGAGATGAGTATTGGTACCCCTGCTTTTTTATTTCAGCCTTTTACCTTTACCATGTGTGTATCCCCACTGTTTCAAATGTGTTTCTTGTAAACAAAATATTGTAGGATTTTGGTTTTTAATCCATCCTGCTATCTGCTTCCATTTTATGGGAGAGTTCGTCCTATTCAAATTCACAGTTATGATTAATATTTATGTCTTTTTTCCATCCCATTCCCCCCTCCATTTATGCTTTTATTTTTCCCTTCTCCCTTCCCCTCCTCAAAACCATTTTGCTTTTTACAACTGCCCCTCTCTATATTCTCTCCCTTTCAGCCCCCCCCCATCTGACCCTTTTCCCTTACTACTTCTTCCCTCCCTTCTATACCCCCCCATCTTTTCTTACCCTTTTCCACTCATACTGCCTGTAGGGCATGTTTGATTTCTATACTTAACAGGGTATGTTATTCTCTCCTTGAGCCAAATCTGATGAGACTAAAGCTCAAACACTGCTCTTCTCTCTCCCTTCTTTCCCACTACTATAATATGCTTTTCTGCCTCTTCATGTGATGTAATTTATCCTTTTCTGCCTCTTCCTTACCTTTTCTGCTATTACAATCCCTTTACACCTCTCCATTAAATATTTATCATCACATCAGTTAATTTATACCCACACCCTCTGTCTGTGTATATCCCTTTTAGATGTCATACTAACAATGTCATTCTCAAAATTAAGAAATATCATCCTCCCATATAGGGATGCAAACAATTTGTCCTTGTTGAATAACAAAGTTTACTTTTTCTTTTTTTCCCTTGTTTACCTTTTTATACCACTCTTCAGTCTTGTATTTGAATATCAAATTTTCCATTGAGCTCTGGCCTTTTCATCAGGAAGGTCTGGAATTCCCTTATTTCATTGAATGTCCATCTCTTTGCTTGAAAGATTATATTCAATTTTGCTGGATAGTTGATCCTTAGTTGGAGTCCCAGCTCCCTTGCCTTTTGGAATATTATATTCTAATCCCTCTGATCTTTTAATGTAGAAGCAGAAAGGTCCTGTATGAACCTGCCTCTAGTTCCATGATATTTGAATTGTTTCTTTCTGGCTGCTTGCAGTATTTTCTCCTTGACCTGATAATTCTGGAATTTTGCTACAATATTCCTTGGAGTTTTCAAACTGGGATCTATTTCAGGGGGTGGATTCTTTCGATGACTATTTTACCCTCTGGTTCTAGGACCTCAGGGATTTTCCTTGCTAATTTCTTGAAAGACACTTTCCAGGCTCTTTTTTTCCATCATGACTTTCTGGTAGACCAATAATTCTTAGATTATCTCTCCTGGATCATTTTCCAATGAGATGTTTTACATTTTCTTCTATTATTAATTTTTAGATTTTGTTTGACTAATTGTTGATGCCTCAAAGAGTCTTTAGCTTCTATTTGTCCAATTCTGATTTTTAACAAGTTATTTTCTTCAGATAGCTTTTGAATCTCTCTTTCAATTTGGGCAATTTTACTTTTCAAGGACTCATTTTCTCCTGTTAGATTCTCTAATATTTCTTTTACCCCTCTAATTTGGCTTTTGAAATAATCTTTGAGTTCTTCCAAGAATGCTTTTTGGTCTTGAGACCAGATCATATTTCCTTTTGAGGTTTCAGATGTGTGTAGTGTCAATGCTGTCCTCTTCTGGATTTGTATTTTGAATTTCTCTGTCCCCATAATACAATTCAATAGTCTTTTTCATTTCATTAGTTTTCTTCTTCATGGTGGTTGTCTTTTCCCTGACTTTTAAAGTGAATCTCTTCATATGGGGCCCCGGGGGCTCTGTTCCTCACTTCTTGTGTTGGGATCCCCAGGCCTAGTTAATGGCTTTGTATGCTGTGGCTTCTGGTTTTGTCAGCTAGAAGCTATATATTGTTGCAGCTTACCTGGTGCTGAGCTGAAGCTGGCTGGTGTGTTCCAAGAATTGAGGCCCACTGAAGTCTTTCTGAGTTCTCCTGGAGTTACACTGAAGCTCACAGCATGAGGGGTTGAGGAGGGGTGATCTAGCTGCTAGAAGTTTCCTCTTCCTCTAGAGCTATGCTATATAACATGAGTGACCTCAGCTGTTGGTCTGCGCTGGTGTCTGTCAATTCCCTTGGCTGTGCAAAGGCACTCCTAGAATCCTGGCATTGGTGCTTGCTGGCTCCACCCAGCTGAGGCTCAGGAACTCCTGCTGCTCTGCTAAGGTGGGGCTTTCTGGGATGCCTCCCTTCCCGTACTGTTCTCCTTATGTAACCACAAGAGGGGGTCTCCTTAACTTTCCAAGCTAAAAGACTACCGAACCCCTACTTCTAGTTCCTCTATTCCAGGGTTTCTCATAGGGCAGTATTCTCTGGGTTATTCAAAGGAGGGATGAGAGCTCTTAGAGTTTACTCCATCATCAAGGCTCCCAGAAGTTCAATAAGGTGTGTTTCAAATCTTTAGACTGTGGGCTGAGAGCCAGAGGAGTAGCTGCTGCTCCTGCCACAGGCTCTTCTCCTCTGTCTCACCTAGTCTGACACACTCCCATCCTGTGCCAAGATGCCTGGGGAGTCCTACTGCAGCCAGTGGGCTGGGCCTGCTCCCATTCTGGTATGGTCCTCTGCAATGGTGTGGAGTAGTTCCACAGAGCAAGATTTCCCTACCCAGTGAAACAGATCACTCTCATTGACTTTCTGGACTCTCCTGGCTTTGAAATAAGCCACATTCTGTCTCCTAGCTGATCTCCTCTTTCAAATCTGTTCAGAGTCACTTCTCAAGAGGTATCTGAAAGAATTTATCAGAGAGCTAGGGCATGTCCCTCCTTTCACTCCACCATCTTGACTCTGCCCCTCAGAAATAACATTTACACATATAAGTAAAGACAAAATACATACCAAATAAATATAAAGTAACTTGTATCAGGGTATCGGTAGCTGGAAGGATTTCCAAAGACATCGGCATGAAGTTCTACAAAAAATCCAACTGTTTGACATAAAATCTCCACCTTGCTCTCCTTGTCAGCTTAGTTTACTTAATACTTAGCTTCCATGTTTCCTACTTCATATTTTTTTCACATTTTGACATATCTAAAATTGGAAAGCAAAAGTATTTTTAAAGCATTCTGGAGAAGCTGATATTCAGTGAAATGATAGCTATATATACTCAATGTTCAAGTTAGATTCCCTATTGAAGGATAAAATAAAAGGGTGAGTGAAATGTCCTTTCACTCTCCAAGGCATCAAGAAGTATAAATACTTCTTCAAAAATGGAAGATTTTAAGAAGGAGAAAAAAAAAATAGATAGATCAGGAGAGACAAAGGGAAATTATAAGCTGTGTTAGGAAATTAAAATTGAATAATATGAAATAGAGGAGGAAAGAAAGGATTCCTAAAGAGCATAAGTGAAGTAACAAATCTGAAGCTCTTCTGAACAAGATATGAGCTGAAAAGAGTTTGAGATTTGGCATGGTGGGGCCATAATTATAAGTAATCCTTTGCAATGGTATGCCTTCCTCAAAAGAAGCATGATTTTTTAAAAAAAGATAGAGTGGTAGCATTGTAAATCAAGATTATATTTCCAGGGAACAAAGGTTTGAAATATGGTGGAAAGCATTTGGGATGAAGATTAGTTAAAAGGGAAACAGAACTCTCATTGTGGTAGGACTGTATTACAAACCACCTAGAAAGAAAGAAAAAATACATGAAGATTTTGGAAAATAGATAATAACCATAGCATAGTATAGTAGTGATGGGGGACTCACACAATTTAGTTTTCTGTTGGAATATTCTTCTCTGCCAAAACCCATGGTAACTACTAATATATTGATATCTTAGTAAATGATAGTAATGGCTATTCTGGAACCCAATTCTCTTTCTGAAGCAGGAATTATGGGGACTTTAGAAGGAACTGATCATCTAAGAGTTAATGGTTAAGAAGAAGAGGAAAATCAACTAAAGTATGACTTATGGGTGAAATATTTTGGGTGAGTGGATTTCAAAGAGTTCAGAGAAAAGAAAAACAGGAAGATATGAAAAATGCTAGTTGGTGTAAGAGGGATCAGAATTATTTAAAAATAAAATGCTGATGATATAGAAACAAATTATTGTTATGAGGAAGAATAGGGGAAGCTGTCTTTTAAAAAGACTGATATAGAAGCATAGAGAGCTCACAGACCAATTTAAGCCATAAAAAAATGGAAGACAGGTAAATTTACTTAGGTTAAAAGTAAAAGAGCTCTCAACATTTATTGCCATCATCAGCTTATTCTCTACCACTGTAGGGTGTACATAAAGTCTCCCAGATTTCATATACCTGGGGAGAGGAATGATAGTCAACTTCTCCCTTATCTAATTTCTCTCCTTGGCACAAATTCCCAAGGGTCTTGCCTTTTCCCATAATTATGCATGTTGGTGCAAATATGTCCAATTAAAATGGACCACCCATAAACCACCTGGTCTGGAGATCTGACCTACAATACACTGAATATCTGGAATCGGTAATGATGGTGGCAAGGAACAAGATCTGGGAATTCCAAACTCCATTTCTTTCTTATGTCTAATTTAGTTTTCCTTAAGTTGTAGAATTCCCAAGTATAGCTTTGGTTTCATAAGTTTTAGTTATGGGAGTATTCTATCATTGTATATCGTGACATAACATCAAGATCTTCAGAAGTCCACAGAATTTGAAAGTCTAATGTGTTAAAATAAATACATTTAATTCTCTTCTGTAATATAGCTTGATTTGCAAAAGAACTTTTAGGTTTGCCCCCAATGCTTTCCGGTTTCCATGGTGATAAAAGCATAAGGTAGAAGAAATAAACAATTAACTAGAGCATTCCAAATGCCCTCTCGTCTGTTTGGATCCCTGAGGAATCAATAACCCTGACATTATTTGACATACCAAGGGAAAATGAATTGATGTAAAGAAAATGTATCACAATATTAAAAGAAAATAAAACAAACAAACAAAAGGTCCAAATAAAGGGTCCTTGAGGGAGAAACACTGTCCCATTAACAGAAGCAGATTCAGAATCTCTATGATTAGAGTTACTGATATTCAGGAGGCTCCTCCTGCTGCCCCTTTTATATCAGGGGCATATATGGTGTTCTTAGGCAGTCACATGATGACTTCTGCTTCTTTTCATCCAATAGCCAAGGTGCTATAATCCTTGTTTAAAGACTTATTCACATATAGGAGAAGGGGAAATTATAAATCAGTGTGATTGAGTTCTAAAAATGGCAACTGCCCTTAAAGTAGGTCTCTGCAGGTGATAGAACTATACTGAAGTGATCTCAAGCCTCTGGTGAGAATGAGATCTGGCCAGAGAGTAGTCCTGGATGGAAAGGTTCCTATGACTTACTTTGCTCTGCCCTTCAATACCCAGTGAAATCTCACTTTTAATAAAGTTAATAATTGATTTATTCATAAATATTTATTAAACCATTATAATATGCAAAGCTCAATGTTACGTGCTGAGGACACAAAAATGAAAAAATGTGTATATACCTATATACATATTCATACGTATATGTGTGTGTGTATATATGTGTATATATATGCACGTATATATGTATGTATATATATATATACACAGAGAGAGAGAGAGAAAGAGAAAGAAAGAGAGAGAGAGAGAGAGAGAGAGAGAGAGTGAGAGAGAGAGAACCTTATATCTGAGACATAATAATATTAATTTTAATCTTTCTGTCTGTGAACTGAGTATGCTCATCGAAGGTTAGGGAATATCTCATTCTAATTCAAGACCTACAACTAAAATGAAAGTTGTCACTATATCATTTCATTCAGGTCCCCCTTTGACACTTGAATTACAGAAATAGCCAGGTTTAGAGCTCCAAGGGACTTTTGTACATGAAGAAACAGATTCCAAGAGAACAGAAACAAATAGTCCAAAGTCACATAATTAATGAGTGGTAGAGCCTAGAGTTAAATCCATGTCCTCTGATTTTAAGTCCTATGCTCTTTCCAGTCCAGTAAGCAGGTACAAGAAAATTAATTCATTCAACAAGCATTTAAGTAGCTACTATCTCCTAGTCATCTTGTTGGAATTGATGATATAAAGATATTCATTAAACTATTACAAGTGCTACCCTATTACAAGTGCTACCCTTATATTCTATGTGTGCATGAGTATGGGGGGAGCAGCGAGAAGAGTTGCATAAAAGGTCAAATACACAATATATTCAAAGTAGCTGCAAAGAAATTGCCAGGGGGAGGACATTAGCTATGGCAATTTTCTACTTACTCAGGCACATTCTGCTACTTCTTGGATAGCCTTAGAGATATGTAGTCCTCCCAGCTTTGCCCCCCTCCCCCAATTCTCCTAAACTTAATAAGTTAGACCCCTGCCTAATGCTCCAATCACCCACTGGAGGATATCTCTGTTTTAATTCTAGAGATGTGCTAATCTAGCTGGAACTGGCTCTTGAGAGCTAATTCTTAAATTTTCTGTGTGAACATTTAGACCTCAGAAATAAGCAAACATTACACATCTGGGCTTAATTTATTATTTTGTTATTTGTCTAGGCTTAGAATGTGATGGAAAATGTTAATGTAGGTTAAAATTTAAAATGTGTCATGTACACATATTTAAGTTTGGAAGAACTGCTTATTAAATATTTACTAGTCCACCTATCTCTACATAGCAGTCATAAAGCAGTAAAGCCAAAACCAAAGTCAATTCTCGGTAATCCAACCAGAACAGGAAGAGTACAAGGGAATGAAGCAACAGAGATCAGAACTGGGGTCAGTGGATCTTGGAGAGTATGGGAAGAACATCTTACTTTCTTTTTTGTTTCATTTAGTGTTGTTTATCCATTCTGGAAGAGGACCAATGACATCAGGAGGGTGATGTCTTGACTTGTAAGTGAATTGGATTTAAGTGAAGCAGAGCTGTGCAAAGTCATCAGTCTCACCCTCTCCTCCAGGGATATCTGAGTCCAGTGTCAAGACATAGGTCAGCATGACTAGAGATGACTCCAGATGCAGTGGGAGACCTTGGCCTTTTTAAGCTAAGGTCTTTACCAGGTCTCAGTTTATCTGAGGCAACACCCATTCATGGCTGTAAGGCTAGGTAAGAAATGAGGCAAAAGATGGCCTAGTTTGCCTACTGAAACAAAAATGTCAAACTGAGAAAGGAAGACCCTCAGGGTTTCTTGCCAGAACAGAAATCATTGCTATTTATACTCACTCTGAGCCATCAAAACCCCAACAATTGACCAAGCAAAGTTTGGGCTGGGACCTATTGTTGGCCAGTCAGTGAGAGCCAGAATGATTTCAGTTTTAAGGCATAATCAAGGAGCTCCATTTGAATCCCAGTTGACTTTATCAAAATCTGGTTTTTCAAAGCTCTATTTTAAGAATCATAAATGAAGCTACATGGGACAAAAGAGTAAATTTTCCCAAGTTTTTTTTTGATACAACAAATAATAGTTATTAACAAAATTAAAAAATAGTTAAGAGGAAAAAGAACTTCATTTAAATTTTTCATTTAAAGCACTGAATAAAAGAGGTATTAAAAATGATGACTTGACACATTAATGAAATGTAGGTGGAGTTCTGAATTGGTGCAGACATTTGGGAAAGCAACTTGGAACTATGACCCTAAATATACTGAACTGTGCATAGTTGACTCAGACATATAATTACTAAGGCTATATTGTAAAGAGATCAAAAAAAGAGACAAAAGACTCATTGATACAAAAATCCTGGTAGTAGTCCATTTTATGGTGGTAAAGAACTGAAATCTATACAAAATCAGGGAATAGCTGAAGGAGTTGTTGTTCAGTCATTTCAGTCATGTCCCACTATTTGTGAACCCATTTGAGGTTGTCTTTGCAAAGACATTGGAGTGGTTTGCCTTTTCTTTGTCCAGCTCATTTTACAGGTAAGGAACTGAGGCAAAAAGGTTTAACTGACATGTCCATGGTCACACAGTATGGGTCTGAGGCTGTATTTGAGCACAGAAAGATGAGATTTTCTGACTCCAGGTTAGGCACTCTATCCACTGTGCCATTTAGCTGCCTAGCTAAAGAAGTTATGGCATGTTAATATAACAGAATACTCATATCTTGTAAGAAATGATAAAAAGGATGATTTCAGGGAAATTTGGGAAGATATGTGGGAAATGATTCAGAGCACAAACAGGGAGAGCAATTTATACAGAAAGAATATTTTAAAGAAAAAACTGGAAGGTGCTAAGAATTTTGATCAATGTAATGATCAAGTCTGATACCAGAAGAATGATGATGAAATATGCCACCTGGTTTCTGAAAGAGACATTATAGTTTGAAGGCAAAAACAAAGACATATACACACATACATGCAAAGAAAACACATTTTTATATTACACACATATGTGCATAGATAATATCCCATATATATGTATACACACACTGTATATATATATATATATATATATATATATATATATACGTATATGTATACAATGCTTATATGAATATGTGTATATTTATATATAATATCCCATATGTGTATTGTATATATACACATATAAATGTGTGTTTATAAGTACACTACTTGTGTATATGTGTGTTTGTATACTCACACACATATATATGTCCACATACGTATATACATACAAACACACATGCACACTCACCATTTGATAAAAACTGTTAGGAAAAATGAATAGCAGTATGGAATAAATTGGGTTCCTATTACCATCTCATACCTTTTACAAAGATAAGCTCCAAATGGGTATACCACCTAGATATAAAACACCACATTATTCATAATTTAGAGAAACATAGGGAAGAATATATATTAAATCTATAGATAGGAGAAAAATTAATTACTAAAGAAGAAATAGAAATGATGGCAGAAGATAAAATGTATAATTTTGATTACATGAAATTATTTTTTGCATCAATAATTTGAATAGATTTTAGATTAAAAAGGAATCAAATATCTAAGAAAATTGTTTGCAACAATTTTCTTTGATAAAAGTCTTATTTCTAAGATCCTTTAGGAATGAATTCACATTTATAAGAATTAAAAAAAAAACTTTATAATTGACAGTCTAAGGATATTTACAGGTAGCTAGTTCTCAAGGAAACACCTGCCATCTATAGCCATATGGGAAAAAGAACCTTCAAATCACTACTAATTAAATAATTGTGAATTAAAGTAATTCTGAGATTGTACTTCAAATGATTCAAAGTAGCAAAAATGACAAAAAAGCAACATGGTAAATGGTAGCATTGCTGTGGAAAAAGAGGCACAGTGATACACTGTTGATGGACCTGTGAGTGGACACTACGAATCTGGAAATGATTTGGAATTATATACAAAAAGTTACTGAAAAAGTATGTGCCTTTTGACCCAGCTACACTACTGCTATGTCTGTACCTAAAAGAGTTGAAAGAAAGAGGAAAAGGTCCTACTCATACAAACAAAAATATTTGTAATAGTATTTTAAGTTATGTCAAAAAACAACCAAAATGGAAATTAGTTCACTAACAATTGAGGTATGGCCAAAGTAGTTGGGGCATATAAATGTGATGGAGTACACTAGTGCTATAAGAAAAGTTGATATTGATGATTTCAAAAGGACATAGAAAGATTCATATAAGCCAAAGCAGAATGGAGAAAGCAGAACTAGATGAACAATTTGTACTATGGTATTAATATTACAAAATCAATACTTCTTAGGTCTTTTGCAAACTCACTAGGAATAAAATGAGTAGAGCAAAGGAAATTTATGCAATATCCTCAACACCGTAGGGCAAATGACTTTGAAAACTGAAAGAAATAAGATCTGTACGGTAACCATTCATGATTCTAGAGGACTGATGATGAAATATGCTATCTATGACAGACAGAGAGGTGACAAATTTTTCATACAGAATGAGACATATATTTTTGTATATATCCCTTTAGGGAATGTGTTTTGCTTGACTATGCATATTTGTGCCAAGGAAGTTTTTCTTTTGCTTTGTTATTCATGGTATAGGAGAAAGAAATGATGATTTGTGCTAATTAGAACATAGAAGGCTAGATGTGTTGTAGATGGGAAATAGCATAGATGCTTTCAGATAACATCTATGTGTTATTAGCTTTGCTGGACTGTTTTGATTGTTACAGCTGACATCTCACAAAGTGAGAATAATCTGTAAGTGTAATGTGAAAACAAAACATGGCAATAAAACTTTAAAAATATGAAATACATGACAAGGAATACAAAGACAAACATGAGACAGTCTTCTTCCTCAAGGAGCTTACATCCTAAGAGAAGAAAGATGGAAAGGGGGTTTTATATAGGTAGTAAATATGTTTTAAGGTGGGGATTCAGACTGACAAACATCAATGTGGAAACTCTCAATGTAAAATAATCTGGTGATCAATTAGAAATTACTTGGGTGGGGGGCAACACTATTTTATTGACCCTGTTCACATACTTATTATGTGTTAAGAGCACAACTTGAACCCAAATATTTTTGACTAAGAGACTAGATCTCTGTCTACTATACAGTAAATTTAGAGTAATTCTGGGTATGACACAAGAGAATTAACTTGTTGGAGGAGAAGGAAAGACATGTCATAGGAAGGGCATGGTACATGTGGTGGCACATAAGCTGAGCGATGAACAGAAGTAGGGATCCCAAAAGGAAGAGAGTAAGAAAGGTGAATATTTCAGTTATGGTGGGAGGAGGTGGGGGAAGCTTGTGCAAAGTCAAATACATTAATTTATATTTGCAACCAACAAGGTTACTATATATAAAAGCTTCACTCATTTGTCCTATGATTTAATTCTAGGGAATTAAATGAGAATGAATACATTTCCAAATAGTTATGTCTTCCATAGGCTAATATACTAATAAATATTTCAGTTTTTATCCCTCTGTTCCTTAGAGTTACTTCTTTAAAGATATTTATTTTTGCTATCAAAAACCTAGTATCTAAGTAGAAGCCTCTAAAAATTTCTGATAGTAAGGCATCTGTAGCTCCCAGGAGTCCTATCTGTAAAAGCATCATTGATTTTGACCTTTGTGGATATATTTCTCTTTTTGTTGTTGGGTTTTATTAGGTGTATTAATACAGGAGGAGCTTAGTTCAATATGTAAATGGTTGTGTGGTCCCATGTGATCTTTCCATATCTCCACACCTTCTCCCCAAAAATGATTCTTTTTCATGTTGGTTTTTTATAAACCTTTCATAGAGGACATATATCTGATGTTCTAGAATCCTTCCTCTGATTATTTTAATATGTCAAAGGTCCCACTGTAGCATTTACAACATTAATTTGTTGTCTCTCATTCTCACTATATGGCATTTTCTCCTTTATGTAACTTTTTAAGCACATTCCATCACTGGTGAAAAATCGCAGCCTTCTTAAAACCATTGTGAGTCTTTTCAGTGCTCTTTGGATCATCAGATACTTCCTGACTGTGTAATCTGGAGCAAGTTATTTAACCTATGTCTGCCTCAGTTTCCTAAGTTGTAAAATGTGAACCCTAATAGCACCTCCCTCACAAAGTTGTGAAGATCAAATGAGATAATTTCCAGCATAGTGTCTGGCACACAGGTATTTTAATGCTCACTCACTTCTCTTTCCTTTTTATCCCCATTATGACATGTTTACCTGAGCTTCTAATTCAATAGGTTTCCTGTTGTACTATATGTTGTAATATGGATCATATGCATTTTTTTCATCCATTTCATCTTTACTGTCTGTATGTCAAAGTTGACTTTTTTATGACTTTGTATTCCATATTTCATTTTGGGAGGGTAAGCACAAAATATAAAGTAAAAGTGAAATGACATAAGGTTCCTGATACTTTAATCGCCAAAATTGCAAGAAGATAAGGCACAGAATTAGGAGGTATGACTACATTGTGATCTGCATCAAAGAGGAGGAAACATATATCAATGAGATCAAAGAGAGCTTAAAATATAAAAGTATATCTTTTAATTAGTATTTCATTGTTTATTGTAGTTCTGGACTTTTCTGGTGCTTCTGCTCTTTGGAAATGTTGACTTAGATACTTAAAAACTTAAATAATCTGTTAAAAATGACTTTTCCCCTTCTTTTTTGTCAGAGTAACTTAAATGTTGTTCTCCTGTTGACTCCCTTTATTTTTTCCTTTGATGATTAAGCTGAAATCTAAATTACATTTCATTAAGTTTTGCATACTTATCTCCTTAGTTTATCGGAATGTTCTAGCCCATCCTTTCTGTTGATTTTTCATAAATATGGAAAAATCTAGTGTAATTCAAATTTCCTTTCTTTCACACTTAAAGGTTTTTTTCTCCTGATTTATTGTAAAATGTTTTATTATTGGAATTGTAAAAACATATATATATATATATATATATATATATATATATATATATATATATATATGTATATAAGCACTACTTGTATTGGAGTTTGGGAAAATTTTTATGGCAGTAATTTATGGAGTCTATTCTATTAATTAATATATTGTTATCTATATTCAGGGGTGATGATTTTCTTTTTTCTGTACTCCATCAGGTAATGTGAGTTAATTTCCCTTCTTATATTTGTTAAATGTGTGGTTTTTTTTTAAATTTTGACTTATTCTTCCTACTTTCTTTATTATTCTCTCTTTTGGTTTACTTGCTTGTGAGACTGCTTTTTTTTCTATGCTCCTCTTCTCCCTTGGTCTTTTGGCATTTCAACTTTTCTTACTATTATTACCTTTCACTTATCTTTGGGAAACTGATATTCATATCTTCAAGGTTGGGCACCTGGGAAGGCTAAGTCCCTTTACACGAAAAGATTAAAGGGTTGCCTGGGTTTAGGTCTCTGTCATGAACAACTTCTACACAGAAAAGATTGGCCTGAAATAGGCTCCTTATCCCTTTCCTTTAGGCCTAACTCTCTATTAGGGGTGCTGGGGACCCCAAAATATTGACATGCCACGTCCCACCTGAATGAATTTGACACAAGCCTTCTTACAACCAAAGAAAAACAAGATTTATTAAATATTTGCCATAATGGGTACACTCTTAAGGAGCCTGAGCATTTGTATGTCCTTTGTAAGCAGGCTAGATAGAATCTGAGTGCCTTCATGGAGGCAAGATTGATCTTATATACAGAAAGCCTGTAGGAGGGATCTAGGGGTGGCCAAGTAGTCTGGGGTGACTAAAGAAGGGGTTTAGGGAGGGTCTTGAGGAGGAGTCTAAGGTGGATCATGATGACACTGGGATGACTAGAGGTCAGACTCCCTGGAACCAAGAAAATGGGATTGGGGGGGGGGGAGTAGCTGAAGGCTACTTGGAGATAACAGACAACAGAGGGCCAGGCTACATTAAGGGTAACAGAGATTTGGGCTCAGTGATAATGGAAGGCTTATTGCCTCAGGTGAATGCCAGATCTAGTGGGAAGATTCAAGGAGAGTTCAAGGTGATTCCCAGAACCTATACCCCATCACCTCCATTTTGAGGTTTTAGACTTGGAGAAGTTTGTAGCAAGTGACCATTGTTGGTCAGGTGGCTCTTAAAGTATTTTTAGTCAACTACCATTTAATAATTGCCTACTATATGCCAAGTACTATTCTAAGCATTTGGGATGCAAAGAAAGATAAAACAAAACTAGAATTGATATGCTGAATACTGTAATTCTAAATTCATACCTTGGGTAGCTAGGAGGTACAGTTGATAAAGCAGCAGGACTGGAGTCAGGAAGATTCATCTTCATGAGTTCAAATAGTCCTCAGCCACTTATTAGCTGTGTGACCCTGGTCAAATCACTTAACCCTGTTTGCCTAAGTTGCTCATCTGTAAAATGAGCTAAAGAAGGAAATGGCAAATCGTTCCTTTGCCAAGAAAACCTCAAATGTGGTCAGAATGAGTCAGATATGATTGTGAAATGACTGAATAACAACCTTGTACTTTGATCTCCAGGAGAAACATGGGAAGTTTTGTTTCAATTATTTATTTATTGAAAATGAATATCAAATCCTGAGTGCTTTATTCTGTGCAATAGTTAAAACCCAATACACCTTGTATCACCGTCTAATGCAAAATGTATTGACAAGAATGTCATATTGTCACAGACTGGATTCTAGCATCGCTGAGGTTTAGCCATTTTTAGCTACCATGGATATTCACCAGAAAGGTATATAGTCTTATGAGTGAAGATAGAAGGGAGGGTGGGGAATTGCTTCTGTATATATAGCAAGTTTAATAAGCTATATTCTGTAAATAACAGCTGTGATGTAGGAAGTGTGAAGGATGTTTAGCTCGGAGAAGAGAAGACTCAGGAGGTGAGGGACATGGGGACATAGTGGTCGACAATGACTGCCATCTTCAAGTATTTGAATAGGGCTGAGACTTCCTCTATTGTCTCCAGATGGCAGAACTCTAAGCAAATAATGGAAAGCAGACAGATACATTTAGATTTGCTCTGAAGAAAAAGTTTGTAACAATTATAGCTCTCCTCAAATAGAAATGGTCCACCTGGGGAGATAATAGATTCCCATTATTAGAAGCCTGCATAAAATGCCTGGATGCGTTATTTATTAGGTGTGTTGTAATAAAGAGTCTTTTTTTCAGGTATCACTATCCCTAAATTAACTTCTGAAGTCCTTCCTAACTCTGAAATTCTGTGATTCTGAAATTGCATGGTTAACGATCTCAAAATCAAGCACATTAACAATTTTAAGTCTGATACTTTCTACAATAATTATTAAAGGTGACTGGTCTGTTTTTCCTCAGGATTTTAATAAACGTTAGCAAACTAGCACCATACAAGATCCTGTAGGTGGTAAATTAATACAACATCCTTGCTTACATAAACATTCATTCCTAACCAACTTTACATATTCTACAAATTACAATCTGATTTATTTATGAGGAAATAATGATTTTGGCTCAAATTTCCAAATGCTTCTTTGAAACATGTGCTCTTAAATTTGCTTTGACAAGTTCTCTGGTGCTACTTTGCACATGTAATTTCAGGTTTTAGGCATCACAAATTGTCCAACTAAAAGCTAACTTTGAATATAGTTACAGGATATAAAAAGGCCATTTCCTAAACATGTAGGCATGAGAGATAACCGGAAAGTTAAGGTGAGCCCCACGGGTTCTATGACTCTTCTCAATTATTTTATTTCAAATTCTTTTACACAAATAATCAAATCTGAACAAATAGATGCATATATACATATTACATGCATATTTATGTATATACACATGTATATATGTGTATTGCCTATATATTTAAATACACATAGATATGTATGTATATATGTGTGTGTGTATTATACACACACATAGTATATGCGTGCATGCATATATGAATGTAGTGTTTATGCCAACTGGGCATCATACTGCCAAATTAGCATAGTTCCACAGATAAGGCTATCTTAATTTTGAGATTCTTTGTAGGTTCATTTCCATGTAAAACCATAGCTCACAACTCTCTACCAATATGCTTCTCTTTGCTAGTTATACAGTAGACATGATTTTTCAAATCAGAAACAATTCTTGAAATAACATCCTAAGAAAAACAATAATGAAAGATTTCCTTTATAAGCATAGCACACAAATACCCATACTACTGGTGAGGAAAGTAGACACAAAAGGGGGATTGCTTGGAATAGGGTACACACGTGGAAAGAATTTTTTTTTAAAAAAGCAGTTAAGACACATACACATGGCACTGTATAAATATTGAAAACATGTTTGCCTTAAACACTTCTACGGAGAGGCCAGTCATGGTTCTGACACTATTAAGCTCTTAGTGTCTTCTGGTCATGTCACTGTGTGCTGCTACTACTAGACCTACTGGTCTCACAAGACTTGCAGTCCTTGCCAGATATATAGTTTCTCCTGGAGAAGAAGTTTCGGCTGCGTATTGTGTAGCAATTGCCCTGTTTTATTCTAATTGTCCATTGGCTGCTGCTAGACCCAGCTTCCAGCTGTGGTACCTTATAACTATAATGAGACACTTCAGCTGAGGTACTCCCTCTTCATCCATTAGCTCTAAGGTTACTGACATCTGGTATAGGTTTTTTTAGAAAGACAAAGGCCTAAATATGTCAGTCATCATTCTATTCAAAGATGACAAAAACAAACAAAATCTTTATTTTTCCCCTTTTATAATAAAGGTTCTTTCAATTTTTCTGAACCTTGGCTAGAGTAGGTATTTCCTCTCCTCGCCAAGCTCTTTGGAGCACAGGACAGAGCCAGCACAGCTAATTAGTGCCCTCAGACTCAAATCTGTATTTTTAATCTATTTACTATTCGCTATCATACTTCTTTCAGGACTCTCTGATGTAAAGTCATATATCCCGCATAACTAATTATTTAAATTCTAATGACTAAACAAAACCTAGTCAGCTTCTTTTTAAAGATCAAAATCCCAAAGGGCTCTTGGGATCTGAAGTTCCCAGGTTTTCATCCCCAAAACTCACCTGGTTTCCCTTGCACATGTGGAACTTGGGTTGAAAGGAAAAGCTGAGGAACAAAATTAAGTTGGGGGTGGGGAGCAGGTCATTTTCTTTTTCTTTTCTAACCATATTCATGGCCTTTCAAATGTATATGTAGTCAGTAAACCTTTCCAAGTCTTATTTGAGCCTACCTTATATACAGATTTCATTTATTTCTCTATTGCATGTATGTATGTATGTATGTATGTATGTATGTATGTATGTATGTATCTATGTATCTGGACACACTCTATTGTGTTTCCTAATAGAAATATAAATATCTATATTATGTCTTACATTCTATATACATGTGTATAATATTATGTACAAAAATTAGTTTTACCTCTTCATTAAACACATTTTGGAAATAAATGTATTCAATTTAAGAGTTATTTTTTTAAAAGATATCTACATATATACATACATATACACAAACATACACATATACAGATAGATATGCACTGTGCTAGCTGCTGATGATAAAAGGACAAAGAAATGATGATTGAAGGTTTCACTCAGTAATTTATAAAAGATTAAATGGATGGATGGATAGATGGATAAATAAATATGCATGCACAATTTAATACATAGATAGGACATGGGTAAAAATTTTCTCTCAAAAGTGAAATACAGTCAAGCCTGATGTAATGGCCTAGAAAGGAGTCACTATAACTTCTCTAAACATCTGAATTACAAAATGATTGTATTTTATTTGACATATATTAGAGTTGTTTGTGTTACCTACAGGCTAGGCTATGGTAATTTAATTTCTCACCGAGACCATTTTATTCAGCAACTTCTGTATATTATAGACTATCATGAGTGATTTCATAATAAGTGTCACCCAAATGATCCTAATCCACCTTTCTCTGGTATTCCTACCTTGTAGCATTTGTACACTCTCACTTATACATGCTTATCAAATGTAATGATGAATTTACAAACTCCTAAGTGCCCTCACTGCTGCTGTGAATGGAGCTGGAAGTGGAACAGAATGCCAGGATCATCACATATCCTAATGCTCTTCAGTGCTCCCAGAATTATGAATGACTAATCTGTCACCAGCCCCCTGGTCCATGACTAGCCTACATTAGATTAGATGGAGAAAGGATTATATAGTATGGCTAGGCAACGTTTTGTCTTTCCTGTGTGGCACTTCATCCCCAAAGCTACATCATATATTATCCAGAATTATTTGGGGAAGAATGGGGTGGATGCTATTGTTTAAGGTACACTTGATTATGCCCCAATGCCTTTCTCCAGAGATGGCAAACCAGAAGTAAACTTAGCTCATATAATTCAGAGAAAGAGTACTAGGCTATGTGTGATTTTATACTTTATTATTGGCTTGTCCCCATTCTGTTGCACAATGTACACATATACTTTAGGCAACGCAAAATACAACCTGGACTAATATAAATACACACAAATACCCTCCCATATACCACAATGATAGCAAAGTGGAACAAGCCCAGGACTTAGTACTGTGGGTGCCATTGTGACAATGGGCTTCTTACCCTCAAAGAATCTTTGCTTTATATACATCCTCTTGACTCTCACCATAAAATCACTGAGCTTTGGTGAAAGCTTTCTCACTACCATATTGATACATGTCTCAGTGTCTGTGTACCACTAAATCAGATGACATTTGCATTCCTACTTGAATCAGCATGGCCTAATAGAAAGGCCGTGGAATTGGGAACAACCTGGGTTTGAATCCTAGTTCTGGCATTTACTAGCTCTTTAAATTGGTGGAAATCATGTAACATCTCTTGAGTCTCCGTTTTTTCATCATTAAAATATGATGATTATACCATCCATAATGTCTATCTCACAGATTGGTGTGATTATATATATGTATAGATGATGGGTTCAGATGTGATTCCCTTCTATTCCATCTAAAAGACGTTTCAAGCTGCTTTCCAAGTTATAATTTGCTGTATTTGTCCTGGGTGCAAAAAGTCCTCATTCTTCTACTCATATGCTTTGGCAGGAATGCCAACTCAATCAGAAGCTTCTTATGACAGATGTTCCTGTGGGTGGTAGTACACAGGAACTCTGCCTCTGATGTAGAGTGAATCACCAGTCCTTCCCATTGTTTCTCAATTTTAGAGTGTCCCAATTTCCTGACATGTGCACAGGGAGTAAAAGGGTTGAAAAAACAAATCACCAAACAGAACCTTAAATGATAACCAAAGCCAAAAACCATAATTAGTAAATTTCATATCTAATGACATATTGACATATACGGTTGGTTGGTTGTTGTCCTTCATTCTTGAAGAGGACCACAATTACATCACTATGCTAAAGTTTTATTGTGTCCAACTGTGTCTGATCAGACCAATACAAGCTCAGAATGCTCTACCACAGGTCAGGCACAAATAGTCCATGTGAGCATTTGCAGTGGATTCTCTAAATTTGTGCATCTTGAATTTCCTTTGAGCTGTTTCAGTTCTGCTTTGCTCATAGAGAACAGCACCTTCTCTGATGTGGGAATGCCATGCTGAACGGTCCTGTGCGCCAGTGGGTCAGAAGAAGTAACTGACACATAAAAGTATATCTGAGGGGAAGGACAGAAGTTCAAATAGAGTTCATGTAAAACAATTTCTTTGCCTTCTTTGAATCATAAGGTTTTAGAATTAGAAGGGACCTTAAGAAAAAAAAATCTGATGTAATCCTGTCATTTTACAGATGAAGAAATTAAACCATGGAAAGGAAAAAACCTGACCAAGACTATATGGATAACAACTGATGGGAACCAATACTTGAACTGTTGTCTTCTGGTTTCAGAGCTAGGATTCTGACACCATGGTGTTTCCCTCCTTAGTCTTGTACTATTAACAAATAGTCCGTACAAAGGAACTCTGATTCCATTATAAATGAATCATAAATGCACAGCCTCTGCTTGTATCAAATGACTTAGATAATTCAGTATCCCTGAAATCATCAGCAGTCAGCTATCGAGAATAAAAATGAGTTATAGAAGCCTAGAGATGGTCTGTAATCCCTGGTGGGCTATAAGTGATGCTTCAACAAAGTAGTTTTAGGTGGTGCAGTCTGTGGAATTTAGATGTTTTTATTACATTTTCTGTGCTTCAAATACTCCTGTGTAAGAGATGTGAAAATAATAAGAACTGGAGAAGGAATGGGAGGTAGAGATCATGTGGGCAAACGATCTTATTTTACAAATGAGGAAACTGAGGCCCAGAGAATTCAAGCAATTTACCCAAAGTCTCATAATTGGGTAAATAGTAGAGTGAGAATCCAAATACATATTTTGGATGAAGAAATATTACTTTGGAACCGGTGATAGTTTTGTTATATACAACTTTTGTCACTCCTAAGTCTTCGGAACCAAGGTATGCTGGCCATTTGAGGTGATATAGTGGATGGAGCAGGGCAGCTAGGTGGCAGAGTAGATAGAACACTGGTCTTGGAAAAAGGAAGACTAATCTTCATGAGTTCAAATTTGGCCTCAGACACTTACTAGCTTTGTGACCCTCGGCAAGTCACTTAACACTGTTTGCCTCCATTTCTCATCTGTAAAATGAACTGGAAAAGGAAATGCCAGATCCCTCCAGTATCTTTGCTAATAAAATTCCAAATGGGGTCACAAAAATTCAGACATAACTGAAATGACTGAACAACAAAGTGAGTAGAATGCTTGGCCTTGTGTCAGGAATATCTGAGTTCAAATCTGGCCTCATATTTTTACTAGCTATGTGAGCCTGGACAAGGAATTTAACTTCTGTTTTCATCGCCTTTCCTAAACTGTAAAATGTTCATAATAATAGCACCTACCTCCAAGGGTTGTTGTGAAGACCAAATGAGTTAATATTTGTAAAGTACTTAGTGCTGTGCCTAGCATTAATGATGATGGTGATGATGATAAATATTCAACTGATTATTTTTGAAAGGACTTGATATTGAATGCTGAATATAGTCAAAGAAACTCTGCATAATGTCCAGATAAAAGATTATACACTCATATGTACATTTTATATGCATGTATGTATATATATGTGTTTCTATATATGTATATACGTACATATATACACACATACATATAAATATACGTATGTGTGTTGTACTCATCTCAAAAACTCTTATTATTGTGAGAGATTTTTCATAATAACTTAACCCATTGTATGACATCAAATGCATATCTACAGGTAAAAGTGTCTTCACTGCATAAATGTAAACAAACAGGAAAATCAGATCTTATATAGAAATAAATTAGCCTCAAATTTAGAAATAATACCTTTTAAAGTCCAAGTATACATAAATACTATGAAATTGTTATCTAAATATGCTCCATACTAAGAATAATTCACAAATTCATATCATACCAGGCCCTAAATATTCTACTCTTTTCATGGACCAACATGTTTTATTTAAAGATTATTGAAGTTTTAAAAATATTCAACTTTGTCTTTTCCTTTCTTTTCTCTTTCCTTTTTTCTTTCTTTCTCAACCAATTTTCATTCCTTCTTCTTAAAAATTCTTTTCTCAACTTAAAAAAAATGCTTTAGCTTATGTCATCTTATAAACATAAAAGAGTCAGGTTTGTAGACAGAAACAGTCCCAGTGCACTATAACTATTGTCCACAAAAGAGTGGTTAAAACCAAATGCTTTCTTTTCTTCTTGTTCATATATAAAGAGGCTTAGTTAATGTGCCTGCTTGCTCTCAGACAAAAGAAGGTTACAAAGGAAGACATAAGGAAACCACTGCATTAGAAGTATTGTCTGCAAAAGGGTCCCTAAAAACAAAGACCTTGAAAGTTCATGACATTTCCATTGTCATAAGAGGTTATTCACTGTCTACGGCATTTAATTATTAAAGGCCTTTTTTGAAGTATATGCTTCTAGTCCGCATTCCAAGGCACCTTTTTTATCAGCTGGATCTACTTCTTTCGACAGTTTATTGTACTTGAAAAACCTCATTGGGGGTTCACATGGGCCTCAGCTGCTAATTAAAAATTAGTCCAAAGTTCTTTCTCCATAAAACACTATATTCCTTCCTTACTCATACTTCTGGAAAGTCCATAAACTTCTAAGGGAGAGGTTTCATTCTATTATTTTGACTAGTGGTGAGTGGTATAGTTAATGGATGATCCTTACGGAAGAAAGAAGTGTTTATATTCCAATACCAACCTACCACTCCCAACACAAGGGGTACAAAAGCATATGAAAATTCACTAAGACATAGAAGTGCCATACCTGCTTTATTCTTGATGAAAGGTGCAGCTGTCATCTCATAAATTTTCATGTGCACTCCTCATATGTGATTCTCAGAGACTTACCCAAGACTCTGGTTTTGACTTAATATAACAAAGAACTTTCTAACAATTAGAAATCTTCAAAAATAGAATGGTCTGTTTTCTGGACATGATTCCCCAATCACCAGAATTATTTGAAACAAATGAGTACTTAGAATGCTATATGTAGTATTCTCACATTGGTAGCTAGGTTGGTCTAGATTCCTTTTAAGTTCCCTCCAAACTAAGATTATATGAATATATGATTTGATGTATCATTAAAAGGACAGTACTGTTAAGAAATGGCTGAATTGCTCCATTCCTTTTATCTGAATTAACTTCATCCTCTTCATTTGTTGCCTATTTTCTTTTCTTTTTCATTTATGGAATAAAACTGGCATTTCTGTAACATAGTAAAATTTAAAAAAAGATGATTGCACATGAAACTGCAAATCTACTATGCACAGCTTGCTATTCCTTTCAAATATACAGCAAAATTATCATGTATTTTTTTCATATATGTTTACATACATAGGAAAATAGACTGTAACACATAATCAGAAAGTCATGTTCAATTTCTTATTTTTCTTGTTGTATTTTTCTTTAACTTAATTTTAGAATATTAGCTGTTACCATTCTGAAATCATATGCATGGTTTGAATAGAGTCCCCATCACTCATACGACCCCAGAAGTTTACCTTTAATTACAGATAATTTGTGGCTCAGACTCTTCTTAAAAACATCACTAAGTTCCCACTGTTGTGTTTACTTTCATGGAGGAAAACACCTGGACATAGTTCAAAGAAAATACTCTCAAATGGTGAAACTGTATGGAATAAAACTGGTGATATACTCATATTAGGAACGTGTATGTCCAGATTACAAAGGTGGAAAAGCAATTCTTTCCTCTGAGGTTGTAATGTCCACCAGTAATGTCATTTTACTCTTCTATACTGGTCATGTTCCCTTCTGGATATTGTTCCCAGTGGGGCTTCATGTCTCAGATGCTTCTTCATTTTACATCTTCACTTCAGATGTTTTTTCAGCTCTCCAGCTATCTTTAAGGTCACCCAATAAATTGCCCATCTCTCACCAAGATTGCTGTGATTAGTATGCTTCTCTCCTACATAGGATAATGTTAGCTCCATAAGCCAGCTTTTTCAGTCTAGATAAAATCTTCTCTTGAGGTGCACTTGCTACATTATCCTCCATTTCCTGAGAGAAGGAAGATTGTCTCTGCCCTTCATGGAAGGGCTACAAATCTCCTTAGCTCTCTCAGTCAATATTTATATAGCATCTTCCCTCCTACAGCCTGCTCAACCAAAGTTGCAAACGCCTAGGCTAAGGCCATATCTGCTTTTTGAATTCTTTCAACTACCCTCTTCTCTACTGTCTCCACTAAGTCTTTCAGTTCAGCTCTCATCTGCCTTATGGTCATAACTGTACTTTTGTTCTTAGGTCTCATTATGAGGCCCTCTTCCTTCCCACACTGCTGCTAGGAAAATATCCCTGAGGTTCTTCTCTCTGAAATGGAAAACGACTAAGTGATACAGTGGTGAGGAAATTGTTTGTAACCTCTCCTACCATGTGTCTATTTTCCATACAAAAGTTGAGCCTATTGGAAAAGGTTGAAAAGACTGGTGAACTTTGAATCATTTACAGCAAGAAATCATAACATGGCATCTTGCCACATCACAGCAACTAACCACAACATGACAAACACTGTCCTTTAGCCATAGAAAGCAAATCTATAGAAGTCTACACAGGCAGGACAAAAACATAGAATTTTAGTATGGGAAAGAATCTTATTAGTCATCTAGTTGATATCCCCCTCCCCAATTCTTCAGCAACATGAAGAAACTGATACTCACAGAAGTTAAATGCACAGGGTCACAAATAAAATGAATAAGTGGCAAATCCCAAAAGGAGGTATGGTTTAACGGGAGGCAGTGTGGTGCAATGAACACTGAATTCGGAGGTAGAAGACTTGGGTCTTAGTCTTGATTCTGCTGCTGAATATGTTACCTCAGGAAATTGACTTAACATCCCTGCATCTCAGTTTACACATTTTAACTTTCTATTTGAAATCCTCTTAATTAGAACCCAAGTCTCCTGAATACTACTCCAATGTTGTTGCTTCCCCCCACCGCACCTTTGTATCATTCTGTCTATGGACCATAAAGCATCTATGTACTCATAACTATATTCTTTAATAATCCTCAAAAACTTTCTAATGAATCCATTAATGATACAGAGAAGTCTTGGAAAGAATGAATCTTACCCTAGAGATATTTTTCTTATACACACACAAACACATAATATATACATGTATAAATATACACACATATATACATATACACATACATACATATATGTATACATACATATATACATACATACATACATACATACATACATACATACATACATACATACGTACGTACATACGTACGTACATAAGTACATATGTATATATATAATGCTGTCTTGGAGACTTCAAGCTTCCAGCCCCCTTCTCTAAAGTTCTTTACAAGGACATTACTGCCTGGTCAAACCCAATCCAGCCAGGAATTGATTTAATCTGCTCAGGCTTGGGTGGAGTTAGATACTTCTGCCCAGATAGCCCAAGACTAGGAGTGGTCTGGTATGGTGGAAGGTCTGAAAGAACAAGTATTTCCTCTGTCCAGGAGGTAGAATGATGGTGGGCAACATCAGCCCCTGTTTAAAAGGTATTAAGTGACCTATGTTGTAAACTCAAGACCTTATTTTAATATAGCCCACCTCTCAGTGTTCCGACAAATCAGAACTGATTGGCAACCCCTGGGAACACGCACTCTTCAAAGGGCCTATAACTCTGTATGCCTAAATCCCAAATATCGAGACAGCTCTGAACTGTCCCCATTAGGGGGCCCAGTTTCAGACTGAACTCCTATGCAGTGCACATCAAGGCACCTTGAGGGAAATTAAACCATGAACCCATGCATCCTAATTTCTTTTGTCTACTCTGTAATAAATTGGTGTTCACAATACATATATACACACACAATATATGTATGTATGTACACACACATATATGTATATATATGTATATACACAAAAATCGAAAAAGATCGAATGCCAAATAACCCAGGAGGTTATTATGTGATATTATTATGATATTATATGAGTTTTTTCAACTCAATAAATATTTATTATCCACCAACTGCGTACACCAACTGGAAGTATGCCTGGTGTTGGTGGAAGCACAGAGTTTACATTCAATGTGAAAATATGTAAATAAAAAATAAATAAAAGTAACCTGTGGGTTTCCCTTAAACTAAAGGGATTGGAAGAGGTGGAAGTGTGGAGGATATGCATTCCAGGCATGCAGGAAAGTCAGTGTAAAGGCCCAGAGATGGAGAAAATTTCAAGTTCTCTCCAAACTAATATTATATAAATGTATGACTTGATGTACTATAAAAGGATAGTGACTGAAAAGGAATCACTGAATTGAGAGGCAGAGCCAAGATGGCAGCTGGAAAGCAGGGACTAGCCTAAAGCTCTCCCCCAGGACCCTCCAAACACCTATAAAAATGGCTCTGAACAAATTCTAGAACTGCAGAACCCACTAAATAGCAGAGGGAAGCAAGGCTCCAGCCCAGGACAGCCTGGATGGTCCCTGGGTAAGATCTATCACATGGAGCTGGGAGCAGAATGGAGCAGAGCCCAGCGTGGCCTGCACCTGGACCAACCAGACCGGACGTCAGGTGGAACAGGCCCTAGCACCCTGAATCAGTGAGCTGTGGTAGTTACCAGAGTTCTCAACCCACAATCACCAAAGACAACAGAGAAGGTTAGCGGGGGAAAAAACTTCAGGGACAGAGTGAAAGGGGTTTGCAGTTTGGCCACTGCCCCAGGAGCAGTGGAGG